>NC_067484.1:59570438-59900633 GCF_947179515.1 Apodemus sylvaticus | reverse complement strand
TAGAAGCTTGCGGATTTCTGAGTTCAAGGCCAGCCTGGTCTACAGAGTTTGTTCCAGGACAGCCAGGGCTATACAGAGAAACCCTGTCTCGGAAAAAAAAAAAAAAAAAAAAAAAAAAAAAAAAAAAAAAAAAAAAAAAAAAAAAAAAAACCACACCAAACAAAGCCAAACCAAAGCAAGCCAAAGCAAACCAAAGCAAACCAAAGCAAACCAAACAAAACCAAACAAAACCAAACAAAACAAACAAAACAAAAAAACAAAACAAAACAAACAAACAAGCAAACCAAACAAAATAGAAAGCCAAATGTCCAGCCATTGGGAGGCAGAGGCAAGCAGATATCTGGGTACAAGGCTATCCGAGTCTGCAGATCAAGTTCCAGAACAGCTAGGGCTATACAGCAAAATCCTATCTCAGAAAATCAAAGAAAACAAAACAAATCCGGCGTGGGGTTGGTTGGTGTGGTATGTCAGGGGGAACACACAGGAGTAAGCCTTAAGGACTTACATCACACACAATGAAAATATATTTGCACATTTGGAGCAATATAGTCAAATATTTAAAAAGTTACCTGTTTTCTTTTATCATTATTATTAATATTTCTATCATTATTATTAAAATCTCTTGAGAAGAGTGTCCCTGTTTTATCTACATTACCAATAAAATGTCACTTATTCTCCACGTTTTTCATACGCAACACCCTGAGAACATCTCCTTGCATACTTGGTGAATGGGTCAATCTTTGCTTTATTTGTATTCAATGAAAGGAAAGAATGGATACAGAAAATGTGGTATACTTACTCAATGGAATACTACTCAGCAAATAAAAATGATGATTTCATGAAATTCTTGGGCAAATGTTTGGAACTAGAAAATATCATCCTAAGTGATGTAACCTAATTACAAAAGAACACACATGGAATGCAGTCACTGATAAGTGGTTATTAGCACAGAAGCTCTGAATACCCAAGACATAATTCACATATCAAATGATTCCCAAGAAGGAGGGAAGAAAGGGCCTTGGTTTTGGAAAGATTTGTTCCTGCATTGTAGGGGAGTAACAGGACAGAGAATTAGGAAGGGTTGATTAGAGAATGGGCTGAGGGTATAGGGTTAATGAAACTTATGGGGAGGGGTGAACTGGGAAAGAGAAATCATTTGCAATGGAAACAAAGAATGTGTGTGTATATATAAAATACAGGTCTTGTACAATGTGAAATGTTAATTACCTGGTTAGTTTGAGTAAATGTATCATTTAAAAAAAGAGACCTATGAACAACAATCTGTATCTGGAAATGAATATACACACCCACAGTAATAAACCTACTCATGTCAGTACTTAGAGTTAGTTCACTGGTACTATTTTATCCAGTCAATAAAAGATGAACATCCTGATTAATGAGTGATTTTGTTTTATAGCTACTGACACTGGTGTTCAAGTATTTCTACTTACAATGGATGCTGAATCCATTTACTTTTTATTTAAAACTTCTAGTTGTCTCTGGTTCCACATCCTAGTTATGATGTTCTTTCATTATTAGCACTTTGGTAATGCTCTTACAGAGAGCAATGTATCTTTTTCTCATTTCTGTGGTATTGATACAGTGCAGGGTGTGGTGATATGAAATACCTTGTAAGCTACTGCATAAAGTAGAAACTTGTAAATATTTTAAGACATACTAAGAAAAGTTGGGAGTGATATTATATGAAGAACTTCAAATGTAAAGTATTGTGGCTTGCATTCACTAACTGGGACTGTATTCAGAAGTCATGATTTTAACATGACTCTATTTAATAAAAGCTTTTCTGGAAGATTTTATTCAAATTCTAGTCAAAACCCAACTTAGAGATCATCATTAAATAATTAGTGATGTCTCTAGAGAAGAAATTTTACTAGAGTGTTAAAAATCCATAATAGAATTATTTATCCATTTAAAGCAGAAAATAAATAAGTTCATATGTTCAGCAATGTGTATGCTAATAGAATTATTTTTAAACTATGAGGTACAAAGTATTCTTTAAAAAAATTAAAAGTGCAATATAACCAACTATAAAAGAACCAAAAGATAATTGAAAATCGACGTTCTTTTCTCTGGTGTTTACAGAAATATACAATAGAATATATTTAAGCATTTGATATTTTGATGGTTTGTAAAGGAACAGATGTTGTGAGATAGGATAGTCTAGGCAGATAAAGCAGCCTGGGACAAATTAAACTTAATATATCACTCAGTTTTGCTTGGAAAAATTACTCACTATTGTCATATGTATTCATCTCTCATTGATCTATAACACTTTATAAGGAACAGTACCATGGTTATCAAAGTTCTTTAGGACATGCAAATGTTCTAAAACAATGTATCAGAAAATATTATCATTTATAAAATCTTTCAATTGGCAACACTTATATAAATGTTTAATTATATTGTACTTACAATAAATTTTCTTTGCAGGAAAAAATTAAATAAAATAAAATTGAGGGCTAAAAAATTTTATTCAACTCCTATTCAAAATGGAACTCTTATGCTAAATAGGTGCAAGTGTCTCTCTTTTCTTGGAGTCCATCCCAGGGGCAGCTTATAAATGCAATAGCATAAAAGGTCACACACAGAATCAGGAAATATAGCTGAGTGGTTGATTCAGATCCAAGCTTATTGTGGCTAAGTATACACAGCAGTTCTAACTGACTTCCGTTGTGATTGGATTCTAAGAACACCAAAGTGCAGAACATCCTAATAAGAGCAGCAAATATATGTGAGAAGACTTTCTTATAGCTCTAAAGATAGCAAAAAATGGCAGACTAGACAGAAAATAGTTACCTCAGCCTTAGCATTCTTTCTGCAACGTGATTGAATTTGTTATCACCTAGGAGACTAGATTAGTGAGCAATACTTCTGAGTGTGTGTGCAGATTAACTGAGGGTGGGCCAAATTCTTCCAGACAATTCAAACAACCAACAGAAAGCCAAGGGCCAGACAGTGGTGGTACACACCTGTAATCTCCCAGCACTTGGGAGGTAGAGGCTTGGGGATTTCTGACTTTGAGGCTAACCTGCTCCACAGAGTTCGTTCCAGGACAGCCAGGCCTATACAGAGCAAACCTGTCTTGAAAAAACCAAACCACACCAAAGCAAACCAAAGCAAACCAACGCAAACCAAAGCAAACCAAAGCCAAGCAAACCAAACCAAACCAGACAAAACAAAACAAAACAAAAAAGAAAGCCAAATGCCCAGCACTAGGGAGGCAGAGGCAAGCAAATATCTGAGTTCAAGGTTATCTTAGTCTGCAGATCAAGTTCCAGGGCTGCTAGGGCTATACAGAGAAACCCTATCTCAGAAAAACAAATCTGGCATGGGGATGGTTGGTGTGGTATGGCAGGGTGAACACATAGGAGGATGCCTTAAAAACTTATATCACACACACTATGAAAACATCTCTTAACACCTCAGAGGCTGATTTTTCTAGTATATCAACCTCCTTTTGTCTTTTGGCCATTCTCATTGATTGAATTCTAGAAATATTTTCTTTAAGGCTCTAGTAAGAGCCCTCCTCCCTAATGAGGCACATAAAGGTTAAGGTTTACAATGAAATATCTTCTGCCTTATATCAACTATCTTCGGGTAACATGTGTTAACGCATAATGAAGCCAGTTTATCAGGGTCAAACTCTTAACACACAGCTTCCATGAGTCCATCACAACAATAAAGACTTCACTATTCTGGACAAAGCACAGCTGTGGCTTCCTTGCACGATTGAGCAAATGACCCTTGTTTTATTTTTGCTTGGAACCTAGGATATACAGATTAAATGTTTTTTTTTAAATTTTTGTTTCTTTTGATTCAAATATGATTATATTACTTTCTCCCTTCCCTTTTTCCTTCCACCCCCTCTCAAATACCTGCCTCTAACTTCCCCTCAAAAGCATGGCCTGTTGACATGGTTTTTAAAAATATTGTTATTGTTACATATATGTAATAGCAGAGAAATCTAATCAACCTGATGACCAGGAGGCTCAAGTGTTTATTTCACAGATGTTTTCTGCTAAGTCAGCATCTCCCTAAGTAGCTATGGCTGGCCTTGAAATGAAAATGTAATAGCAGAGACATCTAATCAAGTTGAATCTTTTTGGAGGCACTCATATGCACATAATTTCAGGATTAACTAATTTATATTAGATATCTATACTATACTAATCCTGGGAGAAGCTAGTTCTTATTTTACCTGCAATTCTTTGCCTAGTTTGTTCTTCTGGGTCATCATATCTACTAGTGTTTTTGCTTGGGTCTTGTTTTGATGTTCTAAGATGGTGTTAACAGGGTTGAGGTTTGCCAGTTGTTTCCTGAAGACACACTCTCACGGCTGACTTCCTAGAGGATCTTACAACAATTCTGACTCCTCTAAGTCCTGTCAGTGTGAGAGCAGCTCTGTTGTAGCTATAACCACTTAGATAGTACTTCTCTGTCTTTGACCTGGTGCAGTTTTCTGATTGTCTCTGTCTACTGCAAATGGATATTTCCTAATTGTGCCGCACTGGTTCCCTGAACAGCAGGGAAGAAAGACTAGCACACCAGTTCCTTCCAGAGAGAGTTTACTCAGAATGAATGTTTAGGTCCAGCTTTCTGGGTGTATCCCCCTGAATCTCCCTAGAGCGTGACTGACATACACTTGCTAGGATGGCCCATGGTCCAAGACGACGCTTCGCTCTACCATTGGCCAAGCAACATGGCGTGAGATCACACCACTGAGTGATCCAAGCCTCAAGCCTTATTCGGACTTGTTTACTCCGGATGGCCAGGCTCTGGCAGCGCCATCTTTAAGGCACGGTCAGATCTCCACAGTTCACCCTTTTTGTTTTTATAAAAGGCTAATACCATTTGTTCAAACAAAACCCTTCATGAATGGTCCTGTGATCAAGAACAATTAGGCCAAGAAGTTGACCCACCTTACTGAGTGCAATGTGCAAGAATTCCTCCAGGTGCATAGGCTGGGCCACAAAACAAATGGACACCCATCCACAGTAGAATGTGAACAATGTCACGTGGGGTGCAAGGGCTGTTCTACGCTCGAGAAATTGGGGAAAGAAGGTTAGAGCTAATCAATCACTGCCAGCCATGCCTGAGGAGAATCTCCTGCCTCAAGGGCCTATGCTCTAGAGACATCCGGCAGAGATAAAACTCACCCAGAGCACAGGCCCCCAGCAGGGCAAGAGTCAACACTCCTACTCCTGCCCACTCCTTTAGGTGAGACATTGCTTGAAGAATCCAAGAAGAAAATCCTTCAGCAATCGAGGCATCCAAACGTGGAGAATTAACCATGGTAATGGAAACACGCAATTCTTTCATGAGACTGTCAAATGATCTGGACCAATTACCTGTAAGATAGCTAGACAATTCTTTAGAAAAATTTGCAGCTTGAGAATAATTATTATAATATACAGAGGTCACACACAATCCAGAAAATTTCCACTCACATCCCAATTGGGCTATCTGCCAGAGTGTATCTATTTGTTCTTGCACTAAGTCAATTCGCTGATTGACTACCATGAGGCCTCCCTGAATCTGGCTGTTCCCAGAAACCTCTCCTTTATATGGGAGAGACTTCCAGGCCTTCTTGACTATCTGTCTCACCTGATCATACACCTGGATGGGAAAGTTAATCTGATTGTTCAGCCACTGTCCCTTGCCCATGAGCATGTCATAAGTCCAAGCAGCCTGGCCATTAGCAACATTCTCCCTGGCTTGTTGTTGTACCAGTTCAGCGTATATGGACTTCTAGTCTGGATATTGCCCCATAGTCAAACACGCCTTAACTGTGGATTGCCAATAAGAGGGCATCATAACATTCCCAGATATGCGCTCAACCAGCGCAAGGGTTAAAGAGGCATTAATGCCATATGCTTGAACTGACTCTGCCAAATTGTTTAGGAGCTTGATGTCGGGCAGTTCATGAGATCTCACTTGATTAGCATCTTCATAGACTGGGAAAGCCATAGCGGCTTCTCTCCATGTATTAGGGCAAAAGGTATGAGATGCTTTGGTGCCCTCTGCTGATCCTAGGGATGATGGACCAGCAGACACTTCCGCATAGGGCGGAGGGGCTGTTGGCAACACCCTGTGTCTCACTTCCATGTTCTCCCCCTTTAACTCCTTGTCTTGCTTTTCCTTCTTCTCTTTCTTTTTTCTCCTTCGTTCTACCTTTACTAGGAGCTCCCGTATAGCTTCTTCTAGATCCTCCATGTCTAGCTCACTCTCAGAGCTGCCATCTGTTCCTGAATCCTGCTCCCCCTCTATTCCTTTCAAGCTAGGATACAGACGCGGTGGTTTGCTAGGAGGCTCTTGAGATTTAACAGAGCGTGGATCAGAGCGGGCCTGTTTAACCTGCTCTAAGGCCTCAGCTGTAGCCTGTATGGCAGGCAGGCAATTCTCACAAGTCAGACAGCTGCGGATAACTTTCCACAATCCCCACACTCCCGTTAAAAAGTTCTGAATAGTTTTGCCTTTGAAGTTATGGCAGTGGAGGCAAAAACAGCTGATTAAAGTTATCAGAACCACTGCTACAAACACCAGAATGACAATTAATGGAGGGATTCCTCCCAGCATGAACATAGTCTGCTGGCTGCTTTTACTTTCACTTTATGATGCCTCCTTCCAAGGACCTAAAAGGGATGAGGCCTCCTTCTGAGGACTTTCTAATGTGGGGCCCAACTTACCGGCCACTTACCAAGCACTTGCTCTGACTCTCAACAGGTTCTGGAACTCCCGGGGACATGAAGAAAAAAGGGTGCCCGTACAGGCCACCAAATATGCCATGCCGGTTCCCTGACCAGCAGGGAAGGAAGATTAGCACACCAGTTCCTTCCAGAGACAGTTTACTCAGAATGAATGTTTAGTTACAGCTTGCTGGATGTGCACCCGAATCTCCCTAGAGCGTGACTGATATACCTTTGCTAGGACGGCCCATGGTCCGAGATGACACTTCGCTCTACCATTGGCCAAGCAACATGGCGTGAGATCACGACACCGAGTGATCCAAGCCTTATACGGGCTTATTTACTCTGGATGGCCAGGCTAGTGCAGCGCCATCTTTAAGGCACGGTCAGCTCTACACATCTAATGAGGAGGGGAGAAACATTTCTCTGTGGGTTTAATGTCATTGTGTCATTTGAGAAAGCTCAGCCCTAGCTTGGCAATTTGGGAGACTTGAAAATTCTCCTTGTTTCTACGCCATGGAGATTGCATTTTGCTCTTATTCCTGTGGAAGCATACAGGAAAACTCTTGAGGATAGCAGATGCCTTCATTTAGGTGACGTGATATAATGTTCAGCTGTAGCTGAATCTAATAAATACACACTAGAAACTTATCCAAATGGAAAAATGCCCGGATTCTTCTTCCTTATGGAGAACAGATCTTTCCAAGATCAGGAAGAAGTGGGGTGAAGAGGATGGGGAGAACATCTGCACCGAGGAGTCACAGGGGGGAGACTTTCCAACCAAGCAATGGCACTACAAGTCTGAAATACAACAAGCAGTCTGGATTTCATGGCTGCCAGGAAGAGCTAGGGCCTCTGGCTGCTGGACTGAACACATGGGAAGGGGGAAGGGGTAACAGTTCTAGCACCCATGGTCTATCCCATGAGAGCACTACAAACTGGGGACTCTGGGTAAATAGATTTAAGTTTGGGTGTTCAGGAGACATAGGAAGAAAGCATAGCACTGCACTAAAACATATCAGAGTGAATTGTATACTTCGCTCACCTCCTCCTATCTCAAGATATTGCTGAGCCTCTGAAATCACAACAGCTAGAGTCCTGTATTTTGGGACTTGAAAAGGAAAGGAGCCCCAGATACAGTATCTCTGAGTAATGATCCCTGCTGGGTGATATCAATTTGAGAGATTAAAATTGCTTCTACTGGTTATTCATTATGATCCATAAGCCAGTGGTAACATTCTGTTGAGCCTGAAGTTGAGTGGCTCTTTTGATTTTTAAATTAATCATTTTATTTACATCCCAAATGCTGTCCCTTTCCCAGCTACCCCTCCCACAGTTTCAAACTTATATTAGTCCCCAAATAACTGCACTGAGAGACCAAGTTTTCTTTATTTATTTTATTGAAAATGGTCTAGTGGCACATACTTTTAATCCCAGCACAAAGGAGACAGAGGCAGGCAGATCTATCTCTGTAAATTCAAGGACAGCCTAAGCTACATGGTGAGAATGGAAGGGGTCCCAGAACAACATGAGAGCCTATATACCACTCCTGTAGGCCTGACTGCCACAGTCACTGACCTCTGCTTATGTTCTGAAGGAGATTAGTTCGAATTCTCTTTGGCATCGAAGGCTATGCAAAGCCTGTTTGTGATGGCCTCTACAGTCAAGTGCCTGGCACCAGGTGTTCAAGAGATGCTGCAGGAAGGAACTGTTTTCCTCGCTGTGAATGTCATCAGATGAATGGGGATCTCCATCTCCTTTTCTTCCTGGTTCCTCCTAGCAGAGTTCAGGGCTGAGTGCATTTCTCAAAGCATGTCGGGACTGTGCATCCATCTGATTAGGCAGTCCAGGAAATGGGTAGTGAATGGCTTTGCTTCCTACAGCTGATCATTGTGGACCTTGTAGCTCTTCCTTTCATCATTTCTTTAGCAAGTTAATATGGTTCCTGAGAAGCCAGTGGATCCCAACATGACCTAAATTCATTATTATGGAAGGCTCTCAGATCTGCTGTCCTGGGTCAAATTTCTGAAGAAATGCTGCCTTAGCACAGGCATAACATCACATAGCTTTGGCTCACTCTCAAACTCTTCTTTCTATTATAGCCTGGTTCCCTAGACTGTCCAGTCCTCTCCTTGCTTGTTTTACTTTTCATGACTTGCTCTATCTTTTTTTGTACTTGTTGTTTCTGGTGTTTTTTGTTCTTCTCTCAGAGACCAGGAAGCTCAAGGGTTTATTTTACAGATGTTTTCTGCTAAGTCAGCATCTCCCTAAGTAGCTATGGCTGGCCTTGAAATGAAAACTTGTTTCTCTTTCTTAATACTCAGATTGTGACTGATGAAAGGGGTTAGGTTGCTCCTGGACTAAGATGACATGCCAGGACTTCTCCAGAAATGTTAGTCAATGGAAATTTGGGTACCGTTAGGGACACTTTTGAGCTTTTGCGGTCTCTGAATTTTCCTGTACTTAGCTCTTCTCATCTTAAACCACCGGTGCACTTCGGATTGTCCCATATACAGCTGTCTTGCAAGGATCTTCTTTGTGATCTCATTAGGGTACTTAACTTCTTGAAAAGCTTGTTCAAGTGTGCCTTGCTGCCAGGGTGTAAGACCTCTACGTATTCGTGGTCGAGTACGCCGGGGCTGAGGTTTTGGAACTCTGGCAACTATGGTCTCCAATCCTTCCAACTGTAGATGTCTGGGGCTTTGATGGCTCTCTTGGTTGGAGAAGGTGACATCACAACTAAGGTCGTTCAAGCTGACTTCTAGCTTCTTATCACCCCGTTGATTCAGGATACCATGGTGCTTGGGGTTGTCCAGAAAGCTTAGTGCATGTTCTAGGAGAACGCTGTTCTCTTCAGCAGCAAGTAATTGTGGTTGTTGAACTCTGGCTTCCAAGGTGTCCAATCCCTCCAACTGTAGATGTCTGGGGTTTTGATGACTCTCATGATTCCAGAAGCCGACATCAACACCAAGGTCATTGAAGCTGACTTCCAGGTTCTTATCACCCTGTTGGTTCAGGATACCCTGGTACTCGGGTTTGTCCACGAGGCCTAATGCAGGATCATGGAAAATGCTATTCTCTTCAGCAGCAATTACCTCTTGGTCATCTTTGATTTCCACCTCAATCTCAGGTTCCGCCATGTTGAGGTTATTGGATGTAGAGTTATCTCCGAGGAGTTCCATTTCTTGAACTCTGTAGAAGAAGCCTTCTTTCATAGATAAGGACGTGGTCTGCATAATACAACAGTCAGTGTCTTTCTTAATCTGAAAAAGCTGACAATCCAGAGCTGCTCAGTGCACCAAGCTGGACTTCTCCACAGTCTCAATCTGGCATAGAAATCTTAACAGAATCCAGTTGTACTGCTCTGCAGTCTTTGGTCTTTGGTGAAATCGCAAGGAACTTGGTCCTACTTCCAGTGATGGAGCAGCAACCAGCAGGACAAGGTAACTGGCCAGCAAGAAGGACGGCAAGTGGCAGAAAAGCAAACATTCCTTCCATCAAGTCCTTTTATAGATGTCCCAGGCAAAAGGCCCCGCCCACATTTAGGGAGCGCCTCACATCAAATGGTCAATTACAGAAAACTCCTTGGTATCTGGGCATAGTAGCACACACCTTTAATCCAAGAATTCTGGAAGTAGAAGCAACGGGATTTATTAGAGCTCCATGGGGACTTGTGTATATAGAAAGTTCTAGATGGAAGAATGGAGGTAGAGAGAGATATGCAACAGAGAGAGACAGAGAGAGAGAGAGAGAGAGAGAGAGAAGCTGTGCACGACCTTGTTCAGGAATTTGTTTTTGATTCCAGATGCAATTAAAAGAACGGCCAATAATCCAATCAAAATTTTCTAGATGTAAACTCTTTTAGTGACAGAAGACTTACTTAGCATGTAACTTTTAGATATTCCTTTCTTCACTTCTTATCTGACTAAATATATAAGTTGAATCTGCTACCTCAAAATTAAAAAAAAATGGAGAAGATATCAGTCAAATTAGATAGAAAATTTAGTAACCAGATTTATGGTGAAAATTTGAAGATTCATTTTTGTTTGTTTGGGTTTTTTGTTTGGTTGTTTGTTTGTTTGTATGGGCTTTGGTTTTCTGAAACAGGGTTTTACTATACAGTTTTGGTTGTCCTGGAACTCACAGGATCTACCTTTCTTCTGACTCCTTAGTGCTGGGATTAAAGGTACACACCATTAACTGACCTTGAAAATTAAGATGTGTTTTTGCGTTTTGTTTTGATTTTGAGATAGCCTTTTTTGTGTAGTCCAGGTTGTTCTTAACCTGGATTTGTAGACCATTCTGGCCAAAAACTCAGAGACCCTACAACCTCTGACTCTAGAGTGCTGGGATTAAAAGCATTTGCTACCACTGCCTGGCTGATGACCAATTCTTTTTCTTTTTTTTATTCGATGTATTCTTTATTTACATATCAAATGATTTCCCCTTTTCTTGGTCCCCACTCCGCACAAGTCCTATAAGCCCTCTTCCCTCCCTCTGTTCCCCCATCAACTCCTTCCCACTTCCCTGTTCTGGTATTCCCCTATACTGTTGCATTGAGTCTTTCCAGAACCAGGAGCCACTCCTCTGTTCTTTTTGGACATCATTTAATATGTGGATTATTTCTTGGGTATTCAAAGTTTTTAGGTTATTATCCACTTATCAGTGAGTGCATACCATGTCTGACCTTTTGAGACTGGGTTACCTCACTTAGTATGATGTTCTCCAGCTCCATCCATTTGTCTACGAATTTCATGAATCCATTGTTTCTAATGGCTGAATAGTAAGTAGTCCATTATATAAATATACCACATTTTTTGTATCCATTCCTCTGTTGAGGGACACCTGGGTTGTTTACAGCTTCTGGCTACTACAAATAGGTCTGCTATGAACATAGTGGAACATGTGTCCTTATTAGATGCCGGGAAATCCTTTGGGTATATGCCCAGGAGTGTTATAACAAGGTCCTCCGGAAGTGCCATGCCCAGTTTTCTGAAGAACCGCCAGATTGATTTTCAAAGTGGTTGCACCATCTTACAATCCCACCAGCAATGGAGCAGTGTTCCTCTTTCTCCACATCCTAGCAATGGAGCAGTGTTCCTCTTTCTCCACATCCTTGACAGCACCTGCAGTCTCCTGAGTTTTTGACCTTAGCCATTCAGACTGGTGTGAGGTGAAATCTCAGGGTTGTTTTGATTTGCATTTCCCTAGTGATTAAAGATGTTGAACATTTCTTAAGGTGTTTTTCAGCCCTCCGATGTTCTTCATGTGAAAAATTTTGTTTAGCTCGGTACCCCACATTTTAATGGGGTTATTTCGTTCTCTAGGTTCTATCTTCTTGAATTCTCTGTATATATTAGATATTAGCCCTCTGTCATATTTAGAGCTGGTGAAGATCCTTTCCCAATCTGTTGGTTGACGTTTTGTCCTTTTTACAGTGTCCTTTGCCTTGCAGAAACTTTGGAGTTGTATGAGGTACCATTTGTCAATTCTCGATCTTAGAGGATAAGCTATCTGTGTTCTATTCAGGAACTTCTCCCCTGTGCCCATGTCCCCAAGGGTCTTCCCCAGTTTATTTTCTATTACTTTCAGTGTGTCAGGTTTTATGTGGAGGTCCTTGATTCATTTGGAGTTGAGCTTAGTACAAGGAGATAAGAATGGATCGATTCGCATGTTTCTGCATGCTGACCTCCAATTGAACCAGCACCATTTGTTGAAAAGACTATCTTTTTTCCACTGGATGCTTTCAGCTCCTTTGTCCAAGATCAAGTGATCATAGATGTGTGAGTCCATTTCTTGGTCTTCAATCCTATTCCATTGATCTGCTTGCCTGACTTTGTACCAATACCATGCAGTTTTTATCACTATTGCTCTGTAGTAAAATTTGAGGTCTGGGATACTAAATCCCCCTGAGGTTCTTTTACTGTTGAGAATAGGTTTAGCTATCCTGGGTTTTTTTGTTATTCCAGATGAATTTGAGCATTGCTCTTTCTAGCTCTATGAAGAAGTGGGTTGGGATTTTGATGGGTATTGCATTGAAACTGCACATTGCCTTTGGCAATATGACCATTTTAACTATATTAGTCCTGCCAATCCACGAGCAAGAAGATTTTTTCCATTTTCTGAGATCTTCTTCAATTTTCTTCTTCAGAGATCTGAAGTTCTTGTCATATAGTTATTTCACTTGTTTGGTTAGAGTCACTCCAAGGTACTTTATGCTGTTTGTGGCTATTTTGAAGGGTGTCATTTTTCTAATTTCTTTCTCAGTCTGCTTATACTTTGAGTTTATAAAGGCTACTGATTTGCTTGAGTTGATTTTGTAGCCAGCCACTTTGCTGAAGTTGTTTGTCAGCTGTAGAAGTTCTCTAGTAGAGTTTTTTGGGTCACTTAAGTATACTATCATATCATCTGCAAATAGTGATAGTTTGACTTCTTCCTTTCCAACTTGTATCCATTTGATCTTCTTATGTTGTCAAATTTCTCTAGCAAGTATTTCAAGAACTATATTGAAAAGATAGGGAGAGAGGGGGCAGCCTTGTCTAGTCCCTGATTTTATTGGGATTGCTTCAAGTTTCTCTCCATTTAGTTTGATGTTGGCTACCGGTTTGCTGTATATTGCTTCTACTATATTTAGATATGGGCCTTGAATTCCTGTCCTTTCCAAGACTTTTAGCATGAAAGGATGCTGAATTTTGTCAAATGCCCTTTGAGCATCTAATGAAATGATCATGTGGATTTTTTCTTTGCGTTTGTTTGTGTAGTGGTTTGCATTGATGGATTTCCTTATATTGAACCATCCCTGCATCCCTGGGATGAAGCCTACTTGATCCTCGTGGATGATCATTTTGATTCTTAAAGAACAAAGACACCGTACTTCCAGCCAGGAACAACAAGCTTGAAATCACATCTAATTTCCTTGAAATTTTGAGTACCCTCTTACCTCTGCAGACCTAATATTGGGAGTAAAAGGTAAGCCCGGAGCTATAAGCTTTTTGAGCATGGATTTTGTTTTTAGCAATGTGTTTATGCCAGAGTCATGAACACTTGGGGTGTTCAAGCTATGCTGAAGAGAAGAAATGGATGGGAAGCAGAACCAAGTTCACACAGATTACTCACTCCATGCAGTTACCTGGGCAATGATATCTGCACTCTTGGCATGAACTTGAACAATGGCCTCCAGCTTTTTCAGGAAGGCGAAGATCTCATTGAGCTAAAACAGAAATAAACAGCATCACAGCATCTTTTAGCATCATGACAAAAATGGCCATTTATTAAAACCAGGACTTAACCTGTCTTAAAATGGATAGGAATATAGTCCAAAGAGATTTAAGAGGCTTTGTCTCTATAAAAGATTTGTCAGGATTTACATACAGTTTGGACCAGTATCTGAGGAACCTTCTCTCAGGCATCCAGATTGAATGGAGGAATTTTTCATTGAGCTTAGACATGGTACACTAGAATTCTTTTCAACAAGTGCTCCAACAGCCCCCAAGGGCCTGGTCAAAGCTAACACACATATTCAAACTATTACTCTGAGTCTTTCAAGACAAAATTACCCTTACTCTCCACCAAGTTAAGAGTACTGTTTTCTTGCATTTCCCATGATTGATTCAGGTTTATCAAAACTCATGCACATCCATGATATTTCCTAGGAAAAGGCAAACTGATACAAATATGACAGCCAAGCCAGCGCAACGGGCAGGAAGCCTACCTGATTCTATGAGGCAGACAAATGCACACTTTCACCAGGTTTATAAGAGGTTCAGAGACCAGCTTTCTGTTATTCAAGCACCTTAGGTACCCAACCCATAACCTTCTTTAAAATGTAGTATGTACAGCAAGGTCTTCAATAAACGACCTGGCATAGGGGCCACCCACAAGCAACCATAGTGGCTCATGTCCCAAAAGCCAGGGTCAACAGCAACAATAGGAAACCCATGCAGACCATCCAAACCAGACAGCCTAATGGATTGTTACCTCAGTGTTGAACAGTTGATATAAATCCTTGTAGGCCCTGTAAACCATAAAGGAATTTAAACCTGCCAGGCAAGAATAGGAAAAAAGTCAGGAAAAAGTCATGATTAGCTATCAACATAGTCGTCTCATGTTTATCATTTATACATACAAAACCGCAAGAACTCCCCCCCCCACATATATATATAGAGAGAGACAGAGACAGAGACAGAGAGACAGAAAGACCCTGAGCTCATGGCTCAGATGCCTGTCCAATAAAGGTGAAGACATTTGTAGTGCTTTTATCCTATCATGTCCTTCTTGTCCTGTAAAATCCATAGTTTGTTAGTAGTGTCTTGGCAGAATGGTGTCTCCCTTCTTCAGCTTTAGCTACTCCCAATTTCCAGCATTGTGAGAATTTAGAAGAGCAAAATTGATATTGTTGGAGGAAGCAGATACCAAGAAGTTACATTAACATACCAGCTGTGCAAAGACATTAGGGGTTGTAAAACCTGAATGTACCACCACACCACGATCACCTGGGAATGCTTCCCTTTGGGGCATCTGTTCCTCCAGCCTTGAAAATTGGAAAATAACACTCACCTCATGAGGAAGTAGTTCACCATTAGAGGAACCAATGGTCTTTTAGTCCCTGTGAGGCAAGCATATTGTCTCCATGGGGTGGGTTTTTTCACTATTTGGTGAAAGACTGTTATATACTATGCTGCAGGCTGATGTGCCAAAGAGGAGAAAGAATACAATAAAACTAACCTTAAAAACTACTTATGGGCTAGACCTGGCGATGGGACAAGCTTCTCATCCTATTATGGGGTTGGCTAAGGCAGGAAGATTACTTTGAATTTTCTTTCTATTGCTTGGTGTATCCCATGAGTTTTGCCAGTGGCCTGGGCTACATAAAACTTATCTGCCCACCCAGTAAGGCTTTGCATCAAAATAAAATTAAAGCCAAATCTCTGAAAGCCTTGTATCCTCTATAAAATCTATTTTGTAATTTGTAGAATGTATATACTTATAGGATGTAATATTTTCTGCCATGGAACTTACACTTTTCAATACACACATACACAGCATATGTACACATGCATTCACACATACACAGCACACCTGCACAGTTTTTTTCTAACTATATTATTTTCCCACCATTCTCTACAATTTGTTTGAAGAATAAAACAGGTGGTGGTGGCCCAAGCCTACTTTTATCCCAACACTAAGAAGGCAGAGACAGGCAACAATCTGTGATTCCAAAGTCAGCCTGGTCCACAGAGCAAGATCCAGGACAACCAAGGCTACAGAGAAACCCTATCTCAGAAAGAAAAAATAATCTAGTTTTCCATGTAAGAATATCATGAATTTTATTAGAAAAGGGTGGATACTATCTACTCAGTGTGGCTGTTTGGATAGGAGTGACTCCCATAGGCTGAGTTATTTAAATGGTCTTTATGGAGTGACAATGCTTGACAGTGATTAAGATGTAGCCTTGTTGGGTTTAGTATGGCCTATTGAAGCAAACTTGTCACAGGTGGTGTGACTTGGAGTTTTCAATTGTAGATTTTGTGTTTTCTCTCTTCCTCCTGCCTACAGATCTAAATGTCTAAGCCTCAGCTACATCTCCAGCCCCATGTCTGTCTGTGTAGTGCCATCCTTCCAAGCATGTGGATAAAGGAGTAAACCGCCAAATCTGTAAGGTGGCCTCAATGCCATGTTTCAGTTTTATAAGAGTTGCTGTGGTCATGGTATATTCACATTAAATAACATTGACTAAGACAATGTTCAACAGTTTGAAGAATAATTCTTTCACGTGTGAAGTTTCTAAGCTTTGAATGCAGTTTCTAAATTTCAAATGTAGAAATAAAAATTAGATATAAAACCTGGCTTCAGTCAATTAACAGAGAGTACAGTTAGCAATTTGTGACTTGAATCTATGCCTTGTACTCTCATACCTAAGTCATCAGCATTATAGGAAAAGATCTATTTGATTTTCAACCGCATCAATAAGTAGTTGGGATGGTGGAACTCAGTGTGGGTCATCTCAGGGCAGTTTTCCACAATATTCTCATTTCCAAAAGCCTCCAAATAATTCTTGGAATGACCCAAGTTGTGTACTTTCCTTAAAACAGCTGAATTTTTACTACTATTAAAATTCTCTGTGTGTCAGGCAACAGAGAACGAGGATGGGGCTAATTGTTGTTTTGTGTGCTCAAGGATTGGGCAAGATTGATAGGGTGCAGGAAGGGATAGAAAGGAAGAGGCATCCTTTGAGGGAGCATCCTCTCTCCTCCAACTTAGACACATAATATTTCCCTAAAGTTTTTGCACAGTGGCAAAACAGAACTGGTGCTTTGAAGCATCCTATCTGCTGCCATTCCTTCAACTGCTTTCCTTTGCACCACACCATCAGCAGAGGCTGTTGTTTATCCATCTCTGATATTCTGGATCACCTTACAAAGCTAAGCACATGACACACATTTGCGTAACTATCTGTGATCCTGTGGATGTACAGAGTCTAATGACAAGAACATAAGAAGAGACCAGAAGTATCTATGATGCTAATGGAACCAAAATCATCATTGCAATGATAGCACACACACACACACACACACACACACTGCATTTTTTATTACTAACTATCAATCTATCCTTGCTCCTTGCATGTCTTAGACTTTCTCAAAGATGTGTCATTATTACATAATATAAACATTTGGTCTTATAAAACAGATAGAGGTTAGAATCATTTGTTCTCAGATTTCTTAGGAATGTGACCTCAGGAAAGATTTGTCCCATTGCTGCAAGTTCTGCCTTTGTAGTACTGGTATTGATGCATTGTGCTGGGTAGTTTCATGTCAACCTGATTCAAGCTAAGGTCATTTTGGAAGAGGGAACCCAGACAGAGAAAATGTTTCTACTGTGGGCAAACCTGTAATATATTTTTCTTGAATGGTGACTAATGTGGGAAATCTAGCTCACTGTGGACAGAGTCATCCCTGGGATGATAGTTCTATGTGCTGTAAGAGGCAGACTGAGCAAGCCATGAGGAGCAGGCCAGTAAGAGGTGCTTCTTCAAGGTCTATACTTCCACTCTGACCACCAGGTTCCTGTCCTGCTTGAGTTCATGTCCTGCCTACCTTCAGTGACAGACTACCAGCTGTAAGATGTAAGAAACCCTTTAGTCCTTGATTTGCTTTTGTCATGGATTTTAATCATAGCAATAATTAACTCAGATGCCCATGAAGGTGGAAATCATAATCTTTGTGCAGATCTGTGGCCTATTAAATGTCACCCTAGGCAGTTATCCTGACTTCCTGCGTTTTTCTTTTTTTTTCTATTTATTTATTTATTTATTTATTCATTTATTTATTTATTTATTTATTTATTTATTTTGGCTTTAAAAACAGCTTTTATTTATCAAGGAAGTTACAACTTTATACATGTCCTTTTTTTGCTTTCGAGTGTCTGATCTTGTCTCAGCTGTACTTGATCTGGGGAAATGTCTGTCTCCATGTGCTTGCTTGTACAGTCTTAGATGTGATGATCTTTAAATCAGTGAGCTCATAAATGATCTTCTTCAACTCTGGAACAAGAAAGAGACAGGGCAGTGGGATTTTATTTCTAAGAAATTCTTGACAAGGACCCTGCTAATACAACACAGACTTAACAATACATAAGTAAACCAGCCATTCTGTTCACTCTTACAAAGAAAAATGGCTCAAAAATACGTTATGCATTCTTTTTTTTTCTTTTATTTAATATTTTTTATTTTCTATATTTTTTGTTTACATTCCAAATGATTTCCTCTTTACCGGATCCCCCCTCCCCATATGTCCCATAAACCTTCTTTTCTCCATCCCTTCTCCAATCAACTCCCTCCTTTTTCTTTTTCCTTATATACCCTTCCAATGCTAGATCAACCCTTTCCAGGATCAAGACCCTCTCCATACTTCTTCATGGGAGTCATTGTTATGCTATTTGTGCCGTGGGTTTTCAAGGCTTCTGGGCTAATTAATATCCACTTGTCAGAGATTGCATTCCATGTGTATTCTTTTGTACTTGGGTTACCTCGCTTAGGATGATATTTTCCAGATCAAACCATTTGCCTAAAAATTTTGTGAATTCATTGTTTCTAATTGCTGAGTAGTATTCCATTGTGTAAATATACCACATTTTCTGTATCCATTCCTCCTTTGAGGGGCATCTGGGTTCTTTCCAGCTTCTGGCTATTATAAATAAGGCTGCTATGAACATAATGGAGCATGTGTCTTTATTGCATGCTGGTGAATCCTTTGGGTATATGCCCAGGAGAGGTATAGCAGGGTGCTCTGGAAGTCTCATGTACAGTTTTCTGAGGAACCTGCAGACTGATTGCCACAGTGGTCGTACCATCTTGCAGCCCTACCAGCAGTGGAGGAGTGTCCCTCTTTCTCCACATCCTCGCCAACACCTGCTGTCTCCTGAGTTTTTGACCTTAGCCATTCTGACAGGCATAAGGTGAAATCTCAGGGTTGTTTTGATCTGCATTTCCCTAATGACTAATGATGTTGAGCACTTTTTAAGGTGCCTCTTGGCCATCCGAATTTCTTCAGGTGAAAATTCTTTGTTTAGATCTGTACCCCATTTTAATAGCGTTATTTGGTTCCCTGGGGTCTAACTTCTTGAGTTCTTTGTATATATTGGATATTAGCCCTCTATCAGATGTGGGGGTTGGTGAATATCCTTTCCCAATTTGATGAGATAGTTTTAGCTATCCTGGGTTTCTTGTTATTCCAGATGAATTTGAGAATTGCTTTTTTTATGTCTGTGAAGAAGTGAGTTGGGATTTTGTCGGGGATTGCATTGAATCTGTAGATCGCTTTTGGCAAGATGGCCATTTTAACTATATTAATCCTGACAATCCAGGAGCATGGCAGATTTTTCCATTTTCTGAGGTCTTCTTCAATTTCCTTCTTCAGAGACCTGAAGTTCTTGTCATATAGATCTTTCACTTGTTTGTTTAGAGTCAAACCAAGATACTTTATATTGTTTGTGGCTATTTTGAAGAGTGTCATTTCCCTAACTTCTTTCTCAGCCTGCTTATCCTTTGAGTATAGGAAGGCAACTGATTTGCTTGAGTTGATTTTATAACCAGCCACTCTGTGGAAGTTGTTTATCAGCTGTAGGAGTTCTCTGGTGGAGGTTTTCAGGTCACTTCAGTAGACTATCATGTCATCTGCATATAGTGATAATTTGGCTTCTTACTTTCCAATTTGTATCCCCTTGACCTTCTTATGTTGTCTAATTGCTCTAGCTAGAACTTCAAGTACTATATTAAAAAGAGAGGACAGCTTTGTCTTTTCCCTGATTTTTAGTGGGATTGCATCAAGTTTCTCTCCATTTAGTTTGATGTTTGCTACCGGTTTTGTGCATATTGCTTTAAAGATGTTTAGGTATGGGCCTTGAATTCCTATTCTTTCCAAGACTTTTAGCATCAAAGGATGCTGGATTTTATCAAATGCTTTTTCTGCGTCTAAAGAGATGATCATATGATTTTTTTCTTTGAGTTTGTTTATGTAGTGGATTGCATTGTTGGATTTCCTTATATTGAACCATTCCTGCATCCCTGGGATGAAGCCTACTTGATCATGGTGGATGATCGTTTTGATGTGTTCTTTGATTCGGTTTGCAAAAATTTTATTAAGTATTTTTGCATCAATATTAATAAAAGAAATTGGCCTGAGTTCTCTTTCTTTGTTGTATCTTTGTGTGGTTTTGGAATCAGCATAATTGTGGCTTCATAGAACGAGTTGGGTAGAGTTCCTTCTGCTTCTATTTTTTGGAATAGTTTGAAGAGTATTGGTGTTAGGTCTTCTATGAAGGTCTGATAGAACTCTGCACTGAATCCATCTGGTCCCGTGCTTTTTTTGTTTGGGAGACTTTCTATGACCCTTTTTAATTCTTCAGGTGCTATGGGACTGTTTAGTTGATCTATTTGATCCTGATTTAGTTTTGGTGTCAGATATCTGTCTAGGAAACTGTCCATTTCCTCCAGATTCTCCAGTTGTGTTGAGTATAGGCTTTTGTAGTAGGATCTAATGATTTTATGAATTTCCTCAGTTTCTGTTGTTATATCTCGCTTTTTATTTATAAGTTTGTTAATCTGGATACTGTTTCTATGTCGATTGGTTAGTCTGGCTAAGGGTTTATCTATCTTGTTGATTTTCTCAAAGAACCAGCTCCTGGTTTTGTTGATTCTTTGTATGGCTCTCTTTGTTTTTACTTGATTGATTTCGGCCCTGAGTTTGATGATTTCCTGCCTTGTACTCCTCCTGGGTGAAATTGCTTCTTTTTGTTCCTGGGCTTTCAGGTGTGTCATTAAGCTGTTAGTGTATGCTCTCTCCATTTTCCTTTTGGAGGCACTCAGGGCTGTGAGTTTTCCTCTTAGCACTGCTTTCATTGTGTCCTATAGATTTGGGTATGTTGTGTCTTCATTTTCATTAAGTTCTAAAAAGTCTTTAAGTTCTTTCTTTATTTCTTCCTTGACCAAGGTATCATTGAGTAGGATATTGTTCAGTTTCCACGTGTATGTGGGTTTTCTGTTGTTTTTGTTGCTATTGAAGAACACTTTTACTGCATAGTGATCTGATAGGAGGCATGGGATTAGTTTGATCTTATATTTGTTGAGGTCTGCCTTGTGACCAATTATATGGCCAATTTTGGAGAAGGTACCATGAGGTGCTGAGAAAAAGGTATATTCTTTTGCTTTAGGATAGATTATTCTATATATATATATATCTGTTAAATCTAATTGGTCCAAAGATTCAATTAGTTTCATTGTGTCCCTGTTTAGTTTCTGTTTTTCTGATCGGTCCATTGAGCAAAGTGTAGTGTTGAAGTCATCCACAATTATTGTGTTAGGTGCAATGTGTGCTTTGTGCTGTAATAAACTGTCTTTTATAAAGGAGGGTGACCTTGCATTTGGAGCATATATGTTCAGGATTGAGAGTTCTTCTGGTTGTATTTTTCTCTTAACCAGCAAGAAGTGTCCCTCGGAGTCTCTTTTGATGACTTTGGGTTGAAAGTCAATTTTATCTGATATTAAAATGGCTACTCCAGCTTGTTTCCTGAGACCATTTGCTTGTAAAATTGTCTTCCAGCCTTTTACTCTAAGGTAGTGTTTGTCTTTGACCCTGAGGTGTGTTTCCTGTAAGCAGCAAAATGTAGGGTCCTGTTTACATATCCAGTCGGTTAGTCTATGTCTTTTTGTTTTTGGATTTGGTTTTTTCGAGACAGGGTTTCTCTGTGTAGCCCTGGCTGTCCTGGAACTCACTCTGTAAACCAGGCTGGCCTCGAACTCAGAGATCCACCTGCCTCTGCCTCCCAGAGTGCTAGGATTACAGGCGTGGGCTACCACCACCCGGCTAGTCTATGTCTTTTTATTGGGGCATTGAGTCCATTGATGTTAAGAGATATTAAGGAATAGTGATTGTTACTTCCTGTCATTTATGACGTTATTTATTTTTTTTATATTTGATTGGTTAACTTGTTTTGGGTTTGATGAAAGGTTACTATCTTGCTTTTTCCAGGGTGAAGTTTCCCTCCTTGTATTGCTGTTTTCCTCCCATTATCCTTTGTAGGGCTGGGTTTGTGGATAGATATTGGGTAAACTTGGTTTTTTTCATGGAATATCTTAGTTTCTCCATCTATAGTGATTGAGAGTTTTGCTGGATATCGTAGTTTTGGCTGGCATTTGTGTTCTCTTAGAGTCTGCATGAGATCTGCCCAGGATCTTCTAGCCTTCATAGTCTCAGGTGAAAAGTCTGCTGTGAATCTGATAGGTCTTAATTTATATGTTACATGGCCTTTTTCTCTTACTGCCTTTAATATTCTTTCTTTGTTTAGTATATTTGGTGTTTTGATTATGTGACGGGAAGTATTTCTGTTCTGATCCAGTCTGTTTGGCATTCTGTAGACTTCTTGTATATTCATGGGCATCTCTCTCTTTAAGTTAGGGAAGTTTTCTTCCATAATTATATTGAAGATATTTGCTGGCCCTTTAAGTTGTAAATCTTCACTCTCATCTATTCCTATAATCCTTAGGTTTGGTCTTCTCATTGTGTCCTGTTTATTCTGGATATTTTAGGTTACAAGCTTTTTGCATTTTGCATTTTCTTTAACTGTTGAGTCCATGGTTTCTATGGTATCTTCAGCATCTGATATTCTTTCTTCTATCTCTTGTATTCTGTTGTTGATATTTGCATCTATGTCCTCTGATTTCTTCCCAAGGCTTTCTATCTCCAAAATTGTCTCCCTTTGAGTTTTCTTAGTTGTTTCTACTTCTGATTTTAGATCCTGGATGGTTTTGCTTAGCTCCTTCACTTGCTTGTTTGTGCTTTCCTCTAATTATTTAAGAGATATTTGTGTTTCCTCTTTCATTACAAAATTCAGCATCCTTTCATGCTTAAAGTCTTGGAGAGAACAGGAATTCAAGGCCCATACCTAAACATAGTAAAAGCAATATACAGCAAACTGGTAGCCAGCATCAAACTAAACGGAGAGAAACTTGAAGCAATCCCACTGAAATCAGGGACCAGACAAGGCTGCCCCCTTTCTCCTTATCTTTTCAATATTGTACTTGAGGTACTAGCTCGGGCAATTCGACAACATAAGGAGGTCAAAGGGATACAAATTGGAAAGGAGGAAGTCAAACTATCATTATTTGCAGACGACATGATCGTCTACCTAAGTGACCCAAAGAACTCCACTAGAGAGCTCCTACAGCTGATGAACAACTTCAGCAAAGTGGCAGGTTACAAAATCAACTCTAGCAAATCAGTGGCCTTCCTATACTCAAAGGATAAGCAGGCTGAGAAAGAAATTAGGGAAATGACCCCCTTCACAATAGCCACAAACAGTATAAAGTATCTTGGGGTGACTCTTACCAAACATGTGAAAGATCTGTATGACAAGAACTTCAAGACTCTGAAGAAGGAAATGGAAGAAGACCTCAAAAAATGGGAAAACCTCCCATGCTCATGGATCGGTAGAATCAATATAGTTAAAATGACCATTTTGCCTAAAACACTATACAGATTCAATGCAATACCCATCAAAATCCCAACTCAATTCTTCACAGAGTTAGAAAGAGCAATTATCAAATTCATCTGGAACAACAAAAAACCCAGGATAGCTAAAACTATTCTCAGCAACAAAAGAAAATCTGGGGGAATCAGTATCCCTGACCTCAAGCAATACTACAGAGCAATAGTGTTAAAAACTGCATGGTATTGGTACAGTGACAGGCAGGAGGATCAATGGAACAGGATTGAAGATCCAGAAATGAACCCACACACCTATGGCCACTTGATCCTCGACAAAGAGGCTGAAAACATCCAATGGAAAAAAGATAGCCTTTTCAACAAATGGTGCTGGTTCAACTGGAGGTCAGCATGCAGAAGAATGCGAATTGATCCATCCTTGTCTCCTTGTACTAAGCTCAAATCCAAATGGATCAAGGACCTCCACATAAAGCCAGACACTCTGAAGCTAATAGAAAAGAAACTGGGGAAGACCCTTGAGGACATCAGTACAGGGAGAAAGTTTCTGAACAGAACACCAATAGCGTATGCTCTAAGAGCAAGAATTGACAAATGGGACCTCATAAGGTTACAGAGTTTCTGTAAGGCAAAGGACACCATCAAGAGGACAGATCGGCAACCAACAAATTGGGAAAAGATCTTCACCAATCCTACATCAGATAGAGGGCTAATATCCAAGATATATAAAGAACTCAAGAAGTTAGACTCCAGAAAACCGAACAACCCTATTAAAAAATGGGGTACAGAGTTAAACAAAGAATTCTCACCTGAAGAACTTCGGATGGCGGAGAAGCATCTTAAAAAATGCTCAACTTCATTAGTCATTAGGGAAATGCAAATCAAAACAACCCTAAGATTTCATCTTACACCAGTCAGAATGGCTAAGATTAAAAATTCAGGAGACAGCAGGTGTTGGAGAGGGTGCGGAGAAAGAGGAACACTCCTCCACTGCTGGTGGGGTTGCAAATTGGTACAACCACTCTGGAAAGCAGTCTGGCGGTTCCTCTGAAAACTGGGCACCTCACTTCCAGAAGATCCTGCTGTACCACTCCTGGGCATATACCCAGAGGATTCCCCACCATGGAATAAGGATTCATGCTCTACTATGTTCATAGCAGCCCTATTTATAATTGCCAGATGCTGGAAAGAACCCAGGTATCCCTCAACAGAAGAGTGGATACAAAAAATGTGGTATATCTACACAATGGAGTACTATTCAGCCATTAGAAACAATGAATTCATGAAATTCTTAGGCAAATGGATGGAGCTAGAGAACATCATACTAAGTGAGTTAACCCAGACTCAAAAGGTGAATCATGGTATGCACTCACTAATAAGTGGTTATTAACCTAGAAAACTGGAATACCCAAAACATAATCCACACATCAAATGAGATACAAGAAGAAAGCAGGAGTGGTCCCTGGTTCTGGAAAGACTCAGTGAAACAGTATTTGGCAAAACCAGAACGGGGAACTGGGAAGGGGTGGGAGGGAGGACAGGGGAAGAGAAGGGGGCTTACGGGACTTTCGGGGAATGGGGGGGGGCTAGAAAAGGGACAATCATTTGAAATGTAAATAAATTATATCGAATAAAAAAAAAGAGAGATTTTTTTGTTTCCTCTTTCATGACCTTGGCCTGTTGACCAAAGTTCTCCTGTATTTCATTAAGTAGTTTTTGCGTTTCCTCCTTATTGGCTTTTGTATTTTCCTGAATTTCTTTCAATGATTTTTGTGTTTCCCTTACAAAGGCTTCTAACTTTTGATCCATTTTCTCTTTAATTTATTTAAGTATGCCCTTCATGTGTTCCTGTACCAGATTCATGACCAGTTATTTTAAATCCAAGTCTTGTTTTACTGGTGTGATGGGGTATCCAGGACATGCTGTTAAAGGAGAATTGGGTTCAGATGTTCCCATATTGCCTTGATTTCTGTTAGTGACATTCCTGTGTTTGCCTTTTGCTATCTAGTTCTCACTGGTGTTAGTTGGTCTTGTCAATGCTGCACTCACCAGTGCAAGCTGCCTCTTCCCAGGTGGCCTCTGGTGCACAGTTTACCTCCTGCACTGCCTGGAGACAGGGTGCTGTTGCCCAGGCTGTTCAGATCCCGAAGCAGACACCTGAAGGCTCCTGCTGGGGGCCCGCTGGATTCACCAGACCACATTGACTACTCCCAGCTTGCCTCCCAGAAGCCCCTATTGCCTCTTTCAGGACCTGGAGATGTGGTGTTGACACCCAGGCTGATCTGGATGTGGAAGCAGAGCGATCTGAGGGCTCCCGCCAGAGGCCTCAGGACTGGAATGTAAGCTCCGTGCCACCAGAGCAAGCTGTGTGCTCCTAGACTGCCTCCGGGTGCACATCAGGTCTCCCGCACTTCCTGCAGACCGAGTGCTGTGGCCCAGGCTGTTCATATCCCAATGTAGACCCCTGAATGCTCCTGCCAGGGCCTGCTGGGTTCACCAGAGCACACTTAAAGCAGACACCTGAAGGCTCCCACAGGGGCCTGCTGGATTTCTTCCTGCGTTTTTCATCTGCAAAGTGGTTATTTATCTCATGAAGATCATACAAAAATTAAAGTTTCATAAAAGAATGTGCCTGGAACAAGGTAAACAGCCCTCAGGCATCCCTCATGTTTTAATTATCACACTCCAATCAAGAGTAATGACTCACATGGATGGGAAGTTGTGGGAGGTACAGACAAGGCAGCAGAGAGACAAGGCTGGTGAACTTGCTTTGGCTCACCTTTTGCTCTGCTGAGGTTCTGCACTTCCTGCTAGACACTGTCATTCCAGTGTGTGATGTCCACATCATGCTATGCAAAGCATAGTTGCAGCAGCTGTTAGCATCAGCCCACTTATGCCACTTTTCATAGGCCTCTGTCAGGTTAGACTCAGGTTCAGGCACCACATGGTCAACTGAAGACAGAGGGCAAAATGTGTGACTCAGACACAGCTTGGTCTCCCTGCCTCATTCCTGGTCCTTCCTGCTTAGTTGACCTCAGGACTTGGAACAAATTGCTAGCTTTCTGAAACCTAGGCTTTCTTTTCTTAAAAATGGGTGTTAAGTAAATAGGGAACATATTCTGACATTATTTTCCATCTAAGTTTGCCATTTGACTAAGTGAATAATGCATATATAAGGTGCTTCACAGATACCTGTTGCATGCTAAGTGTTCTGTAAGTGTTAACACCACTATTCTCTGCATCCTGCTGATACATATTTTTATATAATTGTGGGTGTATCTGCATCTATTTGTGTCAGCTGCTGGGTGGAGTGCCTCAGAGGACAGCCATGTTAGTCTTCTGTCTTAAGCATACCTGGGTATCATTAATAGTGTTGGAGATTGGTGCTTGCCGGTGGGATGGGTCTTAAGTTGGGCTGGTTATTTGTTGTCCTTTTCCTCAGTCTCTGCTCCATCCTCCATCCCTACATTTCTTGTGGACAGGATACATTTTGTGTCTAGAGTTTGGTGGGTGGGTTTTTGTCCCTATCACTCTCTTGGAATTATTGTGAGAGGGTGTGACCAGCAGGCGGGCAGTGACCAGAGTGTAAAGTGAATAAGTTAACAAAAAACTAAAACAATAATATAGTTGTATTGTCAGTTTTGTTTGTCAACTTGATAGAGGCTGGAGTTATCACAGAGAAAGGAGTCTCAGTTGAGGAAATGTCTCCATGAAATAATATTCATATGGTTGCTCATCAGCTGTAAGGCATTTTCTCAATTAGTCATCAATGGTGGGAGGGCCAATTGTTGGTGGTACTGTCCCTGGGCTGATAGTCTTGGACTCTATAAGAAAGCAAGCTGAGCAAGTCAGGAGAACAATCCAGTAAGTCACATCCCTCCAAGAACTCTACATTAGCTCTTGCTTCCTGAGCTGCTTGACTTCCAGCCCTGACTTGCTTTGGTGATGAACAACAGTGCGAAGTGTTAAATGAATAAAGCTAACCAGGCAGTCCTGGCACAAATCTTTAATCCCAGCACTTGGGAGGAACAGGCAGGTGGATTTCTGAGTTTGAGGCCAGCCTGCTCTACGGTCATTTCCAGGATAAATAGGGTTATAAGGCAAACCCTAGTTCAAAAAACCAAAATACCAACAACAACAACAACAACAACAATAACAACAACAGCTATCTAGAGAGAAAAAGCTGCTTGGTAATCTCCAAACTGAGCAAATTAAAAAAAAATAAAATAAAATAAACAGGCAGTATCCCAGCTGCCTTGAGCCAAACTGGTCATCAGCTTGGACAGCTGATTTGAGTTTGTTCTCAACAATTGACACACACCCCTTCACTTAGAACCCCTCTTTAAGCCAAGGTTTGTCCTTGGCAGTTAAAGATGACACTAATTATTTTAGAAAATTTTGTTGTTGATTAAGCATTTATTCTAGCATAGAATTCTCCACTATATACTTTATTTGGATCAGAGCGTTAGTGTCGCGCGCCTATCGTCTCTCACGAAGGACGCACGGCAACAGGATTCTTCTGCAGGATTCTTCTGCGGACATTCTTTACTGTACAGCTTTTCGGTACCACTCCTGCGGCTGAGAGTTCTGAACCGTCCCCGGACGGGCCACCAACTGTCGGTGCCTAACCTTGTCCCGCAAGGAAAGACGCGACACGACCAGGTTCTTCTCTGCAGCACTTTATTTAGGACCTTCCTTTTCTTCTTCTACACGGGGCCCCAAGCCTGTCTTTTGCAGCCCTTATATAGCCCAGCAGCCCTCGCTTAGGGGCATGTCGCATTGTGATAGGAGAACTAAGGTTCACCTCATTAGCATGCCAATGTTGAGTCATTAAAGTTGTTTACCAGCTGCACGTGTGTTACAGTTGTTTGCCAACTGCACCTGTGTTAAAGTTGTTTACCAGCTGCACGTGTGTTACAGTTGTTTGCCAACTGCACGTGTGTTAAAGTTGTTTGCATGGACTAAATATTTCCTACCAGCGCTGTCTTGCAACAGCGCTGGATAAAGTGGCTTCCCACACGTTAGACTTCGATTGGACACTCAGTTTAGAACACTTAGTTTGTATCTGCATACTTGGTCCACCTATCTGGCCTTCCTAGGAATAAAAATGCTTGTATATCATTGGCAGCTGCTTGAACCTAATACAGACCAAAGCTTTTTTCACTTGACTGACATTCAGAATTTCCCTTACATGAGTGAAATGAACTGGGACACAGTCCTGCAGAAGAGGCTCATTCTAGGCTTTGTTCAACGGTGAGTCAAGACTTCCAAGTCCAAAACGTTCCCACATTCTTTTCCCATTACTCTGTGCACAAGTCCACCCTGGGTCGCACTTGATGAGTACACCAGTAAAATAACACCCTGATGCTAGCTTTACAGAGAAGAAAATGGAGGCATATGTAGGGTAAGTTGAAAACCCTAAGTCACATGATTGGCAAGTCACTAAGCAGGATGACAACATATGAACTTCTAGGCTTTAGCCACACATTTCTCTATAAGTGGTTCTAGTGTTCCTAATAGTCATTTTCAGAAATATTCTCATAGAAAAAGAAGTTTCCTTATTGCAAAGAGGTACTCTTTAATTTCCATTGAAATCTTTGATTTGGTTAATGGTAAAACTCCAGGATCATTCCTCCTCTTTTGTTAGTTTTATTGTACTGATCCATAGTTTTCTGGACTAATAGTAAAATTAATAATAATATAAATTAATTAATAAAAGTTAAAAAAAAACTAATAGTGACAGAGAAATAATTTCTGTTGGTTCAGTACCCAATCAAGGGATATTGTGTCTCATGGAATATTGCTGGGTAAGTGTTAGGTTGGAGCCCTACTGAAGCTCCTCCCTCTTTTTCTTTCCTTGGTATTTAAATTATACTACAGGATATAGGAATATTGGCAAGAGCAATGTGCTCTGCAGAGGCGAATAGAGAGAAATCGGGGGTTTCTCTTCACGTCCAAGCGAGGCACTTGTCCTGGAGACATGGGCAACTGGCTGTTTCAATGAACAGCTGGAAAAGGTACATTGTTAATGTGTCAGATGGAAGCCTTGTGGAAGTTGAAACAGTGTGGTGGCATTCAAGTATGGCAGTGTCTACTCTAGTGAGTAAGAGGAAAGTGAGGTGACTATGGGATACCCTGGGTGCCACCTGCCACAGACACCACCTTCCTTGTTTTAGCTGCTCCTCACACCCTATGAGAATATCCACCTTATAGATCTTGGCCCTTTCTGTAAATCTGACTCTTTGCAGAATTTATCAAGTTTTAAATTCTTGGCCTCACATTCAGAAATCCTGATATTGAAACCTGGTTGTGGAACTTGGATGGTGACCAAGCAATGGCTATGATTCTGGTCTACTGAGAAACCCAGAATTTCAAACCTTAGCAATATTGTTTCAATATGGTCTGCTTCATTGCTCACCTAGGTATAGTTAGATATTTGTAAAATTAACTAAACTATACTATCAAAGAATGTAACAATAAATGCTGGTATTAAATGCTATAAATTCTGAGAGAGAGAGAGAGAGAGAGAGAGAGAGAGAGAGAGAGAGAGAGAGAGAGAACCTGTTATTTTTCTTGGGCTACCCCATCAAGACTATTCATTACTCTCTGTGTTAGGCTTCTATGTCTTAGGAATGATACAGGGATCTGAGGACTGAGCCCTGCTTTCCTTCTTACAGAAAGGCAGGCTCAATTGTGATCCCACTTTGAACTGGAAGAAGTGATTTTGGAGTCCAAAACTCTTCACAAAAAAAAAAAAAAAAAAAAAAAAAAAAAAAAAAAAAAGAGGCTCCTGGCAAAAAAGGAGTAAGAAATGAGGAAAAGTGACTAATCTCAGGTAGATAGGCTCCCAACCAAGCTAAGGGAAGGGCAGTACATTTCAGAGCCGCTAAGGCAGTACATCTTAGAAGGTTGCCCCTGCATGATGCTGGGGGCTTATAATAATAAGGGAGGCACAGCAACAGAGGCCATTAGGTTATTTGTCTTCACCCCTGTGATGCAGCAACAAGCAGCAAGCAGAAGACAGTTTCCCAGGATTTAAAAGATATTGTCACAATTTCCCATCTGCAAGGTGTGGTACAGCTTTCTGAAGGTACATGTGCAGGATTCCTCTCAGAGACACAATGGGTGGAATAACCTCTACAGTATTAGCAGTGAAATTGCAATTTATCTGCACCTACTCATGGAAGTTATCTATGATTACACACACACACACACACACACACACACACACACACACACAATATGTATGTCTATATTCTAGAGTTCCAAAAACATTGTACCTAATTCTGATAGCTCAATTATCCAGGGTTGAGAACTGTCTTAGTTAGGCTTTTAGTGCTGTGAACAGACACCATGACCAAGGCAATGCTTATAAGGACAACATTTTATTGGTGCTTGCTTCCAGGTTCAGAGGTTCAGTCCATTATCATCAAGGCGGGAACATGGCAGCACCCAGGCAGGCATGGGACTGGAGGAGCTGAGAGTTCTACATCTTCTTTTGAAGGCTGCTTTCAGAATTCGTACTTCTGGGCAGCTAGGTTGAGGGTCTTACAGCACACCCCCACATTGACATACCTACTGCAAAAGGGCCACAATTTCTAGTCGTGCCACTCCCTTTGCCAATTAATTTGGCCAAGGTTTTATATATATATATATATACATATATATATGTCGGACACTTTGTGCATCTGGAAACAGGTATTCCTCTATACATGGTGCTCACTGAATGCTCTATGGTGTATGGGACATTTGAGGTCCCCATGTGTCAAGTAAGTGTGCCTCTGATTCTTTGTCATGTTCCCCTTGAAGACATGACTTCTTCAAGTGCATCTTGATGCTGTTCTGAAAGAATTTATTATTTTCCACAGAGAAAAGTAAGTAACTCTGGGCTGTAGACCAGTGACTTAAAATGATATCATATAGGCAGATTTTGTTTGCAGGGATTTCATATATGTTATAGACCAAAGTCTGCCACAAGATAACCAGGATTCTTTGGTCCAGGAAGGCACAGGTCCAGGGTGATGACAAACTGACAGAACCACAGAAGCAGTGTGAAATAAGAATGTATATTTCTGGATGTCTCCAACTCCAGTCTGAAGTACTTTGTCACCAGGATGAAGAGGCTTAAAAGGGGGGAGTACAGGTGGTTAGTTTAGTGTGGCTAGGCCGCATGGGGGAAGGTGTCCAGGCAGGCCCTTGCCTGGGCACCTCTGCCCATGAAGGACCACACACACACATACATGGTATAAAATAGAGTTTATTCAGAATGGGGGATGGGAGTTAGTGGTAGAGAGAGAGGGGGGAGAGAGAGGGGGGAGAGAGAGAGAGAGAGAGAGAGAGAGAGAGAGAGAGAGAGAGAGGAGAGAGAGTGTGGAGGCCGGCCATGACCACGTGGATGGGGGAAGAGCCCCTGGGGCAGAGAGGTGAGAGAGTGTGGGAGAGCGTAGAGCAAAGAGAGAGAGGAGGACAAGTAGCTCCTCTTATAGTGGGCCAGATCTCTGGGGCAGGGCATACCTGGCTATTGCCAGGGAGGTGTAGGGTGGAGCTTAGACAAAACCCCAACATACTCCAAGGTTTGGTAAATTAATAAAAGGAAAAGAAAAAAGAAAAGAAGTGACGGTGAATACAGTGAAGCAGGAATAGGGTCGTTGTTGAGATCTGGCTGCTTCATGCTGACATTGGGGCGATGTGTCTTTGCGGAACCTAGAGAAAGGGGTATGGGGGGTGATTGTCCAGTCTCAGGAGGACAGGCTGCTTCTTTGCTGTCCAGGGTTTGTAGAGCAATTTGAAGATAGGTCAGGAGAACATGTCCAGTAGAAGCTGTCTGCATTTGGAGAAGCTGAGAGGAGATTGGAGCATCTGAAGGTTGCTTCTCTCGAGCTGTCCTGGATATGGCAAGGGCCTGGACTTAACAAGATGTTGGAACATATTAGTATAGTTAGGGAAGAAGACTAAGTACATTTGGGAATAGGGAAAAATTTCTTAAGATGTACAATAGAAATCCAGAGGAATCCCACTTTTGGAAAGTTAGTAAAGTGGGAACTTGGGCAGATGTACTTATCTGGATGGAGCCTACTTGGTCCATGAGCAGTAGATCTGGGTAGGTTTCCTGTAGCTAACAAGTTTATTAAAGAGATAACAACATGAGTTAACCACATGAACAGTCTTTAAGATGAGCCTTTGTGGATCAGAAGGAATAGAATTGAAGGTTGGGACAGTGACAGAGCAAAAGGGGAAATATGAAGCATTTAATGGAAACAGAGTTTAGATAAGGAGATAACTGTCTAGCTGTCGATGTAGTCAGAAGTCTGAGGAATAAACAATAACTTAACAGTTATATTATTAAAGAATGTCAAATGCACAGCTTTTTCTGTGGAATGGATACCCAGGACATGAGAAATGGCTTACTTTTGTTTAGCAAAGTCATTTGACTCAAGGTATCCAGTTTTGTCCACTACACTCTTTCAGGCAGCATCCTGTGGCGGTGTCCATCTTTCTTCTGAGACCTCCTGGGAGAAGCTGTCAGGCCTTTGCTAATTCTGTCTGTCTTAAATCTAATAACAAACTTCTGACAAGATTGAGCCAAGAGAGGAGATCAATAGTTAAGAGAGAATGGGAATGGAAATCTTAAGTAGCTTTGACATGTTGCATAGGTAGAGGAAAGTATATTGCCTTGGTTAGTAAAGATGCTAGGATCAGAGTAAGAAAGCTGGCAGCAATGGATAAAATTGTGGTGACAGAAAATGAGTTTGTCTAGGCAGATTTATGCTTGTTAACCTCAACTTGAGCACGCTAGATATAGGAGCAAATGAGTTAAGGGTTTGGGAACACAGAATAGGTGAGGTTCAGATTTTTTATCCTTTACCAGACTGTTAATTTTAAAAGTATACAGTCAAAGACAAGTAGCACCCACTGGGTAGGGGAGGGAGTTGTTCTGCAAACTTAGCGTCCAAAAGAGTGCAGAAACAACTGAAAGGCAGCTAAGCCAAAGAGTCCAGACCGTCGTGAGGACCCTTGGGAGCCGGGGCTAGAAAAGCCGGAGCTTTAAAAGCCGGAGGAAGCATCCCGCCTGGACCCGGATTTTCGAGGACAGTTGTAAAAGCCAAAGGGAGACTCAGGATCACTTCTGGATTAGGATACACCCGAGGGTGGGTCTAGAAGTCCTAAGCAGGAGTGTGGACTAGGCATGAGAGGAAACCCTTCATTCCAAAAGACGTTGGCCAGACTTCATTTGAAAGCTAAGGGTTATTTACTATTATGGTTAATGTTTATTTAAATTTTTAATCTGCTAGAGGGAAGAACCTGACATGTACCACACATCAGTGGAAGCCAGTGTAGACCGCTTGGCTGTGGGACCTGGTCCCCCAACCTTGCTTCTCCTGCCTGTGCATGGCTGCAAGACCAGTAATGGCCTGCTCTATTAACAGTAGAGGACATTGGGAGTGGTGGGACCTCACAGTGAAGAAGAGGGAAGACAGGGTGGTAGGGAGAAGCCATAGAGCTGTGAGAGAATCGGGTAGTAGAATTGATGGGGCATCCCTGCAGCCAGTGTGGAGCTGGGCATGGTCTGTGGTTAGGCTTTTGCAGGTAAAGGCCCTAGAAATCTGCACTGTAGCCAGCAGAGCGGGAAAGTATGGTGGTGGGGGGTGGGGTGCAGCAACGGGAAAGGAGTGCAGGCTTGTTGTGGCGAGGAAGCAGCATCGCTCGGCAGGGATGGAGCACAGCCGATTCTGAGAGCCTGGAGAGACCTCGCCATGGGTAGCAGTCACTGTCCCAACTCTGCAGCGGTTCTGATGAAAGTTAGTGATCGCACACGCGCAGGGCAGAACTTCCTGTCTGCAGCGGAAGTAGGAAGTTAGGTAGCCTGCAGTGGCTGGGAAGTAGCTTGTTTCATATCCTAGCAATGGTGCAGGAGGGGCAGAGTTGCCGGGGAAGTGGCAGCAGCCGCAGCAGTTTCGTCAGCAGTTCTGGAGCAGGAGGGGGTCTGGCATAGGCTGCAGCACCCGCAGCCAAGGACGGGCTTGGCCAGCACACCAGGAGCCCCCCGGGCCACCAAGCCAGCACACGGGAAACCAAGGGGAACCAGAGGAATAAATGCTGCTATCATAGCAATAAGATGCAGGAGTGACTTAGATAGGTGAGCCTGGTGGCACTCGCCTGGCAGGGCATTTCCTCTGCTTGCTGCTGAGTTCCACTGGGAAAGAGGGAGGGAAGAGAACAGCAGTGTTCCTGCGGGGAAATGCGGGAAGTGCAGAGACTATTGCTCTGACAAGTGGGGGAGTAAGACTTACCCAGAGCCTTAATATCCCATGGAGTTTCTCATTCCTAGGTTTTGGCACCAAGTGAAGGACCTTCGGCAGCAAGATGAAGGGGCTTAAAAGGGGGGAGTATAGGGGGTTAGGTGAATGTGGCTAGGCGACGTGGGGGAAGGTGTCCAGGCGGGCCCTTGCCTGGGCATCTCTGCCCCTGAGGGATCACACACACACATACATGGTATAGAATAGAGTTTAATCCTAATAGGGGATGGAAGTTAGTGGTAGAGAGAGATAGGTAGAGAGAGAGTGAGCGAGAGAGAGAGAGAGAGAGAGAAGAGAGAGAGGAGGCCGGCCATAACCACGTGGAGGGGGGAAGAGCCCCAGGGGCAGAGAGGTGAGAGAGTGTGGGAGAGCGGAGAGCAAAGAGAGAAAGGAGGAGCAAGTAGCCCCTCTTATAGTGGGCCAGATCTCTGGGGCAGGGCATACCTGGCCATTTCCAGATAGGTGTGGGTTGGAGCTTAGACAAAACCCCAACACAGTCAATTTAACATCTCAAATTAAGCATCACATTCCTCTGTAAAAGGCTAGGGTTTCTAGGGCAATATAGGATGTTTACCGAAAGTCCAGGGCACATGCGGTTAAAGGGTTTCCTCACATTGGCTCCACTGTCATGCTATCCTGGGAGCTGAAGAAGGATGGTTCCCATGTCTGCTCTTCCAGACAAAGATGGCGGCATTATAAAGTTTGGGAAGCTGCCTGGCTCAAGCTGTCTTCAAAGAGCACTTATGCCTAGTCCGCCAATTGTATTCTTCTCTGTGCCATTCCCAGTGCCACCATAGGCCTCTGAGGCCCCTGATGATCAGCTCTGGTAGCAGCCTCTAGCCCCCAGCTTGATGAACTCACCAGCTGCAGCCCTAAAGCCCAGCCTGGTGAACTAACCAGCTGCAACCCTTAGGCCCAGCTTGGTGTGCTAACTAACTCACTACTACTCCAATTATCTCTCTGAGTTAAAAGTACCTACTGTCTCCTGAATCTCACATGGATAAGGTAAAAATGTTGTTTTGGTCAAAAACTCCCTAGGTGGAGTCTGCAACACAAAAGTAGTTCCTCACAAACTTCTCTTGCCATCCACGTGGGCCTGGGTAGACATAGTCTGTCTGTATAACAAGCAAGCTCAAGAGTTAAAAGCAGAACAGGCTTAACAGGTCAGTGGATGTTCCTGGCATATCCAAATTCAGTTGCAAGACAGAAATCCTGACCTCTGGAATGGGGGAAGTTAGCTATGAGCCAGGTACCAACTCAAATGTAAAATCTTTCTATTTTGTCCAATACCCATTCATATGGCAAGAACCTTGTAAGGTTTTTGTGATGTAAATATCCTTAGTCTGGACCTATTGTTTAGAATCTACCTGCCCTTAAGAAAGAAAGAAAGAAAGAAAGAAAGAAAGAAAGAAAGAAAGAAAGAAAGAAAGAAAGAAAGAAAGAAAGAAAGAAAGAAAGAAAGAAAGAGAGAACCTGTGATTTAGAGTTCCTGGAATTTTTTTTATAGTGATTACATAAATGATTAAAGCAAAGCTAAGCAGAATTTTTGGCTACAAGATGGATTCTTTCATATCTATATTTGCTTGGTTATACTATTTCCCTGTCACTAGGAAGAAGGAGAGTTTTCAGAAGTATAGTAAATTGCCAAGTGAGATTTTCAGCTTATGAATATACAGGGAGTTCCACTTTTTCCTAGGAGACTTTTCTCACCTCTGTCTGTAAAATATGATTTTCCAGGTTTCACTGGGCCATCATGGCAATATATTTTTAAGTTTTTATTTTTATGGCAATAAAAAAGGATGCAATTCCAGGATGGAGATTTTGAAATAGCAGGAGCCTTTTTTTGTCCTGTGTAGTATATTTGTGAACTGGAATGTAAACATGGGGACTATTTATAAAGAATTAACATTTTCAGGCATTAGATGAATGAGAGGTAGCCACTGGACAAGCTGCAGGAGCCAGTTCTCCCCTTTCTACCATTTGTGGGCCCTTGGAATTAAAGTCAGGGTGTCAGCCTTATTCATCAATGGCTCTAACTACTGAGCCCAACATGATGACTTGTAAAAGCTTTCTTAGCTCAGACTTCGTTATAAATTGAGGCAACAGTGAATGAACTTTAGTGTTACATTCATATAGTTATTCATTTGTTTATTCATGTAGAGCTTACATTCATATATTTATTCATTTACTTTTGTAACAAAAATGATTAAAGACATGAAGGACAATGGATTTGGGAGGGGCTGGGTAAGACAAGAGATGGGTTGTAGTGAGAAAATGGACATAGAAATGTTTTAATTATCTTATTACATTTTAAAAGAATGAAAAATTTTGGATTATATGCTATCATTTCAAAAGTTTAAATTCCTTTCTCCTTTAATGAATGATACTCTCTCCCACCATCCCTCTCTCTCCATACTTTTTTCCATTAAGAGTAAAAAGAGAATCTAATCAAAGACAAGGAAATGTAGCCTTGGAACAAACCAAAAACAACACAGAAGAGGAGGATTGGCAGAATAACAACCCATAAAATGTTTCGTAGGACAGTGTTTGGCACCTGGCTGGAAACTCCTGATTACCACATCAGAAGAGCTGAGAGCAGTTCTTGCCACTCCTGTACCTCATGACTTAGAGAATGTGATTGAAAAGTCCACAAAAGTGGTGCCACTCTGCAGCAACAGGAGAGGAAGAGAGTTCCTAATTCTGAGAACTTCAGGTCTGGCTTCTGTACACACTGAGACTGTGACCTTAAGGAAATCATTTAACTACTTCCTGTGTTTTAGTTCCCTACTGAAAAGGTAGAGGGTTATTTCAGAAGAACTGGTCTTTGCAGTGTTAATGCTACAGTTGTTCTAAACAGCCTTTATTCTTGTTTTTAAATGAATATTTGAAGGTAGATTTATTCTTTATTCCTTTTGATGACACTGTGAAACATGAGCACTCTGTACACAGTGACCCGCTTCAGGTCTAGAGAATATCACACAGGGGCCAGAATTCCAAAGCTTGATTGTGTAGGAATAAAGATGTTCCATCAGGAATAAATACATAGGTCAGATTAGAAGCAGTACCTTGCAGTGGGAGACTGCTTCTGCAAGGAATCTGTTTGCAAGTGCCTCCTGTGTGTGTGGGCTCTCCCCTTATCTTCTGCCTTCGAGGTGGCCTTGATCAATTGAACAAAATTCCACTGATAGGAGTCACACACAAAGATGTTGAGCAAATGCTGCGGGTTGGGAAACAGTTTTTTTTTTCCAGCATGGCAGTTGCAAAATATCATATGCCAGTATGTTTCTACCTTGAGGGCAAATGTCCATCAAGATTATCAGAGACCAGATTCTGCAGAGGATCAGACAGTACTGCTGAACTAAAGGGTTACTTGCACCTGTTCAGTGATGTTACACCATATAGTAGAGTTTTGCATGTTACATTTAGAAGCCAGCAAACTTTTCCTTGAGAAACTCCTAGCTCTCCAAAGTGAAAAGGAAAAAGGTTAATAGCTTTTTGTTGTCAAGAAACATAAACATGATTTTGTATTCCTTGGCCCTTTGTTTTTCATAGAACTTAACTAAAATATGGAACAATTTTACATATGCCTACATGTCTTCCCTCCTGAGTTACATTTAAAGCAGCAGGATGGCTTATAGATCCCAGAGGTCAAATTCAGGTATACTGATGCCCCCACACTATTTAATCACTGTGAGAAGGCTGGCAGAATTGTCTTGCTACTGAAAATATTGTTGAGGTCTGACTCTTTGTTGTCCGTGTATTTCAGTCATTTGCAAAGTATAATTTACCTAACTGTTCATATGTTGTAACTCTACTGAGCTCATGAATATGAGATGTTTGAAGAACTTCTTCAGGTGTCCCACTGGTGACACTAGGTAAAACCAAGATATAGATAGTTTTACAGAGCACTGTTTTCAAGTCTTGGGAAACTGAGGCCATCTAATGGTGTTCCCTATGGATAGTACAGGCATAACCATGGTGACAGCACTCTGGCCCAAAGGGCCAGCTTGATTAACAGATGTCATTTGGAAAAAGGCAGACAGGTGGAAGTAAATGGTCGACACCGAGGCAAGAAAGCTTGTGTAGAGAAACAAGACAAGAAGGTGAGACTAGCATTTATAAATCTCCATATTCTAGTGTGACTGAGACATGGTCCTTCTCTACTAAGAGAAAACACACACACACACACACACACACACACACACACGTGTAGAAACATATAAAGATTCAAAGCCCACTTCTTTCATTCTGCCCCTGTCTCTGAAGTTCTCAAATGTTATTTGTGATATTTTGGTTGGACTCCATCACTGTTTAACTCAGAGCATTTCCCTGACCTTCAGAGGCATGAATGGGTGAAACATAGCAACCCAGAGATGAGCCTGCAAGTGTCAGGGTCCAAGTGCATGCTCCAGATTCCACCTTTTGTTCTTCTCTATTGATGACACCATGTGTTGGGTGTGTTATGCATTTAACTTCCCTCATCTGGCCACTCCTGCTCTTGGACCTTGTCAACATGCTCCAAAACAGGAGCCTAAAGGCCTGCAGGGCCAACAGGTCTCCACAGGGTGATTCGGACTGTTATGTTCTGTGTCTTTAAACATTTATATGTGGGTAGGAGCTCAGGTGACCTCTAAAATTTAAATCTCTAGATTGTATTCCCATTTGGCTTCTTTCTGTGCACTGTTGCTTCCAGAAGTGGGGATATGCTGGTTACCATGCAGGGTAGGAGTTGGGTAAATGACTGGTACACAGTGTGTGGCTAGTTAGAAAGAAAAACAAACAGAAACAAATGCAGTGGGTTGTGCTGTGACTCAGTAGTAGAATATGTGCTCAGCATGAGTGAAGACCTGGGTAGATTCCCAGCACACACACAGAGATAGAATCACTGAATCTGGCTGTGTAGAATAGCTGGTTCTGAGCACCACTTACTGCTGTGCATTTTAAGAAGAGAAAAAACATCAAGAAGAAAACAAACCAAGCAAGCAAACAAACAACAACTTTCCCAAGAATTGGTAATTGCTTCTTTGTTTTATTTCCTAATTTTGGCTAAAAGTTAGCACCCACCAGATGAAATATACTTATTTCTGGGAAGGATTAGTTCTGAGAACTTCAGAAACCTGTGGGACTACTTTATCCATTCTTCTGTTCCCAGTGCAATCTGTCCAAGTAGATTCCTACCCCCCTTATTCTGCAGAGCATCTGAAAGCCTGAGCAGTGTTTGAAAACCAAAATGTCCTGGATGTAAATCACTCTGGGCACTGAAGTCAGAAATCTCCAGGGCATTCCCACTGACTCTTCGTGGAGGGGTGGGGCAGTGAGCTACCTTTGGGCAACCCTGGTAAGATCCTGACTCCCTAGAATGATGCATCCTCCTAAGAGCCAATGATCCTATTGCAACCCTGGTGATAGGCATGAATCTCAAGCAGAATAGAGCATTTTTTGAGACAGGGTTTTTCTGTGTAGCCCTGGCTGTCCTGGAACTCAACTTGTAGTCCAGGCTGGCCTTGAATTCAGAAATCTGCCTGCCTTTGCCTCCCAAGTGCTGGTATTGAAAGTGTGTGCCACCACAGCCTGGGCCAGCATTTTTAAATTAACCCCAGTTATCTAATTAATTAGTGGAAGTCCAGAAAGGCCTGGATTTCCTATCTTTATGGCTGTCTTGGTGATTCTTGAATTAGTAACTAGGAAGGCAGCTGTTGGTATTATTGCAGCTATTGATACTCTTGTTGCCGCTCAAGGTTGACAGGGATTCTGGGCTGCAGTGTTTCATATGCTCAGTTGCCACGCATGGAAATTGCTTGGCTCAGCCCCTACGTGTTCCTGTGTTCTGTCCTCAAGATATCTGTCTTTTACTCCTGTTCACCTGTGATTGCTAGTCACTGCGATTTCAGTGTGCCTGCTCAATATGACACCCTGAGTCTCTGTATTACATTCTGTGTGCTGTTATCAACTATGAAAGGACAGAAATTCAGCACCTATGTTAAACAATCCTATGGTAGAGGAGGTAAAGGAACCTCCAAGGCTATTTGTTTTAAACATAGTGAGTCAGGACATATGCAAAGGCAATGTCCAGGAAATAATAAGAGCAACTCCAATAAAAGGAGTGCTCCTCCAGGAGTTTGCGCTCATTGCCAAAAAGGCAAGCATTGGAATGATGAATTGAAATCAAAGCTCCACAAGGATCGAACACCCCTTACAGGGCAAAAGAAAGGAAAACTCAACTTACATTTTCAAAGTCAGAGGCAGCCCCTCAGCCAGAAACTTGAAAGAGAGGAAACAGCTGTTAATATGGACGTAGAACTAGGAAACTCAGACAACCAAAATAAACAGCATTTTTCATAAGGGTCAATAAATGCTCTTTTAATATAGATAAGGTGAAATAAAAATGAAAAAAGCCTATATGGCTCAATTGTGGCCCCTAACGGAAGAAAAAAATACAGGCTATAAATAAAATTATACAAAAACAATTGGTAAAGAAAAATATTAAGAAAAATAATAGTCCTCAAAATACTTACATATCGTAATAAAGAAAGTCAACTCTGTACCCCATTTTTTAATAGGTTTATTTGGTTTTCTGGGGTCTACTTTCTTGAGTTCTTTGTAAATGTTGGATATTGGCCCTCTGTCTGATGTAGGGGTTGGTGAAGATCTTCTCCCAATTTGGTGGTTGCTAATTTGTCCTTTTGATGGTGTCCCTTGCTTTACAGAAACTTTGTAATTTCATGAGGTACCATTTCTTAATTCTTGATCTTAGTGCAAGTTCTATTAGTGTGCTGTTCAGGAACTTTCCCCCTGCACCGATGTCCTTAATGGTCTTCCCCAGTTTCTTTTCTATTAGCTTCAGAGTGTCTCGCTTTATGTGGAGGTCCTTCATCCATTTGGAGTTGAGCTTAGTACAAGGAGACAAGGATGGATCAATTCACATTCTTCTGGATGCTGGTCTCCAGTTGAACCAGCACCATTTGTTGAAAAGGCTATCTTTTTTTCCATTGGATGTTTTCAGCCCCTTTGTCGAAGATCAAGTGTCCGTAGGTGTGTGGGTTCATTTCTGGATCTTCAATCCTGTTCCATTGATCTGCCTGCCTGTCACTGTACCAATACCATGCAGCTTTTAACTCTTTTTCTGTACTATTGCTTGAGGTCAGGGATACTGATTCCCCCAGAGTTTCTTTTGTTGTTGAGAATAGTTTTAGCTATCCTGGGGTTTTTGTTATTCCAGATGAATTTGAGAATTGCTCTTTATAACTCTATGAAGAATTGAGTTGGGATTTTAATGGGTATTGCGTTGAATCTGTATATTGCTTTTGGCAAAATGAAAATTTTGACTATATTAATCCTGCCAATCCATGAGCTTGGGAGGTTTCAAAATTTTTTGAGGTGTTCTTTTGTTTCATTTTTCAGAGTCTTGAAGTTCTTGTCATAGAGATCTTTCATATGTTTGGTAGGAATCACCCCAAGGTACTTTATACTGTTTGTGGCTATTGTGAAGGGTGTTATTTCCCTAATTTCTTTCACGGCCAGCTTATCCTTTGGGTATAGGAATGCTACTGATTTGCTTCTGTTGATTTTATAACCTGCCACTTGGCTGAAGTTGTTTATCAGCTGTAGGTGTTCTCTAGCAGAGTTTTTTGGGTCTCTTAAGTAGACTATCATGTCATCTGCAAATAATGATAGTTTGACTTCTTCCTTCCAAATTTGTATCCCTTTGACCTCCTTGTGTTGTCTAATTGCCCGAGCTATTACCTCAAGTACAATATTGAAAATATAAGGAGAAAGGGGGCAGACCTATCTAGTCCCTGATTTTCGTGGGATTGCTTCAAGTTTCTCTCCATTTAGTTTGATGCTGGTTACCAGTTTGCTGTATTTTGCTTTTACTATGTTTAAGTATGGGCCTTGAATTCTTGTCCTTTAGGCAGCGAGCCTAAAAAGGACCAAATGCTTTAATCTCCTTCAAGAGGGGATATTCATATATGTCTCCACAGGATACTAACTCCTCACTTGAGATCCCTGAGCAGCTTGTGTGATCTACAGATGTTCAGAGAGACAGCAGAGAAAAGAAAAGCAAGAGAGACAGAAGACAAAAGAGAAGCTACAAAAGCTTTCACTGGCTCCAAAGAGACTGCTGACTGCTGACATGGACTCAGCTAAAGAAGCTAACAAGAGAAGCTATAGAGTTGGTGACTGTCCAGTAGCAGCCACAGACTCTTAAATTTATTCTCCTTGCATTGTATGATTAATTGCTATGCATGTAGACTTACCAATTGTGTGGATTCTGACATAGATAAATATATAACAGTCATGATTCTAGAATCATACAACATATGATTCTACATATGTTATGCTTCCCATAGATTTCAAAGATGCTTTGTTTGACAAGGAAATTTTACAGCTATTTAAAAGATTGAAGGGGCTTATTAGACCAAAGCATTTTATGACAGCTTTGATATTAAATATTAGTGCTTTGATTACAATTATAACGTCATTTAAAGCTTCATCAGTGACTCTAGACTCAGAAATGAAGCCTGCACACCTCATTAATGATTTAAATAAAAATATTTATTTGATGCTACTAAAGCAACAAATTATTGATAAGAAAGTAGAAGCAAAGTTTGATGCTTTAGAGGATGTAGTTTTAGTATTAGGACAAGAGGTAGAAAATATTAAGATTCAGCTTTCTACCAGGTGCCATGCCAGCTTTCGATACATATGCATAATGCCATTAGCCTATGATAAACAACATAATTGGACTCTTATTAAAAATCATGTGTTGGGAATTTGGAAAGATAATAGTATTACTCATGATATGGCTCAATTACAAACTCAAATTTCAGCTATGAGCAAGGCATATGATGGGTCCAAAAATCTAGAAGACTTAGCTCAATCTATTAGTCTTGGTCTGCAGTCTCTGAATCCTATAAGTTGGTTACATTGGATTATTGTCATCACTATGGCTACAGGAATAACCCTTCTTCTCCTCCTTATTCTTCCATTCATTTTCAGGCTAGTCTTCTTCTCAATTTCTGCCAAAAGAGATATTTATGAGCTTCAATAGAAAAAACTAGAAAAGGGAGAGATGCCACACCAACCCCAGTATATTCTGTGTGGCCAAAATTTTCCACAGAATGAGGCTTTGACTCAGAGGAGAAAGTCTCCTGGTAAGGTTGTGGAACTCTCCAGTTGGAGAATAATTCTGTGCATTTGTTCTCAACATCAGTTTCTCTAAAATTTCCTCTTATCCTCTCTCAGAAGTTGGTCCTAAGAGCCCTGGCCGATAATCCATATTTGAAGTGGAATCAGTGACTGCAAACACTTTTTAAGACCTACAACACTTTGCCTCATAGTCATTTACATAATTACAACCCCCAACATCATTCAGGTTTATATGGCTATGCATATGTAGAAGAGGGTGTCTCTGACACTGTACTAAGGAAAGCATTGATTAAGTTCATAAGTCTTTACAAGTTAAAAAGTAAATGTTAGATAAGGATTTCACCTTGGAACTCATTAAGCCCCAGGGTGTATAAGAAAGTTGAAACTCTTTTTAAAGGTTTGCTGTTAACTACAAGTAGCTCTGTATTCTAATCAGGAAGATACTACCAAGTAGCTTCAGATACTATCAAGTACCTGTAAATTGATCCTCTAAATCTGTTACATGAGAAGCATTGTGCCTGATTGATCTTGCATTTCTTTGTGTCAAATGCTTATAATAATTGTGCCTGCCTTACTGGCTACATCTTTTGAAATGGTAATGGCAACTCTTCTTGTATAAAAATCCTTATTTATAGCTCCTAAATACATTCAGATTCAAACCTCCTCTGTTGTAGTTTCTGTTTGCCACCACTGAACCTATATCTCTCCTGAAATCCAAAGTCTGCCCTCAGATTAGAATCCTCCAGACTGGGATTCTCCTCTACCCCCCTGGGTCCTACTTCTTTTCCACAGTCATAGGTGGATGTTCCAAGGCCCATAATCTGAACTAGACAGACAACAGAATCTTTGGGAATTTTCAACTAACTCATAGGCTCATCACAGCTCCACAGTTAGAAAACTGGGAGATCCAGGGCCTGTTCTGGAGTAGTGGGCTTGGAATCTCTGCTCACCAACTGCCTTATAGCCCCTGCCACACTATGTTTCCTATATGCTTTTGCCATTAGCCAAAGGTTGGGTTTCAGCACCCTAGGTTCTGAAGAGCACCAGTCTCAGGTGTAAGCTCTCATTTTTCAGGCTGCACTGGTCCCTTTCTCCTCTATCTTCTCCTCAGATGTAAGTTTCTTCCATGATGGGTTGGTGTGAGAAGAGCGACTTCTCAAAAGTTCTTTGGGACCAGACTGCTATTGTTACTCCTAACCCTGTTCAGTGTCCTCACTCCTGACCTGTCCAAGTGTGACGATCACATACTGGAGGCTTCATTGGCATGAAAGGTAGCCAATGCATCAATCCTTCAAAGAGCTGTTTCCAACTTCCTCTATGTTCCATCCCAGTGAAGATCATTGTAAGTGACTACCACCCCTTTAGAAGCCAATCAAACATTTAGCAGGCTTAACTGGCTGTTCCTGGGTCATGAGAAGGGAAATATCTTTGACCACTCCTGAGGTTGGCGAAAATTAATCTCTTTGGCTGAGAATATTGAGAGAATCTCTCTCCTCCTGAGTTTCCAAGGCAGATAAAATGAAAATCTAGAGAGATGCCAATGACCAGTATAGCCTTGACAAGGAATAAGCTTTACTGGGGCAGAAGCACTTAGTTGGGAAGGCTGGATTGAGATGGAAACTGCCTGGGTTCATTATTTCCATTCAGCAAGCTCAAGTTTGCCCTATTTTATCTGAGCTCTTTAGACATCCTAAAACCCCACTTCCAGACCTGCCCATGTACCCATCTTGCCATATGCAAATGAGAACTGGATTCAGGAATGTTTCCCAACACAGGGAGAGAAATGATGGAGGTTCATAGCCAAAAGGATCTAAAAGACCTGACTTAAGCTTTGATCTCTTTGTTCGTGGGGGGTTTTATGTCTCTGTTTTTACAGTTCTGGGGATTGAAACTAGGGCCTTTTGCCTGCTAGGTAAACAAATGCTCTGCCCACAAGCTTCATCCCAAGGATAAATGACCTATAAACACTCATTACACAAGTCAAAACTTCCAACTGTCTAATATGAACAGTGAAGCTCCCAGAACTGAGGGCATGGCCAGGAGTTTTTTTCAGACATTTTTCAGACTCTTAGAGATCAGCTTGCTGAAGGATACATCTGGTGTGCATTTAGATGGGGGCTTTTGCTTCATGCCTAGACTATAGGGACTAAGATGATGGTGTGTACAGAAGGGCATAATAACCTCTTTTGGGAGAAGACACGTACATGCATACACACACACACACACACACACACACACACACACACACACACAACCCCAAAAATACATAAAGGCACAACTTAAAAAAACCCTTTTTAAGTTCTGTTTCAAAATCAGCTAGACTTATTCCCAATAAACTTTTTTTACACTTATTGTAAATGCTATTATTTATTAGAAATCTTAAGTGATTTCCAAGGTTTCACCTTTCATTGTCAGGTCAGTGGCTCACAGTTCAATGTCAATGAAGGAAAATAGACATTTCTTCTTTTGTCTTGTATGGTATGTGAGTGTGTGTGTGTGTGTGTGTGTGTGTGTGTGTGTGTATGTGTTTCTGTGTATGAAACATATACATCTAGATATGGCTGTGCATCTGTGTGCATGATGCATGATCCTGGAACCAGGAAAGGACATCATATGTTCCTTTGTAACAATTTTCACCACTGAATCAAAATCTCTACCTGAACTTGAAGCTACCAAACCCAGCTGTCCTTCTGTCTCTACCTCATCCCCAGCACCATGGTTATGGGTACACATGTTAGTCATATCTAGGTTTTTAGGTAGGCACTGAGATTGGAACTCAGGTCTTCTTTCTTCTACTGTGAGTTTTCTTATTCACTGAAACATTTCCTAGACTCCCAAATTTTCAATATATTAGGTGAAATGGTTTCCCTCACAAAAACTACTGGAGAGCAAAGGTGGTCACTTTGTAATTATTTGAGTAACCAGGTTTACATTAACAGTCAGTTGGTGAGCTATTTTGTTTGATCCTTTAATCTCAGCTAACTCAATACACAGTTTTCTTCATGGTTCAAACCAAATAACTCTTCAGTCTCCAAGCTGCCTCACAATTAGCACAGGTCACAGGGGGACTCACTATCTTTCCAAAGCCACAAGACACAGAACTGAACACACACACACACCATGTCTCAATGGGGAATTTCGAGGAATGCTGACTGCCTGGACCAGCGCATGACTGCATCACAACTCAAGCTGGGCTGTCTAGGGGAGAAGTTGCGAGGCTTGGGGAAAGAAACAATGTCAGGAAGCACTCGCCTTTTGGAAGGGACTTAACAGAAAGAGCAGAAATGTTTCCAGGGTTAGGACTCAGGCCTTGGGAGTTAGACCTCTGTATATCACAATAAAGAAAATCCAAAGTGCTACTGAACTTTGAAGATGGAGTGAGGCTATTTTGGCACATAACTATAATCCTATTAGTTTTAGAAAAACAACCAACCCCCCAAAACATTGAGATCTCAGATTTTCCTCTGGAGAAGCTGCTTTAATTGTTCCAGAGAGACCATATCAAGCTCTTGAATCTGTGGCCGTTTCAGAAAGAATGTTGATAAACAGATTGCCACTGCGATCTCAGAAATAACGTGGCAGTGGGAGATTGCAGGGTTTTCTTAGAGGGGGATTGGTGAAAAACCCAGAAGACAAAGCCTCTTAAGAAAGCATACTCGCCTGAGCTTCACTCACGTGCCAGCGATCTTGGAGAGCAACCATAGAGCAAAATGCAGCTCACTGTCATTTTCCTCCCTGAAACCCACTGACTGGGGCTGTCTTGTCTGTGAAGCAAAAACAATTTACATTTAAACTTGTAATTCCTAGTAACACAGTTGCCAAGAAAAATTACAGTTTTGGAGCTGCTCAGGAATGCTCAGGATATACTATCCTTGGTGCTACTTATAGTGAATGAAGATAGGGGCACATACTGAGATGGCACCTTGAGAACTTGGAGAAGCTAGCTGCTCCTTGCTTGAGTGGAATATAAGGTTTTTGGGATACTTTGGAAGTGCCAAGTGCAGTGCAGATGACCCAGCTGAATTCATTTTTCATGACCAGGGAGACCCTGGAGGGCCTCAGGTATGGGCAACCAGACAATGCTGGAGGCCCAGAATTACAGTTCATTTACATGTCTCTTCCCCATTATGTGGCCAGTGGTGGTAGTATATCCTGTGTGGCTGCCAAACCTGGCTATTGAGGTATTTAGTTTACATGCTGCAGAACTGGCAAACACCCTTTGCATCTAAAAGTCCTTCTGTTTTCCTGGATATGTCCCCAAATTTGAATTGTAGTTCAAAACTTCATTCCTGTCTTTTTCTGCTAATGTTGCCTTTAGAATGAAAGCACCATGAGACCTTTAAAGTAACAAGATTCCAATTATGAGTTAAAAGAGTCTTTTCGATGATTAGAACAGAAGGGAGCTTTCTTAAGGAAATTCCATTCTCTGCTACTTCCAAGACTTTATGTATCCAAACTGCTCATATTTCTCTAGTTTTCAGTTTTATTACAGCCTACAGTCAGGGCTCGGGGCAAGGGCACAGTGGCAGAGTTTTACCTAGCATTCAAGAGGCCCTGGACTCAGTTGTTCAGCACCACAAAATGAAATAAACAAAAATTCCCCACCTCAAAAACAATACCCAAAACATAATCCACACATCAAATCACTTACAAGAAGAACAGAGGAGGTGCCCCTGGTTCTGGAAAGACTCAGTATAGCAGTATAGGGCAAAACCAGAACAGGGAATAGAGAAGGAGGGGATGGGAGAACAGGGGGAGGGAAGGGAGCTAATGTGACTTTCTGGGTGTGGGTGGCCAGAAAAGGGAAAATCATTTGAAATATAAATAAAAAATATATCGAATAAAAAAGATAACTTGGCAAAAACAAACAATACCTACAGGCAGAGATAGTGGTTTTTCATAAGTAAGTAGAAAGTGTATGAGGCCTGCTCTGTTCCTCAGGATAATTAATGCTCAGTGCAATAGTTCTCACCAAGATGGCCCCCAGAGCACAGAAGTCTGAGCCAAGGTGGCTGCCATGTCTTCTGCAGGAGAGTAGCTGGCTAATACACACCCCTGCCTTGCTCACAGAATGTGGGTCATGATTGATTCTGGAAATGGTATGAGAGGAAGATGGGCTTCCATCTCTGACAGACTGCCCCGATCAGTAGGGCAGACAACAGGGTTCCTGGAGCTACCTAAAACAAGGGCAGAAGGGCAAAGACACAAAGAGACTGACAGCAAGTCTAATCCTGATCAAGCTGACAAATTTTATGTTTTACATAAGCCAATATAAAGGGAAGCTCACACGGTTTGGGAGGTGTAAAGGGGGGAACAATCTCAGGGGGTTGGCATCATTCTAAGAAACATAATTTCTGGGTAAAGCTAGTTATTGATGCTGGAATTTTGGCATGATAAAGGGGGTCAGGAGAAGGTAAAGTGGAAAAGGGTTGCTATAGTCGCCTATCCACAGAAGAGCTTCGAAAGGAAGGGGTATCGACATCTATGTATGATTGGTTCCTGGAATGGAGATCTAAATGAGAATGACCACTGTTATCAAGGTCTCCTGGCATTGAGATCCGGGTGGGGATGGCTTCTGGTATGGAGATTTCTTGGCATTGAGATCTAAGTGAGGATGTCTCCTGACATCTCCACCTTCTCTGTATAGTAGAGACCAGAGTTCAGACAGCCATTGATGTAAAGCAGATAAGGAATCAAAATAATGGTACAGTGCTTGTCTTAACAATCGACCCAGTCATCCAACATCCTATTCCCATTATGATGTCTCTGCCAGCCTCCAGAAACTCCTGTCTTAGGTGGGACTGGATCTGGGAAGTTGCGAGTCATTGGCTAACTACCCAGAAATTTAATTGTTACTGATGCTTTCAGCTTGTGGGGCTCCTTCTGGAATCCCAGCTGGAATGGCTGTGACAAAGATGCACTCTCTGTTAAGTTACTAGAGTGTGCTGTTTGGGCTGTTTTGCTCTGGGGATATAGGTAGCCATCACTCAATCCTACAAAACCAAATGATGGTAATATACCTGAATAGGCTTGGCTGCCAAGTCATCTTCCTGCTTCTTAATTAGGGCAGTGACACATTTAAAAGCCCATGGTACAGAAGAAAATAACAGTAATATTCCTACAAAGAGTCCTAATATACAGGGTAAAAGTTTATTGAGCCATGGAGAGGTGGAAAACCAATTTTCATACCAACTTTCTTTCTGTTCTCTCTCTTATGTTTTTCTAGTCCTTTTCTATTTTCATGCTATTGTTTACAACTCCTGTCTTACTAGCATAAAAACAGAACACTTCTTTTAAAGCTGCACAAAGTGCACCCTGTTGGAAGAACATTAAATCAAGTCCTTGCCTATTTTGGAGGACATCCTGAGCTAGGGAGTCAATGGAGTCAGAGAGATCAATTATCCCCTACTGAAGGCGTTGGACATCTTGATCGATGGTGGCACTTAGCTCTGTGTACCTAGAGTTGCAAAGAATAAGGGAAGAAATACCTGTCCCCACTCTCACAGATCCAAGGCCAAGTAGGACAGAGAGAGTAACAGCAGAGAAAGGTTCTCTGCAAGGGTGGCTCAAAGAAGTGGAAACTTCAGTGGATGTGGATTGATCCCACAAGTGAAAAAAGTCTTCAGAGTGATAATAAACTAAGTGAAGAATCATCTTAATAAGGATAAAAAACTCAGGCCTCACACAATTCTTTTGATTTTGAAAAACTGAGGTGGTGAGACAAGGTATAAGGCCATCAAGGCATGCCAACCATGTTCCTTCTGGGGGGCAGAATAAAATAATTGCCAGGAGGGGAAAATTAGGTTTGATTACACATGTGAGCATAAACTGAGGGGTCATTTGTTCCACTAGAGATCACACAAATTCGCAGGCCATATATTTGGGTTAATGAAAGACCTGTAAAATTGCCCTTTTGCCAATGGCAGTGCTATGGATCATCAGCATGGGGAGTATCACCAAGAACAGCAGTTCCTTCATAAAAGTGTGGTAGGGAATGGTAGTACAACCAGCAATCCTCAACAAGTTCAGAGGAAATGTCATTTAAGGTGAGAAATATCTCATTAACTAAACAAGGTACAAGATTTTTAGTGTAAGTTGTCTGTACAGGCAATTTAGTTTTGGTGCCTTAGCTGCTGGCTGGAGGGGAAATACAGAAGGTATTTTCTACAGAAGGTAGGGAGGTGCCTTTAAAAGCAGGAGCAAGGGTGGTGTCTTGATCAATTCCTTTAGGAGGAACAGGGTTAGGTATCAACATAGAATTAGGTCCCATGGGGACTGGCTGGGCATGATATAAAGGCTCTTTAAGGAGCTTAATAGAGAAAATAATACCTGCATCAATGCCAAGTACATAGAGGCGAAGACCTCATTCATAGCCTATTTGCCAGTGTAGATTGGGAGATTTTGCATGGGTAGTGAATGTAGTTCATAAAGGTGTGCACCATTCTTTTGTAGAAGGATTAGAGGCCAGGCAGTACTCATCATATTTTTGAGATCTAGCTAAGCGTGTAACATTATGCTTTACTTGAATGAAATCCCACAAGAAGTTTAAAGGCTCTCTCAAGGGTCCCAAACAACCAAAGTAAATCCTGTGGATGTCTTAAAGAAAATAAATGGCAGGCCACCTTCTATCTTGTCTACACTTGAAATTTGTAATATTTAAATATACAGCCTTTTGACACCCTGAAGGAGGGGCAATCAGCAGTAGCCAGTATTTCCCCTTTAATCTGCTTATAATTTTGTAATTTTCAGCTAAATAACATTGCCATGCAAAGAGGGATGTTGATGTCTGTGGTGTAAGCATTAGTAGGAGATATCCAAAGGTGTTGAGGACTGTATCCATTTTTAATGATTATAATCAGCATCATTATTTGTCTCAGCATTAGCATAGTTTGACAGCTAACATGTTCCTTCTGCATCCTGTAGAAAAAAAATACAAGCATGCCCTCTTTTCTACACTCAGAGTGTTCCCTGGCATTAAAATTTTAAAATTTTTGTTGTATATAAAGATATGATTCTCCCCTCTTTTATTCATTAAAATATTGTTGTAAAGTTTTATGGGCCTGTACCATAATATTTTGTCCTTGAGGGTTATAAGGAATCTCAGTAATATGAATAATAATAAATAAATAAGAAAACATCTTACTGACTTTAATAATCAGTTATTATATTTGTCTTAATCTGATATGGAACATTCAGTATAGAAAAAATAATATATGTAATGACTAATTTTAATTTTTGTTGTTATTTCTTCTGTAAAACATTTATAACTAGAAACCCTGAAAAGCTGTTAATAATCATATGTATATCTTTAATTAAACTTTTTAAATTGTATTTGTATAAATAGTTAAAAGGTAAGAATTAGTAGTATAAAAAATTTTCAAGCAATTATAAGCCATGAAGTATATATATTATTAACATATAAATAAATAGTTTGATTTTTAACATTGTAAAAAGAGCAGCTACCACACCCAATTCAGTTATCTGTGCTAAAACAAGGGGAAGCTCAAAGGAAAAAAGATGTGATCTAATTATATTTGCTTTACTCCCACAGTAGATGCATTTTTATAGGAAACATGTATAAGTCTATAAATATATAAAAACATGTATGGAGGCACATTTTAAACAATTCATCTTTTAGAAAACAATTATTAATTTTGTCAAGAAAGGCTTGCCATGTAATAGATTATCAGTTAATAATAATCAATTTGATTGCTGTTTAAAATAAGGAACAACCATTTCATCATGCTGTTAAAACATTCCTTTCAAAAATTTTTTTATGATTTTATCTTGCAACACTTTATTATTACACCAAATCATTATTCGAGGTGTTAGAACTTTATTTGGAGAGATTTTACATTAAAGTTCTCTTTGTCAAGCAATGGAAATGAAGATATATCATAAACTGGAAACAAATACTTATTGTAGCTTTCTCCAAGTTATGTCTCTCAATATTTATTTTGCATTTACGTTGAGAACATCAGAAGCAAACTCTTATGGCAAACTTAAAGCAGTATCTTAGCCAAAGAAATTATCTTAACATTTTTGAAAATCATTTACTTAAAATTTTTGAAGCACATTGTTAAGAGAAAGCCATTTCTTGAGGAAGAACTTTTTAATGAAATTACTTTATTGTTTTTTTTTTAAGTTAGCTTCTATAAAGCCATATTAACCTTTCACAGATCTAAGTTTGAATTTATTTTGAACCACATCTGTATAAATGTGTTAAAAGGGTTCTTTTGGACAGAAACTCTCTAGGTGAGGCCTGCAAGAGGAAAGTTGCATCTCTCAAGCCTCTGCTTAGACAGCTCTGAGCTTTGTATTAAATCAAATGTAAAACTTCTGATCTGAGTTGATTATCTCTAAGACCAGACCTACACACATCAGTCTGGCAAGGAGTAGCCTTTTAACTAGACCCCACTGTATGAAGGTCAAATAACAAAAGGAACCTGTAATATCAAAGCATAACTACAATTTTTTGAAAGCAAAACCCAGTTTTAAACAATCTCTTCTTCTCAAAATTAATGTCAAACACAGCACTTTCACATTGCAAAGTTTGTCCATCATCTTGTATGTTTGAATGTATGACAGTGTAACTTAATATTTTAAATCTTATTTTTATAAGTCTGATTTCTAGAATAAGAACCACTTAAAACATTATGCCAATTTAGAAATATCTCAGAGGTCTGTTTATCTTGGGTTGTGTCAAGTCACATGCTGCTTAAGATAGCTCTAACCCTGAATTATCAGTTTTAAACTTTCCTTTTGTTACCATCATTATATTTTTTAAATGATGTCCAATAACTTATGAGCCAATACTCTATAGTCAAGGCACATAAAACATTTATACCTTTAAGATCAATTAGAAATAAAGAAAAGTGATCACACAAATCTCATAAATTTAAAACAAATACATTTTTTCCAGCTGTAATTTCAGGGGAATAACGCACTTTGAAACCAATCATCACCATGGTAGAATTTTTCTAGGAGAATTAACCATTCCTACTTGTCCTAGAGGTTGAGACTGTTGGCCCTTTAAGAAGTAGCTTTTGTTCAGCTGTGTTTGACTCCTAGTTATTAATGTGAGGCACCTTAAATCACCCTCCTCTGTGTAAATTGCAGACTGGCAGGACTGCCAACATATAATGCTTTTTTACCATGTTTTTTTCTGTTCAACATAAAAGATTAAAAAAAAATCATTCAGCCAATCAAAACAATAGGCAAACATAAATTGACACACATATGGACAGGTTTTGGTGCACCAAAGACAGACAACAGACAGAGAGGGATCTTGATGTTTTAAAGAGATCTAAATATCTAAACCAGAACTCAGGATATCTCCAGTAGGATTCATAGAGGAATCAGGACATCTTCTATTTTACTCTCCTCCCCGGGAGAGTTTTGAAATAGCTTTTAACCATTTTTTTGATAGCACACCCTGCACAAGGGAAAACTGCTTTTCTGAAACCTGCTTTTTCTCTTGTCTAAGATTTAACTCCTAATCTTCTTTTTCTTCTGGGAATTCTGCCCGAGACGGGAGGGGAAGCACAGTGGAAAGCACTGATAGTTACTCCATAGTACCCTGCTTTTATCCCTATTGGGTTCATCAAAAGAGAAAGAGTTTTAGAGAATATGATATATGTTGGTATATGGAAGGGGGGGTGCCTAGGCTACCACACAGACATGGTATAGAATAAACGTTATCCAGGACAGAGAATGAGAGTAAATGGGGTAGTAGAGACAGAGAAAGGCAGAGAGAGTGTGTATAGCTACTTAGAGACTGATTATGACCATGTGTAGGGAGGTGGGAGGCGAGGAGAGCCCAGGAATTTTGTTGCAGTCCAAGACTTATACTCTGCCAATGAGTGGCTTTTACTTTTGATTTCTCTGGGTGCTTCAGCTGCCTCTGACTTCCAAAGAAAAAATTCTCGCCCAGAGAGCTCAGGTTGGACAACCTGGATAAATTCCTCAGGTGTGATCCAGCTCTCAGTGAAAGATTCTAAGTGCCAAAGTAAAGGGAGCAGTCTGCTCATAGGCTGTGACTGTGGACCTTAATTTTTCTAAAATTTTAAAGTCAAGGGGTTTGTTTTGATTCTGCTTTTTCTAGATGTTTGTCTTTGAAATAAATCTTGAAGTTAGAGTGACCATTTGTCCCTTTAAGTCTCGTAGCTCCTTTAAGAGGGCTACTTGCTTTCTTTGGCTATCATTTGGCAGAGAGAAGATATTTTCCAGTGGCTCTTCTGCTGGCAGCTTTCTCCTCCAAGTTGACTTGCTCCCCGGGAGAGAGAGTGTCAGCACCTGAATTATGACTAGATTTAAGAGTTTATAAAGAAGGATAGACTTTGGTCTTTTTGAGAATTAGTGAAAAATGGAGACATAGAGAGAGACCATTTGAAATGTCCGTCCTCCATATCTGTCAGAGGCAGGAGGGATAAGAAAGCATAGAGACAGTGTCTGGACGAGCACATTTTCAGAGAACTAAATGCTGGAAGCGGGAAGAATTCTGAATAATGTCATTAATGAGAGACCAGAAGTTAAAGGCAGTAACCGGAACATTTTTAGTTCCCGGAAAAAAAATTGCATTGTAATCTCTTACTCCAGCACATGTTTTCTTATCTATGGGTCCTTCCTCTGGGAACTGGGAAAATTTGTCCGGGATAATGCTTAAGACCCTAAGTACTTCTCAAAGAATTAACTAAGATCTCCTTTTCTTAAACCAGCCCCTTGTGTCTAGAGCCTTAAATCAGGCTGAATGAATTTTGCCCCATTGTGTCACACCTTCGAGATGAGCTGACATGGAGATTTTCCTCTGGCAAATTGCACTGGCCTGTCAACTATGCCTTGAACTAATCTACTCTGGGAGCTGTATGTGAAGGGTCCTCCTCCTTTCTTTCCTATGGCCTTCTTCATTTTACTAGTTCCACAGTTACTTCACTGTTGGGTGCCAGAGTGTCCTGACCTGCAGGACAGCCAACAGTGTTCCTGGAGCTACATAAAATGAGGGCAGAGGGGCAAAAACACAAAGAAACCGACAGCAAGTCTAATCCCAATTAAGCTGTCAAATTTTATGTTTTACACAAGCCAATATAAAGGGAAGATCACAATCCCCATCCCGCCCCCCCCCGCGCCTCCCCCCCCCCCCCCGTATCCCCCTCAAAGCAGTTAAGATCTACCAGTTGAGAACAACTGTTCTAAAGGATCAAATGACCATCTTGGCCTCTAGAGAGGGAAATGGCTGAGAGGATACTAAATATTGCTGTAGATGTCAATAGAGGCAGCAAAAGATCAGCAAGTATAGCTAGCTAGAAGAAGGAACATGATAGAATGGAAGAACTATTAAGGCAGTTGGAGTAGCGCCAGTAGCAAGGACAGGAGTCTTAAGAAGCGGTCACATACACTGGCAGAATAAGATCCTAAGGGAGGTTCACTCAGGGCATTTCAGGTCTTTTCTCAAGTTGGGCATTCAAGGCCCAAAACTGAGTGTCTACTGTTCCATCATTGACCTTCAGCTATAAATTTGCCTGGGGACTGTGTAGTCAGTCAGCAATATCAATCACCTTTGTGTGTTGTGCAGAGATTATGCCAAGGGCTGGGGTTTATATCCCTGTGAAATATGCCATGTCCCACAGCGGTGTTTATGGCCTATGAGACAAGCATGATTAGACCACCCAAGCAGCAGAAATCCAATCCAATCCTTGTCACATCATGGGCCATACTGACGCAGGGAGAATGTGTATCCCTATGAACCGGTCAAGGAAGGATGAAGCATGTGGAGCCCTACCCCTGCCTTCTGTGCATTGACCAGGCACAGTGACCCTGTCCACATAGTATGAGTGATGGGGGAGTAATCAGTACTGCTCATCCAGCTACACTGAAGAATGCCATTTCTTCAGTCCCAGAATATAAATTACAGTAAGAAAATGTCTATACTGGGGAAGTTTGGCTTTCATTCTCTTTTCTAGTAAGCCAAAAACTAAAGTAGAGAACTCAAGACATCCACTGTTATCACATTCTCAGGGTCTCGGATAACTCACTTGAGGAGAATTCCAAGAATACTGGAAGGTGATGAGGAGAGAAGAAGGACTCAGAGAAATGAGGACGGAGACCCCATCTTTAAATCACCCAGACTACTCCAGTTGTGTGTGTGTGTGTGTGTGTGTGTGTGTGAGAGAGAGAGAGAGAGAGAGAGAGAGAGAGAGAGAGAGAGAGAGAGAGAGTTCATATGAACCACAGTAATTGAAAGCTGTAAGCATGTTCCCAATGGAGCAACCTTGGGCAAGCTAGATGGCTAGTTATCAAGTTGTTCTTGTATTAAGCCTTTTGGGAAGAATTTGTCTATAAAAATATTATCATTATGTCAAATCCTTCCAATTTGAAACTTAAGTATTATAATAATATGTAAGAATTATTGGGGGAAACGAAATTTTCTTTGGCCAAACTTGTTTAGAAATCCTGTTTTCATACTTTGAATTCTGCCCACCATTGCTTTGGCAAGAATCTGTTGCTATGGCCGTGCCTGGGAGTGTCTGAGGGAGCCTAGTCCTAAAAATCCCAGGGAATTCATGAGATTCTTAACACCTTCTAACCATCATACATCGCTGGTACTCACCTCCCTCCTTTGAAATGCATCAAGATGGAACTGGCCTTGTGATGCTGTATGAGGCCTATGTTATACTTCTTAAAAAGTAGGTAGAGATTCAGAAGGAAATGCTATTCCTTAAATTTGGTCAGCCCCTCATTTCATTAGTTCAGCATAAGGGACAAACATATGTCGATAATCCTTACAAGTTTTTTGGCTTTCATCTTTTTCTACCTTCTGCCTCCAGAGTTTGCACAATCATGTTCTATGAGGTTTTGCAGCGAGCGTTATAAAGAGGTATTACTTTGTTTCAATTTCAACTGTTAACAATTCCCTGGAATAGTAGGTAGGGGGGGAATTCTCTTTGTGTGTCTATTGTGTATTGTGTCTTCACTAGAAGATATCCATGATTGATTAGTGGTATCTGTTACAGAAAACAATACAAGAATAGCAGTGATTGACATATGCATCCATTTTGATGGGGTGGTAACGAAAAGGATTGACAAAAATATAGGGGCAAAAGGAAATTAAGAAGTGAGATTCAAGGAAAACGCTCAGCAATGATAAGAAACATATCCTTGAGAGGACCATCTGTTCCTTAGGACTATATTTAGAATAGAATTTATAGAAAGTAGCATTCTCAATTGATTGGAATTAGAATACTGGTCCATTCAGCTGATTGAACTAAATTTTTAATTCAAAACAAGGTGATAACAATGCCCACATCATATGACTTAGATTTGTTTGAGAATACTGTATTTATAATACTCACGTCATTGCTTGCTTTATTACACAGTTTGTGTGTGCGTTTGAATATGTGTGTGTGTAGAAAGAGCCTGACCCAGATCCTTGTTCTTTGTCACAAGTGCTTTTACACAGGTGCTTAGGGCACCTCCCCTACCCACCAGCCCTAAGTTAGGCTTTTTTATATTAATTATGAGAACCAGAGGTCTTAAAAAGCACTGATGTTGGATGATGAGATCCTTTGGAAATTGAGCTTTAATAAATCCAGGAGGAAGCCATATTCCATCTCTCTGTTGGCAGTACTCTCAATTCTCCCTGAGAACGGTTGTCCAAAAAAATGTTCATAGTTTCAATATCTGAAGCCCTTTAGTCTGTCCCACAATTGCATGTCCTCCTTAACCATGGAAGAAGAGCTGAGTGAGTCCTCCTTACCAGACAATCACAAGTCAGAATGCTAATGCAATGAATTTTCTATCGTGAAATATGAAGCAAGGGTAGCTTACACTTGAAAACACACTGTCTGAGGGTTATTCCAAGCACAGAGCTCATGTGGGATACACCAGCTGAGGGCAGGAGAGGTTAATATACTGGGTGGATAGGGTGAGTGTAATGGTCTCTCCTGCTCTTCCTTTCTCCCTCCGTTTTACCACTTCCTATCCAAACCTCACTTCTAGTAAGGATAATTTGACTGCTTTTCTAGTTCTCCCAAATGCCTCTTATCCACTGCAGTAGGATCATTAACTGCTGAGTAATAAACCAGCAGTTTTTCCATAAACATGGAAAAGTGAGAAATACCACAGAACTTCACCACTAGAAAGACAATTGGACACTTAGAGAGATTCTTGTCCCATTGGAAAAGGGTCCAAAAAGCCAGAGAACTGAGAAACATCGTCAGCATTCAGCTGGACTGCCCCTAAGCACCATAGTCACTATGAAATGGATTTTCCATGGGACCACTTAGTTAATGAATCACTCATCTTAGGTCTCTGCGAGCAGATGGTCATCAGAACACAGCACCAACAATGCATGACTGCCTAGGGAAGCTTCTTTCACAATCAAGAGAGTCCACATCTCTAGTTTCTCAAATACACTAAGCCCAAGAGCCTTTCAGAAAGGACAGACACAAAATTAAAAAAATAAAATAAAACATTTGAACAGGGAGTTCTAGACACTGCAAGCCCTGATTAAATTAAAAGCAGTGGACAGCAGAAGGCAGAAAGGCAAGGAGGACAGAGCCCTGTGTCCTGAAGACCACAGCACAAAAGTCATTCTACTCCTTTCTAAACTAGCTTGTTCTGACCTGAATGTTCAGGTACAGTGACAACACCTCTGATAAGCTCTGGGGACTGGCCTGATGATACTGGCTCTGGGGCAGCCTCTGATTCAGACATGCAACCAGAACCCAGGCAAAATAATCAAATTCTTAGATGCTTGCTTGGGCCATTTCTTCATTGTTTCCTTCACTGTGAATTGAGTACAATAGATACCCCCTTTCCCTTATCATCTATTCCTTTCACAGTTAATACTGATTGTGGAACCAACAGGGAGATAAAGAACTACAAAAAATGGTGGATGAGAGGGTTAGTGTCCTAATGTCATTGCTGAAACCTGCCAAGCTAACTGTGCCCCAATCAGAAGCAATATTTTACTTGTTGATGGTTGGTTTAACCCAGTTTTGACCAGGATCTTTGATTTGTATAGTATGCATAATATTTAGTGAACTATCTATTTTTGATTCTTATATAATGTGGACTGACTGAAGACAGATGGAAAATGAGTGGAACATGAACTAAGTCTTAGAGAAATTAATTTGTGGTGTTATTTTGGGCAAATTACTTAAGCATTCTGAGTTTAGTTTACTCAAATGAAAGATGGAAAGACGCCTCAGAATTCTAGTTATAGATAGGACTTCCTAGAGACAATGGCAAGGAACAGAAGAAATGCCATTTCTTTTACACTGGGCACCCTGAGAGGTAGGGGAGGGGCTACATAGGGCAGTGGGAATTTCACCATCCTGGAAGAACAGATCACCTTTCTTCCTGGCATGTGAGAGGACATCAGCGACACTCTTGCTCATGACCTTGGTGACATAGAGTGGATAGTTGTTCTGGCTGGTGACAGTGATGGCACGGAACACAGCCTCAGTTTCCAACTATAAATAGACCCAATCAGTAAAACAGAGCTCCTCACCATTGACAGGTCCTGCCTCTATAACAGGTGCTGATAAAGTACTTTGATGAGAATAAGAACCACCCAGGAGGATTTGAATTTACATGACTTGGATCTGCCTCTGGGATTCCTCTTCCTACATTCCTGTGTTTCCCTCTGTCTGGGAGGAGGAGAATATCATAGGGTTGTGCCCAGGGCACTGCCTGTCATTGTACCTTTCTCCTCTCCTATAGTTAGTATGAAGCACCCCCCTCCAATATGCCTCTATTCCCCAACCTCAGGGCAGAGTATCTGGGAAAGCAAAATCCCATCATTCACAGGTGAAGACTATTAGGAACATGAGTTCTTCAAGAGATTTCCTGCAGCTATGTTGTCAGGAAAGGGTTAGTTCTACATAGGATTTCTTATTAGAATTTTTACCAAGCCGCAAAGCACAGCAACTCTTTTTATTACTGATCTCTTCAAGCCTACTACAATGTAGAGTTCATGCTTCCAAATATGCCAACTAAGCCAGCTGCACTTAATCCATATGGGGAATACTGATTAGTTTACCCACACTTGATTAACCAATGGTGATCTGAGAGCTTGGGCTCTCTTGATTGACTGAGAGTAAAAATTGGTTCTGTTATGTACAAGGCAGGGAACCTCTGGTAGATCTCAGAATCTCTCAGTGGTGCTGCTGCTCTCCTGGCTAAGTGGGAGCACCAAAGAATCCTGATCTCTGGAGCCATTGTAAGGATGAAATGATTAATCCCTTTGAGAAATCACTGCCTGGACCAGTGGCTGTTGGTGTGATTGTTGGTCAGTTTCTGACCAATGCTAAGTCTGCCATTGCCTAAACCCTGAGCAAGTCCAGCTCCTTCTAGAGTACAGACACAGTGGTGATTCATCATGGATTCAGCAGCCATTTCTTTTCATATGGATATAACTTTCTGGATTAGCTTGCACAGACCAATACTAAAAAAATTGCTTCAAATGGCTTACAGATGCTAGTGGCTTCATAAAGCAAAGGAGTCACTCCATTGTATATATGGTTCAGTCATGTTGAGGAACTGGGTTGACTGAGCTGGAATGTTCCAGATGGCTTTGGGGTGCAGGTAACTGCAAGCACTCAGACACAGCACCCCGGAGAATATGTTCAGTGCCCATTGCTCTGCTTTCTGAACAGCATCAATTGAGATTATGTCTTGGTGATCTTTGAGCTGAAAGGCTTTGGCTTTACCTAGGCTCAGCCCTCCTCCCCTTCATACCTTTGCTGACCACTTCAGCAGCCTCTATTACTCCAGCCCTGGCCCCTTTGATCCTGTTCCCTCCAGCTGACAAAGGATTTCCTGCACTTGGATGACATGACTATCTCTAGAAGGTTACTTCTCGTTTCAACTATACTCAAAAGAGCTTCAACAGCTGGAGAGACTTACAGCTAAGTGGCCTTCATCCTAAAAAGGAGAAGGATCTGGCAATGGTTGAGGTGGTGGATGTAGAGCAAGGTTGAGAAATGAAACCAAGGAACAAAAATAAACTTTGCTGTGAAATCCCTGATTGCTTCTGAAGAAATCTGTCTTGCCAGCCTATCTCTCCAGAGACCAGAATTTCCGGTTTCACAAAGTGTTGACCAGTATGGCCAGCTAACTCCATAGAAATGAATTTTTAATCCTTCAAACACGATTAGCCCATGGCTGACCTCTAACTTTACCTACGAATGGCCAGTACATTGAACGGAAGCAATAATACCTGAAATAATGAATGAAGTTAACACAGCTGGGATAAGTGTCTCTAACAAAGACCCTGGAATCAATAAGGCACATATTTTTTTCACAAATGTTGTGTGTGACTGGAATGCCCATCCTTAATTTACAGATAATATCAACTGACAACATCTAGAAAGCTGACCATGTTCTACATCTCCTTCTGGATGTACCTGATACAAATGTATTATTCAGCTTGCAAAAATGTATAGCACCATTGTAATAGGAAACTTTCCCTATATCTGTGTTACATGTAAAATTCTTGCTGGCTATAGAAGAGATGAGGGAAGATCTAAATGTTTAGGTTCTGCTTCTTCAGTGGAGTTTGCCAAAAGAGGATTAGCTTCATTGATATGGGAGCCTTGAGATCCCATAATGTGGAAGGTCAGAACAACACTGATCTCAGATTGGTGGGCAACTAATTTCAAGTTCTGTGCCCTGTGCCAGTAGCAGGTGCTGACAAAAGAGACAAGAACCACTAGGCATATTGACTGAAAAGTCTGTTGAACTTCCTTCCCCCCTTGTCAATGTTTTGTAAGACTCACAGCAATGTGAAAAAAGTGCATAGAATTTCTCTAGAATTTGGGATGATTAGCAAAGGAGGAGACATACAGCTCTACTAATCAAGCACTAGGGAGCATAAGTAATTGAAGGGCAGAGAGCATCTCCATTACACTTCCTAGCCAGAAGAGGTCTCTGAGAGAAGTCACCCAACAATGATAAATTGAATCTTAGATTCTATCACATTCTTCCAGTCGCACTTGTGCCTAAACTCTGTGGAAGTGGCTCAAGCAAAAACAAATAGAAACATCCCAGAGTACATTAAGGGACTGGCAAGCTAGGACTGTGACAACCAGTCTCCCAGAAAACACTGGTGAAAACAAGTCTCATGCCCATCTTGGATTTTCACCCTGTGCTTATCCCCTCAACCCCCGTGAAACCCACCTCCTCCTGTCAGCTCAGAATATGGGCTTCTAGGTCAGTTATCCACATGTCTAGCATCCATGTCTGCTCCTAAAATAAGAGAAACAAAATGGGAAATATTCTTAGATGACTGAAGGCAGCATTTGAGAAAATTATATTTGTATGCTCTGGGCTAAAATGCATTCAAGGGGTAAAAGTACAAAATTTATTATGTTGGGCAAATAAATATTTCTGCATTTGGAGCAATATAGTCAAATCTTTAAAAAGTTAACTGGTTTCTTTCATAATCATCATCATCATTATTAATATCATTATTATTAAGATCTTTTGATAATCGTGTACCTGTTTTATCTACATTACCAATAAAATGTCACTTATTCTTCAAGTCTTTCAGACCCAACTCACTGGGAACAACTCCTTGCCTACTTGCTGGCTGGGTCAATCTTTCCTTTATTTCTATTCAATGAAAAGGAAGAATGGATACAGACAATGTGGTATAGTTACTCAATGGAATACTACTCAGCAAATAAAAATGATGAATTTATGAAATTTTTAGGCAAATGTTTGGAACTAGAAAATATCATCCTAAGTGATGTAAACTAATCACAAATGAACCCACATGGAAAGCTGTCACTGATAAGTGGGTATTAGCCCAGAAGCTCTAAATACCCAAGACATAATTCACATATCAAATTATTCCCAAGAAGAAGGAAGGAGAGGGCCCTGGTCCTGGAAAGGAGTGTTCCTGCACTGTAGGGGAGTACCAGGACAGAGAATTAGGAAGGGTTGATTGGAGAATGGGCTGAGGGAAGAGGGCTTATGGAACTTATGGGGAGGGGTGAACTGGGAAAGAGAAATCATTTGCAATGGAAACAAAGAATGTGTCTACAGGTCTACAAACAAAGAAAGTGTGTGTAAATATAAAATACAGGTCTTGTACAATGTGAAGTGTTAATTTCCTGGTTAGTTTTAGTAACTGTATCATAGAAAAAAGAGACCTATGAACAACAATCTGTATCTGGAAATGAATATACACACCCACAGTAATAAACCTACTCATGTCAGTACTTAGAGTTAGTTCACTGGTACTATTTTATCCAGTCAATAAAAGATGAACATCCTGATTAATGAGTGATTTTGTTTTATAGCTACTGACACTGGTGTTCAGGTATTTCTACTTTACAAGGGATGCTGAATCCATTTACTTTTTATTTAAAACTTCTGGATTGTCTCTGGTTCCACATCCTAGTTATGATGTTCTTTCATTATTAGCACTTTGGTAATGCTCTTACAGAGAGCAGTGTATCTTTTTCTCATTTTTGTGGTATTAATACAGTACAGGGTGTAGTGATATGAAATTCCTTGTAAGCTACAGCATAAAAAAGAAACTTGTAAATATTTTATGACATACTAAGAATAGTTGGAGTGATATTATATGAATAACATCAAATGTAAAGTATTGTGGCTTGCATTCACTAACTTGGACTGTATTCAGAAGTAATGATTTTAATATTACTCTATTTTATAAAAGCTTTTCTGGAAGATTTTATTCAAATTCTAGTCAAATCCCAACTTAGAGATCATTATTAAATAATTAGTGATGTCTCTAGAAAACAAAAAACAAAACTTTAAATAGAGATATAAAATTCCATAATAGAATTATTTAAACCATTTAAAATTGAAAATAAATAAGATCGTATATGTTCAGCATTGTGGATGCTAATAGAATTCTATCCAAACTATGAGGTAGAAATTATTCTTTAAAACATTAAAAATGCAATAAAACCATCTACAAAAGAATCAAAGTATAATTGAAAATCAATGTTCTTTTCTTTGGTGTTTTCAGAAATATACAATAGGATATATTTAAGCATTTGGATATTTTGATGGTTTGTAAAGGAACGGAAGTTGTGAGATAGGATGGTCTAGGCAGATAAAACAGCCTGGGAAAATTAAAACTTATTATATCACACAGTTTTTGCTTGGAAAAAATTCTTACTATTGTCATATGTATTCACCTCTCATTGATCTATAAAACATTATAAGGAACTGTACCATAGTTATCAAAGTTATTTAGGACATGCAAATGTTATAAAACAATATATCAGAAAATATTATCATTTATAAAATCTTTCCATTGGTAACACTGATACAAATGTTTAATTATATTGTACATACAATTAATTTTCTTTGCATGAAAAAAAATAAAATTAAATAAAGGGCTAAAAAAAGTTCATTCAACCCCTACTCAAAATGGAAGTCTTATTCTAAATAGGTACAGGTGTCTCTCTTTTCTTGGAGTCCATCCCAGGGGCAGATTAGACAGGCAATACCATAAAAGGTCACACAGAGGATCAGGAAGTGTTGCTGAGTGGTTGGTGCAGATCCAAGTTTATTGTGGCTAAGTATCTACAGCAGTTCTAATTGACTTCTGGTATGATTGGCTTCTAAGAACACAAAAGTGCAGAACATCCTAATAAGAGCAGTAAAGTATGTGAGAAAGTTTTCTTATGGTGCTAATGATAGCACAAAATGTCAGATTAGACATAAAATACTTACCTCAACTATCTGCAACTTGATTGAATTTGTTATCACCTAGGAGACTAGATTGGTGAGGCATACTTCTGGGTGTGTCTATATATTAACTGAGGGATGGCAAAATTCTTCTGGATAATTCTATCAACCAAAAGAAATCCAAGGGCCAGACAAGGGTGGTACACACCTTTAATCCCAGCACTTGGGAGGTAGAAGCTTGCGGATTTCTGAGTTCAAGGCCAGCCTGGTCTACAGAGTTTGTTCCAGGACAGCCAGGGCTATACAGAGAAACCCTGTCTCGGGGGAAAAAAAAAAAAAATAAAAAAAAAAAAAAATAAAAAAAAACCACACCAAACAAAGCCAAACCAAAGCAAGCCAAAGCAAACCAAAGCAAACCAAAGCAAACCAAACAAAACCAAACAAAAACAAACAAAACAAACAAAACAAAAAAACAAAACAAAACAAACAAACAAACAAACCAAACAAAATAGAAAGCCAAATGTCCAGCCATTGGGAGGCAGAGGCAAGCAGATATCTGGGTACAAGGCTATCCGAGTCTGCAGATCAAGTTCCAGAACAGCTAGGGCTATACAGCGAAATCCTATCTCAGAAAATCAAAGAAAACAAAACAAATCCGGCGTGGGGTTGGTTGGTGTGGTATGTCAGGGGGAACACACAGGAGTAAGCCTTAAGGACTTACATCACACGCAATGAAAATATATTTGCACATTTGGAGCAATATAGTCAAATATTTAAAAAGTTACCTGTTTTATTTTATCATTATTATTAATATTTCTATCATTATTATTAAAATCTCTTGAGAAGAGTGTCCCTGTTTTATCTACATTACCAATAAAATGTCACTTATTCTCCACGTTTTTCATACGCAACACCCTGAGAACATCTCCTTGCATACTTGGTGAATGGGTCAATCTTTGCTTTATTTGTATTCAATGAAAGGAAAGAATGGATACAGAAAATGTGGTATACTTACTCAATGGAATACTACTCAGCAAATAAAAATGATGATTTCATGAAATTCTTGGGCAAATGTTTGGAACTAGAAAATATCATCCTAAGTGATGTAACCTAATTACAAAAGAACACACATGGAATGCAGTCACTGATAAGTGGTTATTAGCACAGAAGCTCTGAATACCCAAGACATAATTCACATATCAAATGATTCCCAAGAAGGAGGGAAGAAAGGGCCTTGGTTTTGGAAAGATTTGTTCCTGCATTGTAGGGGAGTAACAGGACAGAGAATTAGGAAGGGTTGATTAGAGAATGGGCTGAGGGTATAGGGTTAATGAAACTTATGGGGAGGGGTGAACTGGGAAAGAGAAATCATTTGCAATGGAAACAAAGAATGTGTGTGTATATATAAAATACAGGTCTTGTACAATGTGAAATGTTAATTACCTGGTTAGTTTTAGTAAATGTATCATTTAAAAAAAGAGACCTATGAACAACAATCTGTATCTGGAAATGAATATACACACCCACAGTAATAAACCTACTCATGTCAGTACTTAGAGTTAGTTCACTGGTACTATTTTATCCAGTCAATAAAAGATGAACATCCTGATTAATGAGTGATTTTGTTTTATAGCTACTGACACTGGTGTTCAAGTATTTCTACTTACAATGGATGCTGAATCCATTTACTTTTTATTTAAAACTTCTAGTTGTCTCTGGTTCCACATCCTAGTTATGATGTTCTTTCATTATTAGCACTTTGGTAATGCTCTTACAGAGAGCAATGTATCTTTTTCTCATTTCTGTGGTATTGATACAGTGCAGGGTGTGGTGATATGAAATACCTTGTAAGCTACTGCATAAAGTAGAAACTTGTAAATATTTTAAGACATACTAAGAAAAGTTGGGAGTGATATTATATGAAGAACTTCAAATGTAAAATATTGTGGCTTGCATTCACTAACTGGGACTGTATACAGAAGTCATGATTTTAACATGACTCTATTTAATAAAAGCTTTTCTGGAAGATTTTATTCAAATTCTAGTCAAAACCCAACTTAGAGATCATCATTAAATAATTAGTGATGTCTCTAGAGAAGAAATTTTACTAGAGTGTTAAAAATCCATAATAGAATTATTTAACCATTTAAAGCAGAAAATAAATAAGTTCATATGTTCAGCAATGTGTATGCTAATAGAATTATTTTTAAACTATGAGGTACAAAGTATTCTTTAAAAAAATTAAAAGTGCAATATAACCAACTATAAAAGAACCAAAAGATAATTGAAAATCGACGTTCTTTTCTCTGGTGTTTACAGAAATATACAATAGAATATATTTAAGCATTTGATATTTTGATGGTTTGTAAAGGAACAGATGTTGTGAGATAGGATAGTCTAGGCAGATAAAGCAGCCTGGGACAAATTAAACTTAATATATCACTCAGTTTTGCTTGGAAAAATTACTCACTATTGTCATATGTATTCATCTCTCATTGATCTATAACACTTTATAAGGAACAGTACCATGGTTATCAAAGTTCTTTAGGACATGCAAATGTTATAAAACAATGTATCAGAAAATATTATCATTTATAAAATCTTTCAATTGGCAACACTTATATAAATGTTTAATTATATTGTACTTACAATAAATTTTCTTTGCAGGAAAAAATTAAATAAAATAAAATTGAGGGCTAAAAAATTTTATTCAACTCCTATTCAAAATGGAACTCTTATGCTAAATAGGTGCAAGTGTCTCTCTTTTCTTGGAGTCCATCCCAGGGGCAGCTTATAAATGCAATAGCATAAAAGGTCACACACAGAATCAGGAAATATAGCTGAGTGGTTGATTCAGATCCAAGCTTATTGTGGCTAAGTATACACAGCAGTTCTAACTGACTTCCGTTGTGATTGGATTCTAAGAACACCAAAGTGCAGAACATCCTAATAAGAGCAGCAAATATATGTGAGAAGACTTTCTTATAGCTCTAAAGATAGCAAAAAATGGCAGACTAGACAGAAAATAGTTACCTCAGCCTTAGCATTCTTTCTGCAACGTGATTGAATTTGTTATCACCTAGGAGACTAGATTAGTGAGTAATACTTCTGGGTGTGTGTGCAGATTAACTGAGGGTGGGCCAAATTCTTCCAGACAATTCAAACAACCAACAGAAAGCCAAGGGCCAGACAGTGGTGGTACACACCTGTAATCCCAGCACTTGGGAGGTAGAGGCTTGGGGATTTCTGACTTTGAGGCTAACCTGCTCCACAGAGTTCGTTCCAGGACAGCCAGGCCTATACAGAGCAAACCTGTCTTGAAAAAACCAAACCACACCAAAGCAAACCAAAGCAAACCAACGCAAACCAAAGCAAACCAAAGCCAAGCAAACCAAACCAAACAAGACAAAACAAAACAAAACAAAAAAGAAAGCCAAATGCCCAGCACTAGGGAGGCAGAGGCAAGCAAATATCTGAGTTCAAGGTTATCTTAGTCTGCAGATCAAGTTCCAGGGCTGCTAGGGCTATACAGAGAAACCCTATCTCAGAAAAACAAATCTGGCATGGGGATGGTTGGTGTGGTATGGCAGGGTGAACACATAGGAGGATGCCTTAAAAACTTATATCACACACACTATGAAAACATCTCTTAACACCTCAGAGGCTGATTTTTCTAGTATATCAACCTCCTTTTGTCTTCTGGCCATTCTCATTGATTGAATTCTAGAAATATTTTCTTTAAGGCCCTAGTAAGAGCCCTCCTCCCTAATGAGGCACATAAAGGTTAAGGTTTACAATGAAATATCTTCTGCCTTATATCAACTATCTTCGGGTAACATGTGTTAACGCATAATGAAGCCAGTTTATCAGGGTCAAACTCTTAACACACAGCTTCCATGAGTCCATCACAACAATAAAGACTTCACTATTCTGGACAAAGCACAGCTGTGGCTTCCTTGCACGAATGAGCAAATGACCCTTGTTTTATTTTTGCTTGGAACCTAGGATATACAGATTAAATGTTTTTTTTTAATTTTTATTTCTTTTGATTCAAATATGATTATATTACTTTCTCCCTTCCCTTTTTCCTTCCACCCCCTCTCAAATACCTGCCTGTAACTTCCCCTCAAAAGCATGGCCTGTTGACATGGTTTTTAAAAATATTGTTATTGTTACATATATGTAATAGCAGAGAAATCTAATCAACCTGATGACCAGGAGGCTCAAGTGTTTATTTCACAGATGTTTTCTGCTAAGTCAGCATCTCCCTAAGTAGCTATGGCTGGCCTTGAAATGAAAATGTAATAGCAGAGACATCTAATCAAGTTGAATCTTTTTGGAGGCACTCATATGCACATAATTTCAGGATTAACTAATTTATATTAGATATCTATACTATACTAATCCTGGGAGAAGCTAGTTCTTATTTTACCTGCAATTCTTTGCCTAGTTTGTTCTTCTGGGTCATCATATCTACTAGTGTTTTTGCTTGGGTCTTGTTTTGATGTTCTAAGATGGTGTTAACAGGGTTGAGGTTTGCCAGTTGTTTCCTGAAGACACACTCTCACGGCTGACTTCCTAGAGGATCTTACAACAATTCTGACTCCTCTAAGTCCTGTCAGTGTGAGAGCAGCTCTGTTGTAGCTATAACCACTTAGATAGTACTTCTCTGTCTTTGACCTGGTGCAGTTTTCTGATTGTCTCTGTCTACTGCAAATGGATATTTCCTAATTGTGCCACACTGGTTCCCTGAACAGCAGGGAAGAAAGACTAGCACACCAGTTCCTTCCAGAGAGTTTACTCAGAATGAATGTTTAGGTCCAGCTTTCTGGGTGTATCCCCCTGAATCTCCCTAGAGCGTGACTGACATACCCTTGCTAGGATGGCCCATGGTCCAAGACGACGCTTCGCTCTACCATTGGCCAAGCAACATGGCGTGAGATCACACCACTGAGTGATCCAAGCCTCAAGCCTTATTCGGACTTGTTTACTCCGGATGGCCAGGCTCTGGCAGCGCCATCTTTAAGGCGCGGTCAGATCTCCACAGTTCACCCTTTTTGTTTTTATAAAAGGCTGATACCATTTGTTCAAACAAAACCCTTCATGAATGGTCCTGTGATCAAGAACGATTAGGCCAAGAAGTTGACCCACCTTACTGAGTGCAATGTGCAAGAATTCCTCCAGGTGCAAAGGCTGGGCCACAAAACAAATGGACACCCATCCACAGTAGAATGTGAACAATGTCACGTGGGGTGCAAGGGCTGTCTTACGCTCGAGAAATTGGGGAAAGAAGGTTAGAGCTAATCAATCACTGCCAGCCACGCCTGAGGAGAATCTCCTGCCTCAAGGGCCTATGCTCTAGAGCCATCCGGCAGAGATAAAACTCACCCAGAGCACAGGCCCCCAGCAGGGCAAGAGTCAACACTCCTACTCCTGCCCACTCCTTTAGGTGAGACATTGCTTGAAGAATCCAAGAAGAAAATCCTTCAGCAATCGAGGCATCCAAACGTGGAGAATTAACCATGGTAATGGAGACACGCAATTCTTTCATGAGACTGTCAAATGATCTGGACCAATTACCTGTAAGATAGCTAGACAATTCTTTAGAAAAATTTGCAGCTTGAGAATAATTATTATAATATACAGAGGTCACACACAATCCAGAAAACTTCCACTCACATCCCAATTGGGCTATCTGCCAGAGTGTATCTATTTGTTCTTGCACTAAGTCAATTCGCTGATTGACTACCATGAGGCCTCCCTGAATCTGGCTGTTCCCAGAAACCTCTCCTTTATATGGGAGAGACTTCCAGGCCTTCTTGACTATCTGTCTCACCTGATCATACACCTGGATGGGAAAGTTAATCTGATTGTTCAGCCACTGTCCCTTGCCCATGAGCATGTCATAAGTCCAAGCAGCCTGGCCATTAGCAACATTCTCCCTGGCTTGTTGTTGTACCAGTTCAGCGTATATGGACTTCTAGTCTGGATATTGCCCCATAGTCAAACACGCCTTAACTGTGGATTGCCAATAAGAGGGCATCATAACATTCCCAGATATGCGCTCAACCAGCGCAAGGGTTAAAGAGGCATTAATGCCATATGCTTGAACTGACTCTGCCAAATTGTTTAGGAGCTTGATGTCGGGCAGTTCATGAGATCTCACTTGATTAGCATCTTCATAGACTGGGAAAGCCATAGCGGCTTCTCTCCATGTATTAGGGCAAAAGGTATGAGATGCTTTGGTGCCCTCTGCTGATCCTAGGGATGATGGACCAGCAGACACTTCCGCATAGGGCGGAGGGGCTGTTGGCAACACCCTGTGTCTCACTTCCATGTTCTCCCCCTTTAACTCCTTGTCTTGCTTTTCCTTCTTCTCTTTCTTTTTTCTCCTTCGTTCTACCTTTACTAGGAGCTCCCGTATAGCTTCTTCTAGATCCTCCATATCTAGCTCACTCTCAGAGATGCCATCTGTTCCTGAATCCTGCTCCCCCTCTATTCCTTTCAAGCTAGGATACAGACGCGGTGGTTTGCTAGGAGGCTCTTGAGATTTAACAGAGCGTGGATCAGAGCGGGCCTGTTTAACCTGCTCTAAGGCCTCAGCTGTAGCCTGTATCGCAGGCAGGCAATTCTCACAAGTCAGACAGCTGCGGATAACTTTCCACAATCCCCACACTCTCGTTAAAAAGTTCTGAATAGTTTTGCCTTTGAAGTTATGGCAGTGGAGGCAAAAACAGCTGATTAAAGTTATCAGAACCACTGCTACAAACACCAGAATGACAATTAATGGAGGGATTCCTCCCAGTATGAACATAGTCTGCTGGCTGCTTTTACTTTCACTTTATGATGCCTCCTTCCAAGGACCTAAAAGGGATGAGGCCTCCTTCTGAGGACTTTCTAATGTGGGGCCCAACTTACCGGCCACTTACCAAGCACTTGCTCTGACTCTCAACAGGTTCTGGAACTCCCGGGGACATGAAGAAAAAAGGGTGCCCGGACAGGCCACCAAATATGCCATGCCGGTTCCCTGACCAGCAGGGAAGAAAGATTAGCACACCAGTTCCTTCCAGAGAGAGTTTACTCAGAATGAATGTTTAGCTACAGCTTGCTGGGTGTGCGCCCGAATCTCCCTAGAGCGTGACTGATATACCTTTGCTAGGTCGGCCCATGGTCCAAGATGACACTTCGCGCTACCATTGGCCAAGCAACATGGCGTGAGATCACGCCACCGAGTGATCCAAGCTTTATACGGGCTTATTTACTCTGGATGGCCAGGCTAGGGCAGCGCCATCTTTAAGGCAAGGTCAGATCTACACATCTAATGAGGAGGGGAGAAACATTTCTCTGTGGGTTTAATGACATTGTGTCATTTAAGAAAGCTCAGCCCTAGCTTGGCAATTTGGGAGACTTGAAAATTCTCCTTGTTTCTACCACATGGAGATTGCATTTTGCTCTTACTCCTGTGGAAGCATACAGGAAAACTCTTGAGGATAGCAGTAGCCTTCATTTAGGTGACGTGATATAATGTTCAGCTGTAGCTGAATCTAATAAAAACACACTAGAAACTTATCCAAATGGAAAAATGCCCCGATTCTTCTTCCATATGGAGAACAGATCTTTCCAATATCAGGAAGAAGTGGGGTGAAGAGGATGGGGAGAGCATCTGCACTGAGGAGCCACAGGGGGGAGACTTTCCAACCAAGCAATGGCACTACAAGTCTGAAATACAACAAGCAGACTGGATTTCATGGCTGCCAGGAAGAGCTAGGGCCTCTGGCTGCTGGACTGAACACATGGGAAGGGGGAAGGGGTAACAGTTCTAGCACCCATGGTCTATCCCATGAGAGCACTACAAACTGCGGACTCTGGGTAAATAGATTTAAGTTTGGGTGTTCAGGAGACATAGGAAGAAAGCATATCACTGCACTAAAACATATCAGAGTGAATTGTATACTTCGCTCACCTCCTCCTATCTCAAGATATTGCTGAGCCTCTGAAATCACAACAACTAGAGTCCTGTATTTTGGGACTTGAAAAGGAAAGGAGCCCCAGATACAGTATCTCTGAGTAAAGATCCATGCTGGGGGATATCAATTTGAGAGATTAAAATTGCTTCTACTGGTTATTCATTATGATCCATAAGCCAGTGGTAACATTCTGTTGAGCCTGAAGTTGAGTGGCTCTTTTGATTTTTAAATTAATCATTTTATTTACATCCCAAATGTTGTCCCTTTCCCAGCTACCCCTCCCACAGTTTCAAACTTATATTAGTCCCCAAATAACTGCACTGAGAGACCAAGTTTTCTTTATTTATTTTATTTAAAATGGTCTTGTGGCACATACTTTTAATCCCAGCACAAAGGAGACAGAGGCAGGCAGATCTATCTCTGTAAATTCAAGGACAGCCTAAGCTACATGGTGAGAATGGAAGGGGTCACAGAACAACATGAGAGCCTATATACCACTCCTGTAGGCCTGACTGCCACAGTCACTGACCTCTGCTTATGTTCTGAAGGAGATTAGTTCAAATTCTCTTTGGCATCGAAGGCTATGCAAAGCCTGTTTGTGATGGCCTCTACAGTCAAGTGCCTGGCACCAGGTGTTCAAGAGATGCTGCAGGAAGGAACTGTTTTCCTCGCTGTGAATGTCATCAGATGAATGGAGATCTCCATCTCCTTTTCATCCTGGTTCCTCCTGGTTCAGGGCTGAGTGCATTTCTCAAAGCATGTCGGGACTGTGCATCCATCTGATTAGGCAGTCCAGGAAATGGGTAGTGAATGGCTTTGCTTCCTACAGATGATCATTGTGGACCTTGTAGCTCTTCCTTTCATCATTTCTTTAGCAAGTTAATATGGTTCCTGAGAAGCCAGTGGATCCCAACATGACCTAAATTCATTATTATGGAAGGCTCTCAGATGTGCTGTCCTGGGTCAAATTTCTGAAGAAATGCTGCCTTAGCACAGGCATAACATCACATTGCTTTGGCTCACTCTCAAACTCTTCTTTCTATTATAGCCTGGTTCCCTAGACTGTCCAGTCCTCTCCTTGCTTGTTTTACTTTTCATGACTTGCTCTATCTTTTTTTATACTTGTTGTTTCTGGTGTTTTTTGTTCTTCTCTCAGAGACCAGGAAGCTCAAGGGTTTATTTTACAGATGTTTTCTGCTAACTCAGCATCTCCCTAAGTAGCTATGGTTGGCCTTGAAATGAAAACTTGTTTCTCTTTCTTAATACTCTGATTGTGACTGATGAAAGGGGTTAGGTTGCTCCTGGACTAAGATGGCATGCCAGGACTTCTCCAGAAATGTTAGTCAATGGAAATTTGGGTACCGTTAGGGACACTTTTGAGCTTTTGCAGTCTCTGAATTTTCCTGAACTTAGCTCTTCTCATCTTAAACCACCGGTGCACTTCGGATTGTCCCATATACAGCTGTCTTGCAAGGATCTTCTTTGTGATATCATTAGGGTACTGAACTTCTTGAAAAGCTTGCTCAAGTGTGCCTTGCTGCCAGGGTGTAAGACCTCTACGTATTCGTGGTCGAGTGCGCCGGGGCTGAGGTTTTGGAACTCTGGCAACTATGGTCTCCAATCCTTTCAACTGTAGATGTCTGGGGTTTTGATGGCTCTCTTGGTTTGAGAAGGTGACATCACCACCAAGGTCGTTCAAGCTGACTTCTAGCTTCTTATCACCCTGTTGATTCAGGATACCATGGTGCTCGGGGTTGTCCAGAAAGCTTAGTACATGTTCTAGGAGAACGCTGTTCTCTTCAGCAGCAAGTACTTGTGGTTGTTGAACTCTGGCATCTAAGGTGTCCAATCCCTCCAACTGTAGATGTTTGGGGTTTTGATGACTCTCGTGATTCCAGAAGCCGACATCAACACCAAGGTCATTGAAGCTGACTCCCAGGTTCTTATCACCCTGTTGGTTCAGGATACCCTGGTACTCGGGGTTGTCCACGAGGCCTAACGCAGGATCATGGAAAATGCTATTCTCTTCAGCAGCAATTACCTCTTGGTCATCTTTGATTTCCACCTCAATCTCAGGTTCCGCCATGTTGAGGATATTGGATGTAGAGTTATCTCCGAGGAGTTTCATTTCTTGAACTCTGTAGAAGAAGCCTTCTTTCATAGATAAGGACGTGGTCTGCATAATCCAACAGTCAGTGTCTTTCTTAATCTGAAAAAGCTGACAATCCAGAGCTGCTCAGTGCACCAAGCTGGACTTCTCCACAGTCTCAATCTGGCATAAAAATCTGAACAGAATCCTGTTGTACTGTTCTGCAGTCTTTGGTCTTTGGTGAAATCGCAAGGAACTTGGTCCTACTTCCAGTGACAGAGCAGCAACCAGCAGGACAATGTAACTTGCCAGCAAGAAGGAGGGCAAGTGGCAGAAAAGCAAAGGTTCCTTCCATCAAGCCCTTTTATAGATGCCCCAGGCAAAAGGCCCCGCCCACATTTAGGGAGGGCCTCACATCAAATGGTCAATTACAGAAAACTCCTTGGTATCTGGGCATAGTAACACACACCTTTAATCCAAGAATTCTGGTAGTAGAAGCAAGGGGATTTCTTTGAGCTCCATTGGGGACTTGTGTATATAGAAAGTTGTAGATGGAAGGAGGGAGGTAGAGAGAGATATGCAACAGAGAGAGACAGAGATAGAGAGAGAGAGAGAGAGAGAGAGAGAGAGAGAGGAGCTGTGCACGACCTTGTTCAGGTATTTGTTTTTGATTCCAGATGCAATGAAAAGAACGGCCAATCATCCAATCAAAATTTTCTAGATGTAAACTCTTTTAGTGACAAAAGACTTACTTCGCATGTAACTTTTAGATATTCCTTTCTTCACTTCTTATCTAACTAAATATATAAGTTGAAATTGCTGCCTCAAAATTAAAAACAATTGGAGAAGATATCAGTCAAATTAGAAAGAAAATTTAGTAACCAGATTTATGGTGAAAATTTGAAGATTCATCTTTTTTTGGTTGGGGGTTTTGTTTGTTTGTTTGTATGGGCTTTGGTTTTCTGAAACAGGGTTTTACTATACAGTTTTGGTTGTCTTGGAATTCACAGGATCTACCTTTCTTCTGACTCCTTAGTGCTGGGATTAAAGGTACACACCATTAACTGACCTTGAAAATTAACATGTGTTTTTGCGTTTTGTTTTGATTTTGAGATAGCCTTTTTTGTGTAGTCCTGGTTGTTCTTAACCTGGATTTGTAGACCATTCTGGCCAAAAACTCAGAGACCCTACATCCTCTGACTCCAGAGTGCTGGGATTAAAAAGCATTTGCTACCACTGCCTGGCTGATGACCAATTCTATTTTTTTTTATTCGATGCATTCTTTATTTACATATAAAATGATTTCCCCTTTTCTTGGTCCCCACTCCCTACAAGTCCCATAAGCCCTCTTTCCTCCCGCTGTTCCTCCATCAACTCCTTCCCACTTCCCTGTTCTGGTATTCCCCTATACTGTTGCATTGAGTCTTTCTAGAACCAGGAGCCACTCCTCTGTTCTTTTTGTACATCATTTAATATGTGAAATATTTCTTGGGTATTCAAAGTTTCTAGGTTATTATCCACTTATAAGTGAGTGCATACCATGACTGACCTTTTGAGACTGGGTTACCTCACATAGTATGATGTTCTCCAGCTCCATCAATTTATCTGCGAATTTCATGAATTCATTGTTTCTAATGACTGAATAGTAGTCCACTATATAAATATACCACATTTTTTGTATCTATTCCTCTGTTGAGGGACACCTGGGTTGTTTACAGCTTCTGGCTACTACAGATAGGTCTGCTATGAACATAGTGGAGCATGTGTCCTTATTAGATGCTAGGAAATCCTTTGGGTATATGCCCAGGAGTGGTATAACAAGGTCCTCCGGAAGTGCCATGCCCAGTTTTCAGAGGAACCGCCAGATTGATTTCCAAAGTGGTTGCACCATCTTACAATCCCACCAGCAATGGATCAGTGTTCCTCTTTCTCCACATCCTTGACAGCACCTGCTGTCTCCTGAGTTTTTGACCTTAGCCATTCAGACTGGTGTGAGGTGAAATCTCAGGGTTGTTTGATTTGCATTTCCCTAATGATTAATGATGTTGAACATTTCTTAAGGTGTTTCTCAGCCCTCCGAAGTTCTTCATGTGAAAAATTTTGTTTAGCTCGGTACCCCACATTTTAATGGGGTTATTTCGTTCTCTACGTTATAACTTATTGAATTCTCTGTATATATTAGATATTAGCCCTCTGTCATATTTAGAGCTGGTGAAGATCCTTTCCCAATCTGTTGGGTGACATTTTGTCCTTTTTACAGTGTTCTTTGCCTTACAGAAACTTTGTAGGTTTATGAGGTCCCATTTGTCAATTCTCGATCTTAGAGCATAAGCTATTGGTGTTCTACTCAGGAACTTTTCCCCTGTGCCCATGTCCACAAGGGTCTTCCCTGTTTATTTTCTATTACTTTCAGTGTGTCAGGTTTTATGTGGAGGTCCTTGATTCATTTGGAGTTGAGCTTAGTACAAGGAGATAAGAATGGATCGATTCTGTTCAGAAACTTTCTCCCTGTACCGATGTCCTCAAGGGTCTTCCCCAGTTTCTTTTCTATTAGCTTCAGAGTGTCTGGCTTTATGTGGAGGTCCTTGATCCATTTGGATTTGAGCTTAGTACAAGGAGACAAGAATGGATCAATTCGCATTCTTCTGCATGCTGCCCTCCAGTTGAACCAGCATCATTTGTTGAAAAGGCTATCTTTTTTCCATTGGATGTTTTTAGCCTCTTTGTCGAGGATCAAGTGGCCATAGGTGTGTGGGTTCATTTCTGGATCTTCAATCCTGTTCCATTGATCCTCCTGCCTGTCACTGTACCAATACCATGCAGTTTTTAACACTATTGCTCTGTAGTATTGCTTGAGGTCAGGGATACAGATTCCCCCAGATTTTCTTTTGTTGCTGAGAATAGTTTTAGCTACCCTGGGTTTTTTGTTGTTCCAGATGAATTTGATAATTGCTCTTTCTAACTCTGTGAAGAATTGAGTTGGGATTTTGATGGGTATTGCATTTAAGAGCAAGAATTGACAAATGGGACCTCATAAAATTACAAAGTTTCTGTAAGGCAAAGGACACCATCAAGAGGACAAATCGGCAACCAACACATTGGGAAAAGATCTTCACCAATCCTACATCAGATAGAGGGCTAATATCCAATATATATAAAGAACTCAAGAAGTTAGACTCCAGAAAACCAAACAACCCTATTAAAAAATGGGGTACAGAGTTAAACAAAGAATTCTCACCTGAAGAACTTCGGATGGTGGAGAAGCATCTTAAAAAATGCTCAACTTCATTAGTCATTAGGGAAATGCAAATCAAAACAACCCTGAGATTTCATCTTACACCAGTCAGAATGGCTAATATTAAAAATTCAGGAGACAGCAGGTGTTGGAGAGGGTGTGGAGAAAGAGGAACACTCCTCCACTGCTGGTGGGGTTGCAAATGGGTACAACCACTCTGGAAAGCAATCTGGCGGTTCCTCTGAAAACTGGGCACCTCACTTCTAGAAGATCCTGCTATACCACTCCTGGGCATATACCCAGAGGATTGCCACCATGTAATAAGGATACATGCTCTACTATGTTCATAGCAGCCCTATTTATAATTGCCAGATGCTGGAAAGAACCCAGGTATCCCTCAACAGAAGAGTGGATGCAAAAAATGTGGTATATCTACACAATGGAGTACTATTCAGCCATTAGAAACAATGAATTCATGAAATTCTTAGGCAAATGGATGGAGCTAGAGAACATCATACTAAGTGAGGTAACCCAGACTCAAAAGGTGAATCATGGTATGCACTCACTAATAAGTGGATATTAACCTAGAAAACTGGAATACCCAAAACATAATCCATACATCAAATGAGATACAAGAAGAAAGGAGGAGTGGCCCCTGGTTCTGGAAAGACTCAGTGAAGCAGTATTCGACAAAACCAGAACGGGAAAGTGGGAAGGGGTGTGTGGGAGGACAAGGGAAGAGAAGGGGGCTTACGGGACTTTCGGGGAGTGGGGGGCTAGAAAAGGGGAAATCATTTGAAATGTAAATAAATTATATCGAATAAAAAAATTAAAAACAAAACAAAAAAAAAAAAACAATGAAAAAAAAAAAAAAAGAATGGATCGATTCGCATGATTCTGCATGCTGACCTCCAATTGAAACAGCACCATTTGTTGAAAAGACTATCTTTTTTCCACTGGATGCTTTCAGCTCCTTTGTCCAAGATCAAGTGACCATAGATGTGTGAGTCCATTTCTTGGTCTTCAATCCTATTCCATTGATCTGCTTGCCTAACTTTGTACCAATACCATGCAGTTTTAATCACTATTGCTCTGTAGTAAAATTTGAGGTCTGGGATACTAAATCCCCCTGAAGTTCTTTTACTGTTGAGAATAGTTTTAGCTATCCTGGGTTTTTTGTTATTCCAGATGAATTTGAGCATTGCTCTTTCCAGCTCTATGAAGAAGTGGGTTGTGATTTTGATGGGGATTGCATTGAAACTGAACATTGCCTTTGGCAATATGACCATTTTAAATATATTAGTCTTGCCAATCCACGAGCAAGACGATTTTTCCATTTTCTGAGATCTTCTTCAATTTTCTTCTTCAGAGATCTGAAGTTCTTGTCATATAGTTCTTTCACTTGTTTGGTTTGCGTCACCCGAAGGTACTTTATGCTGTTTGTGGCTATTGTGAAGGGTGTCATTTCTCTAATTTCTTTCTCACTCTGCTAATACTTTGAGTATATAAAGGCTACTGATTTTCTTTAGTTGATTTTGTAGCCAGCCACTTTGCTGAAGTTGTTTATCAGCTGTACAAGTTCTCTAGTAGAGTTTTTTGGGTCACTTAAGTATACTATCATATCATTTGCAAATAGTGATAGTTTGACTTCTTCCTTTCCAATTTGTATCCATTTGATCTTCTTATGTTGTCTAATTTCTCTAGCAAGGACTTCAATAACTATATTGAAAAGATAGGAAGAGAGGGGGCAGCCTTGTCTAGTCCCTGATTTTAGTGGGATTGCTTCAAGTTTCTCTCTATTTAGTTTGATGTTGGGTACCGGTTTGCTGTATATTGCATTTACTATGTTTAGATATGGGCCTTGAATTCCTGTCCTTTCCAAGACTTTTAGCATGAAAGGATGCTGAATTTTGTCAAATGCCCTTTCAGCATCTAATGAAATGATCATGTGGATTTTTTCTTTGCGTTTAAGACTTAACCTGTCTTAAAATGGATAGGAATATAGTCCAAAGAGATTAAAGAGGCTTTTTCTCTATAAGTGATTTGTCAGGACTTATATACAGTTTGGACCAGTATCTGAGGAACCTTCTCTCAGGCATCCAGATTGAATCGAGGAATTTTTCATTGAGCTTAGACATGGTACACTAGAATTCTTTTCAACAAGTGCCCCAACAGCCCCGAAGGGCCTGGTCAAAGCTAACACACATATTCAAACTATTACTCTGAGTCTTTCAAGACAAAATTACCCTTACTCTCCACCAAGTTAAGAGTACTATTTTCTTGCATTTTCCATGATTGATTCAGGTTTATCAAAACACATGCACATCCATGATATTTCCTAGGAAAAGGCAAACTGATACAAATATGACAGCCAAGCCAGCGCAACGGGCAGGAAGCTTACCTGATTCTATAAGGCAGACAAATACACATTTTCACCAGGTTTATAAAAGGTTCAGAGACCAGCTTTCCCTTATTCAAGCACTTTAGGTACCCAACCCATAACCTTCTTTAAAATGTAGTATGTACAGCAAGGTCTTCAATAAACGACCTGGCATAGTGGCCACCCACAAGCATCCATAGTGGCTCATGTCCCAAAAGCTAGGGTCAACAGCAACAATAGGAAACCCATGCAGACAATCCAAATCAGACAGACTAATGTGTTGTTACCTCAATGTTGAACAGTTGATATAAATCCCTGTAGGCCATGTAAACCATAAAGTTCTTGTCATATAGTTATTTCACATGTTTGGTTAGAGACACCCCAAGGTATTTTATGCTGTTTGTGGCTATTTTGAAGGGTGTCATTTCTCTAATTTCTTTCTCATTCTGCTTATACTTTGAGTTTATAAAGGCTACTTATTTGCTTGAGTTGATTTTGTAGCCAGCCACTTTGCTGAAGTTGTTTATCAGCTGTAGAAGTTCTCTAGTAGAGTTTTTTGGGTCACTTAAGTATACTATCATATCATCTGCAAATAGTGATAGTTTGACTTCTTCCTTTCCAACTTGTATCCATTTGATCTTCTTATGTTGTCAAAGTTCTCTAGCAAGGACTTCAAGAACTATATTGAAAAGATAGGGAGAGAGGGGGCAGCCTTGTCTAGTCCCTGATTATAGTGGGATTGCTTCAAGTTTCTCTCCATTTAGTTTGATGTTGGCTACCGGTTTGCTGTATATTGCTTCTACTATGCTTAGATATGGGCCTTGAATTCCTGTCCTTTCCAAGACTTTTAGCATGAAAGGATGCTGAATTTGGTCAAATGCCCTTTCAGCATCTAATGAAATGATCATGTGGATTTTTTCTTTGCATTTGTTTGTGTAGTGGTTTGCATTGATGGATTTCCTTATATTGAACCATCCCTGCATCCCTGGGATGAAGCCTACTTGATCCTCGTGGATGATCATTTTGATTCTTAAAGAACAAAGACACAGTACTTCCACCCAGGAACAAAAAGCTTGAAATCACATCTAATTGCCTTGAAATTTTGAGTACCCTCCTACCTCTGCAGACCTAATATTTGGAGTAAAAGGTAAGCCCGGAGCTATAAGCTTTTTGAGCATGGATTTTGATTTTAGCAATGTGTATATGCCAGAGTCATGAACACGTGGGGTGTTCAAGCTATGCTGAAGAGAAGAAATGGATGGGAAGCAGAACCAAGTTCACACAGATTACTCACTCCATGCAGTTACCTGGGCAATGATATCTGCACTCTTGGCATGAACTTGAGCAATGGCCTCCAGCTTTTCCAGGAAGGCGAAGATCTCATTGAGCTAAAACAGAAATAAACAGCACCACAGCATCTTTTAGCATCATGACAAAAATGGCCATTTATTAAAACCAGGACTTAACCTGTCTTAAAATGGATAGGAATATAGTCCAAAGAGATTTAAGAGGCTTTGTCTCTATAAAAGATTTGTCAGGACTTACATACAGTTTGGACCAGTATCTGAGGAACCTTCTCTCAGGCATCCAGATTGAATGGAGGAATTTTTCATTGAGCTTAGACATGGTACACTAGAATTCTTTTCAACAAGTGCTCCAACAGCCCCCAAGGGCCTGGTCAAAGCTAACACACATATTCAAACTATTACTCTGAGTCTTTCAAGACAAAATTACCCTTACTCTCCACCAAGTTAAGACTACTATTTTCTTGCATTTCCCATGATTGATTCATGTTTATCAAATCTCATGCACATCCATGATATTTTCTAGGAAAAGGCAAACTGATACAAATATGACAGCCAAGCCAGTGCAACGAGCAGGAAGCCTACCTGATTCTATGAGGTAGACAAATGCACACTTTCACCAGGTTTATAAGAGGTTCAGAGACCAGCTTTCCCTTATTCAAGCACCTTAGGTACCCAACACATAACCTTCTTTAAAATGTAGTATGTACAGCAAGGTCTTCAATAAATGACCTGGCATAGTGGCCACCCACAAGCAACCATAGTGGCTCATGTCTCAAAAGCCAGGGTCAACAGCAACAATAGGAAAACCATGCAGACCATCCAAACCAGACAGCCTAATGGGGTGTTACATCAGTGTTGAACAGTTGATATAAATCCTTGTAGGCCATGTAAACCATGAAGGAATTTACACCTGCCAGGCAAGAAAAGGAAAAAAGTCAGGGAAAAGTCATGATTAGCTATCAACATAGTCGTCTCATGTTTATCATATATATATACAAAACCGCACCCACCCACCCAATCCCCCCCCACACACACACACACACAGAGAGAGAGAGAGAGAGAGAGAGAGAGAGAGAGAGAGAGAGAGAGAGAATGACAGAGACAGAGACAGAGAGACAGAAAGACCCTGAGCACATGGCTCAGATGCCTGTCCAATAGAGGTGAAGACATTTGCAATGCTTTTATCCTATCAAGTCCTTTCTTGTCCTGTAAAATCCATAGTTTGTTAGTAGTGTCTTGGCAGAATGGTGTCTCCCTTCTGCAGCTTTAGCTAATCCCAATTCCAAGCACTGCCAGAATTTAGAAGAGCAAAATTGATATTGTTTGAGGAAGCAGATACCAAGAAGTTACATTAACATACCATCTGTGCAAAGACACTAGTGGTTGTAGAACATGAATGTACCACCAAACCACGATCACCTGGGAATGCTTCCCTTTGGGGCATCTGTTCCTCCACCCTTGTAAATTGGAAAATAGCACTCACTTCATAAGGAAGTAGTTCACCTTTAAAGGAGCCAATGGTCTTTTAGTCCCTGTGAGGCAAGCATATGGTCTCCATGGGGTGGGTTTATTTCACTATTTGGTTAAAGACTGTTATATAATATGCTTCAGGCTGATGTGCCAAAGAGGAGAAAGAATACAATAAAACTAACCTTAAAAACTACTTATGGGTTAGACCTGGTGATGGGACAAGCTTCTCATCCTATTATTGGGTTGGCTAAGGCAGGAAGATTACCTTGAATTTTCTTTCTATTACTTGGTGTATCCCATGAGTTTTGCCAGTAGCCTGGGCTACATAAAACTTATCTGGCCACCCAGTAAGGCTTTGCATCAAAATAAAATTAAAGCCAAATATCTGAAAGCCTTGTATCCTCCATAAAAACTATTTTGTAATTTGTAGAATGTATATACTTATAGGATGCAATATTTTCTGTCATGGAACTTACACTTTTCAATACACACATACACAGCACATGTACACGAGCATTCACACATAAACAGCACACCTGCACAGTTTTTTCTAACTATATTATTTTCCCACCATTCTCTACAATTTGTTTGAAGAATAAACCAGGTGGTGGTGGCCCAAATCTACTTTTATCCCAGCACTAAAAAGGCAGAGACAGGCAAAAATCTGAGTCCAAGGTCAGCCTGGTCCACAGAGCAAGATCCAGGACAACCAAGGCTACAGAGAAACCCTATCTCAGAAAGAAAAAATAAGCTAGTTTTCCATGTAAAAATACCATGACTTTTATTAGAAAAGGGTGCATACTATCTACTCAGTGTGGCTGTTTGGATAGGAGTGACTCCCATAGGCTGAGTTATTTAAATGGTCATTAGGGAGTGACAATGCTTGACACTGATAACGATGTAGCCTTGTTGGGTTTAGTATGGCCTATTGAAGCAAACTTGTCACAGGTGGTGTGATTTGGAGTTTTCAATTGCAGATTTAGTGTTTTTCTCTCTTCCTCCTGCCTACAGATCTAAATGTCTAAGCCTCAGCTACATCTCCAGCCCCATGTCTGTTGGGTAGTGCCATCCTTCCCAGCATGGGAATAAAGGAGTAAACAGCCAAATCTGTAAGGTGGCCTCAATGACATGTTTCAGTTTTATAAGAGTTGCTGTGGTCATGGTATATTCACAGCAAATAACATTGACTAAGACAATGTTCAACAGTTTGAAGAATAACTCTTTCACGTGTGAAGTTTCTAAGCTTTGAATGCAGTTTCTAAATTTCAAATGTAGAAATAAAAATTAGATATAAAACCTGGCTTCAGTCAATTAACAGAATGTACAGATAGCAATTTGTGACTTGCATCTTTGCCTTGTACTCTCATACCTAAGTCATCAGCATTATAGGAAAAGATCTATTGGATTTTCAACCAAATCAATAAGTAGTTGGGATGGTGGAACTCAGTGTGGGTCATCTGAGGGCAGTTTTCCACAATATTCTCATTTCCAAAAGCCTCCAAATAATTCTTGGAATGACCCAAGTGGTGTAATTTCCTTAAAACAGCTGAATTTTTACTACTATTAAGATTCTCTGTGTGTCAGGTAACAGAGAAGGAGGATGGGGCTAATTGTTGTTTTGTGTGCTCAAGGATTGGGCAAGATTGATAGGGTGCAGGAAGGGATAGAAAGGAAGAGGCATCCTTTGAGGGAGCATCCTCTCTCCTCCAACTAAGACACATAATATTTCCCTAAAGTTTTTGCACAGTGGCAAAACAGAACTGGTGCTTTGAAGCATCCTATCTGCTGTCATTCCTTCAACTGCTTTCCTTTGCACCACACCATCAGCAGAGGCTGTTGTTTATCCATCTCTGATATTCTGGATCACCTTACAAAGCTAAGCACATGACACACATTTGCATAACTATGTGTGATCCTGTGGATGTACAGAGTCTAATGACAAGAACATAAGAAGAGACCAGAAGAATCTATGATGATAATGGAACCCAAATCATCATTGCAATGATAAGACGGACACACACACACACACACACACACACACACACAAAGTGCATTTTTTATTACTATCAATCTATCCTTGCTCCTTGCATGTTTTAGACTTTCTTAAAGATGTGTCATTATTACATGATATTAACATTTGGTCTTATAAAACAGATAGAGGTTAGAATCATTTTTTCTCAGATTTGTTAGGAATGTGACCTCAGGAAAGATTAGTGCCCTTGCTGCAAGTTCTGCCTTTGTAGTACTGGTATTGATGCATTGTGCTGGGTAGTTTCATGTCAACCTGATTCAAGCTAGAGTCATTTTGGAAGAGGGAACCCAGACAGAGAAAATGTTTCTACTGTGGGCAAACCTGTAATATATTTTTCTTGAATGGTGGCTAATGTGGGAAATCTAGCTCACTGTGGACAGAGTTATCCCTGGGATGATAGTTCTATGTGCTGTAAGAGGCAGACTAAGCAAGCCATGAGGAGCAAGCCAGTCAGAGGTGCTTCTTCAAGGTCTATACTTCCACTCTGACCACCAGGTTCCTGTCCTGCTTGAGTTCATGTCCTGCCTCCCTTCAGTGACAGACTACCAGCTGTAAGATGTAAGAAACCCTTTAGTCCTTGATTTGTTTTTTATCATGGTTTTTAATCATAGCAATAATTAACTCAGATGCCCATGAAGGTGGAAATCATCATCTTTGTGCAGATCTGTTGCCTATTAAATGTCACCCTAGGCAGTTATCCTGACTTCCTGCGTTTTTCTTTTTTTTTTTCTATTTATTTATTTATTTATTTATTTATTTATTTATTTATTTATTTTGGCTTTAAAAACAGCTTTTATTTAGAAAGGAAGTTACAACTTTATACATGTCCTTTTTTTGCTTTCGAGTGTCTGATCTTGTCTCAGCTGTACTTGATCTGGGGAAATGTCTGTCTCCCTGTGCTTGTTTGTACAGTCTTAGATATGATGATCTTTAAATCCGTGAGCTCATAAATGATCTTCTTCAACTCTGGAACAAGAAAGAGACAGGGCAGTGGGGTTTTAATTCTAAGAAATTCTTGACAAGGACCCTGCTAATACAACACAGACTTCACAATACATAAGTAAACCAGCCATTCTGTTCACTCTTACAAAGAAAAATGGCTCAAAAATACGTTATGCATTCTTTTTTCTTTTTTTTTAATATTTTTATTTTCTATATTCTTTGTTTACATTCCAAATGATTTCCCCTTTACCAGATCCCCCCTCCCCACATGTCCCATAAACCTTCTTTTCTCCATCGCTTCTCCAATCACCTCCCTCCTTTTTCTTTTTCCTTACATTCCCTTCCAATGCTAGATCAATACTTTCCAGGATCAGGAGCCTCTCCATACTTTTTCTTGGGAGTCATTTGTTAAGCGATTTGTGCAGTGGGTTTTCAGGGCTTCTGGGCTAATTAATATCCACTTATCAGAGATTGCATTCCATGTGTATTCTTTTGTGCTTGGGTTACCTCGCTTAGGATGATATATTCCAAATCAAACCATTTGCCTAAAAATTTTGTGAATTCATTGTTTCTAATTGCTGAGTAGTATTCCATTGTGTAAATATACCACATTTTCTGAATCCATTCTTCCTTTGAGGGGCATCTGGTTTCTTTCCAGCTTCTGGCTATTATAAATAAGGCTACTATGAAAATAATGGACCATGTGTCTTTATTGCATGCTGGGGAATCCTTTGGGAATATGCCCAGGAGAGGTATAGCAGGGTCCTCTGGAAGTCTCATGTCCTGTTTACTGAGGAACCTCCAGACTGATTTCCACAGTGGTTGTACCAGCTGTGGAGGAGTGTTCCTCTTTCTCCACATTCTCGCCAACACCTCCTGTCTCCTGAGTTTTTGACCTTAGCCATTCTGACTGGTGTAAGGTGAAATCTCAGTGTTGTTTTGATCTGCATTTCCCTAATGACTAATGATGTTGAGCACCTCTTAAGGTGCCTCTCGTCCATCCGAATTTCTTCAGGTGAAAATTCTTTGTTTAGATCTGTACCCCATTTTAATAGCGTTATTTGGTTCCCTGGGGTCTAACTTCTTGAGTTCTTTGTATATATTGGATATTAGCCCTCTATCAGATGTGGGGTTGGTGAATATTCTTTCCCAATTTGATGGTTGCCGTTTTGTCTTTTAACAGTGTCCTTTGCCTTACAGAAATTTGTAATTTTATGAGGTCCCATTTGTCAATTCTTGATCTTAAAGCATAAGCTATTGGTGATCTGTTCAGGAACTTTTCCCCTGTTCCCATGTCCTCAAGTGTCTTCCCCACTTTCTATTCTATTAGTTTCAGTGTGTCTGGTTTTACAGGGAGGTCCTTGATCCACTTGAAGTGAATTTTAATACATGGAGATTAGAATGGATCAATTCGCATTCTTCTGCATGCTGATCTCCAATTGAACCAGCACCATTTGTGGAAAAGGCTATCTTTTTTCCACTGGTTGTTTTTGGCTCCTTTGTCGAAGATCAAGTGACCATAGGTGTGTGGATTCATTTCTGGATCTTCAATTCTATTCCATTGGTCCACTTGTCTGTCACTGTGCTAATACCATGCAGTTTTTAACACTATTGGTCTGTAGTATTGCTTGAAGTCAGGGATACTGATTCCCCCAGAAGTTCTTTTGTTGTTGAGAATAGTTTTAGCTATCCTGGGTTTCTTGTTATTCCAGATGAATTTGAGAATTGCTTTTTTTTTAACTCTGTGAAGAATTGAGTTGGGATTTTGTCAGGGATTGCATTGAATCTTTAGATCGCTTTTGGCAAGATGGCCATTTTAACTATATTTATCCTGACAATCCAGGAGCATGGCAGATTTTTCCATTTTCTGAGGTCTTCTTCAATTTCATTCTTCAGAGACCTGAAGTTCTTCTCATATAGATCTTTCACTTGTTTGTTTAGAGTCACACCAAGATACTTTATATTGTTTGTGGCTATTTTGAAGAGTGTCATTTCCCTAACTTCTTTCTCAGCCTGCTTATCCTTTGAGTATAGGAAGGCAACTGATTTGCTTGAGTTGATTTTATAACCAGCCACTCTGTGGAAGTGGTTTATCAGCTGTAGGAGTTCTCTGGTGGAGGTTTTTGGGTCACTTAAGTAGACTATCATGTCATCTGCAAATAGTGATAATTTGACTTCTTCCTTTCCAATTTTTATCCGCATGACCTCCTTATGTTGTCTAATTGCTCTAGCTAGAACTTCAAGTACTATATTAAAATTATATGGAGAGAGGACAGCCTTTTCTAGTCCCTTATTTTAGTGGGATTGCTTCAAGTTTCTCTCCATTTAGTTTGATGTTGGCTACCGGTTTGCTGTATATTGCTTTAACGATATTTAGGTATGGGCCTTGAATTCCTGTTCTTTCCAAGACTTTTAGCATGAAAGGATGCTGGATTTTGTCAAATGCTTTTTCTGCATCTAATGAGATGATCATATGATTTTTTTCTTTGAGTTTGTTTATGTAGTGGATTGCATTGTTGGATTTCCTTATATTGAACCATCCCTGCATCCCTGGGATGAAGCCTACTTGATTGTGGTGGATGATAATTTTGATGTGTTCTTGGATTCAATTTGCAAGAATTTTTTTAAGTATTTTTGCATCAATATTCGTAAGAGAAATTGGCCTGAAGTTCTCTTTCTTTGTTGGATCTTTGTGTGGTTTTGGAATCATCGTAATTGTGGCTTCATAGAACGAGTTGGGTAGAGTTCCTTCTGTTTCTATTTTGTGGAATAGTTTGAAGAGTATTGGTGTTAGGTCTTCTATGAAGGTCTGATAGAACTCTGCACAGAAGCCATCTGGTCCCGTGCTTTTTTTGTTTGGGGGACTTTCTATGACCCTTTTTAATTCTTCAGGTGTTATGGGACTGTTTAGTTGATCTATTTGATCCTGATTTAGTTTTGGTGTCAGATATCTGTCTAGGAAACTGTCCATTTCCTCCAGATTCTCCAGTTGTGTTGAGTATAGGCTTTTGTAGTAGGATCTAATGATTTTATGAATTTCCTCAGTTTCTGTTGTTATATCTCGCTTTTCATTTATAAGTTTGTAAATCTGGACACTATCTCTATGTCAATTGGTTAGTCTGGCTAAGGGTTTATCTATCTTGTTGATTTTCTCAAAGAACCAGCTCCTGGTTTTGTTGATTCTTTGTATGGCTCTCTTTGTTTCTACTTGATTGATTTCGGCCCTGAGTTTGATGATTTCCTGCCTTCTACTCCTCCTGGGTTAAATTGCTTCTTTTTGTTCCAGGGCTTTTAGGTGTGTCATTAAGCTGTTAGTGTATGCTCTCTCCATTTTCCTTTTGGAGGCACTCAGGGCTATGAGTTTTCCTCTTAGCACTACTTCATTGTGTCCCATAGATTTGGGTATGTTGTGTCTTCATTTTCATTAAGTTCTAAAAAGTCTTTAATTTCTTTCTTTATTTCTTCCTTGACCAAGGTATCATTAAGTAGGATAATGTTCAGTTTCCACCTGTATGTGGGTTTTCTGTTGTTTTTGTTGATATTGAAGACTACTTTTACTCCATAGTAATCTGATAGGAGGCATGGGATTAGTTTGATCTTCTTATATTTGTTGAGGTCTGTGTTGTGAACAATTATATGGCCGATTTTGGAGAAGGTACCATGAGGTGTTGAGAAAAAGGTATATTCTTTTGCTTTAGGATAGATTGTTCTATACATATCTGTTAAATCTAAGTGGTCCAAAGCTTCAATTAGTTTCATTGTGTCCCTGTTTAGTTTCTGTTTTCCTGATCGGTCCATTGAGGAAATTGTAGTGTTGAAGTCACCCACAATTATTGTGTTAGGTGCAATGTGTGCTTTGAGCTTTAATAAACTGTCTTTTATAAATGAGGGTGACCTTGCATTTGTAGCATATATGTCCAGGATTGAGAGTTCTTCTTGTTGTATTTTTCCTTTGACCAGCAAGAAGTGTCCCTCAGAGTCTCTTTTGATGACTTTGGGTTGAAAGTCAATTTTATCTGATATTAAAATGGCTACTCCAGCTTGTTTCCTGAGACCATTTGCTTGTAAAATTGTCTTCCAGCCTTTTACTCTAAGGTAGTGTTTGTCTTTGACCCTGAGGTGTGTTTCCTGTATACAGCAAAATATAGGGTCCTGTTTACGTATCCAGTCAGTTAGTCTATGTCTTTTTGTTTTTTGGATTTGGTTTTTTCGAGACAGGGTTTCTCTGTGTAGCCCTGGCTGTCCTGGAACTCACTCTGTAGACCAGGCTGGCCTCGAACTCAGAGATCCACCTGCCTCTGCCTCCCAGAGTGCTAGGATTACAGGCGTGGGCCACCACCACCCGGCTAGTCTATGTCTTTTTATTGGGGTATTTAGTCCATTGATGTTAAGAGATAATAAGGAATAGTGATTGTTACTTCCTGTCATTTATGACGTTATTTTTTTTACATTTGATTGGTTAACTTGATTTGGGTTTGATGAAAGGTTACTATCTTGCTTTTTCCAGGGTGAAGTTTCCCTCCTTGTATGGCTGTTTTCCTCCCATTATCCTTTGTAGGGCTGGGTTTGTGGATAGATATTGGGTAAACTTGGTTTTGTCATGGAATATCTTAGTTTCTCCATCTATGGTGATTGAGAGTTTTGCTGGATATCGTAGTTTTGGCTGGCATTTGTGTTCTCTTAGACTCTGCATGAGATCTGCCCAGGATGTTCTAGCCTTCATAGTCTCAGGTGAAAAGTCTGCTGTGAATCTGATAGGTCTTAATTTATATGTTACATGGCCTTTTTCTCTTACTGCCTTTAATATTCTTTCTTTGTTTAGTACATTTGGTGTTTTGATTATGTGATGGGAATTATTTCTGTTCTGCTTCAGTCTGTTTGGCATTTTGTAGGCTTCTTGTATATTCATGGGCATCTCTCTCTTTAAGTTAGGGAAGTTTTCTTTCATAATTTTATTGAAGATATTTGATGGCCCTTTAAGTTGTAAATCTTCACTCTCATCTATTCCTATAATCCTTAGGTTTGGTGTTCTCATTGTGTCCTGGATTTCCTGGATATTTTAGGTTACAAGCTTTTTGCATTTTGCATTTTCTTTAACTGTTGAGTCCATGGTTTCTATGGTATCTTCAGCATCTGAGATTCTTTCTTCTATCTCTTGTATTCTGTTGTTGATATTTGCATCTATGTCCCCTGATTTCTTCCCAAGGCTTTCTATCTTCAAAGTTTTCTCCCTTTGAGTTTTCTTAGTTGTTTCTACTTCGGATTTTAGATCCTGGATGGCTTTGCTTAGCTCCTTCACTTGCTTGTTTGTGCTTTCCTGTAATTCTTTAAGAGATTTTTGTGTTTCCTCTTTCATGACATTGGCCTGTTGACCAAAGTTCTCCTGTATTTCATTAAGTGTTTTTTTGCGTTTCCTCCTTATTGGCTTTTGTATTCTCCTGAATTTCTTTCAATGATTTTTGTGTTTCCCTTGCAAGGGCTTCTAACTTTTGATCCATATTCTCTTGAATTTCTTTATGTATGTCCTTCATGTGTTCCTGTACCAGCATCATGACCAGTGATTTTAAATCCAAGTCTTGTTTTACTGGTGTGATGGGGTATCCAGGAAATCCTGTTAAAGGAGAATTGGGTTCAGATATTAACATATTGCCTTGATTTCTGTTAGTGACATTCCTGTGTTTGCCTTTTGCCATCTAGTTCTCACTGGTGTTAGTTGGTCTTGTCAATGCTGGACTCACCAGTGCAAGCTGCCTCTTCCCAGGTGGCCTCTGGTGCACAGCTTACCTCCTGCACTGCCTGGAGCAGGACCTGAAGGCTCCTGCTGGGGGCCCGCTGGATTCACCAGAGCACATTGACTACTCCCAGCTGGCCTCCCAGAAGCCCCTATTGCCTCTTGCAGGACCTGGAGAAGTGCGTGGTGTTGCCACCCAGGCTGATCTGGATCTGGAAGCAGAGCGATCTGAGGGCTCCCGCCAGAGGCCTCAGGACTAGAATGTAAGCTGCGTGCCACCGGAGTAAGCTGTGTGCTCCTAGACTGCCTCCGGGTGCACACCAGGTCTCCCGCACTTCCTGGAGACCGAGTGCTGTGGCCCAGGCTGTTCAGATCCCAACGTAGACCCCTGAATGCTCCTGCCGGAGCCTGCTGGGTTCACCAGAGCACACTTGAAGCAGACACCTGAAGGCTCCCGCATGGTCCCGCTGGATTCCTTCCTGCGTTTTTCATCTGCATAGTGAATATTTATCTCATGAAGATCCTACAAAAAGTAAAGTTTCATAAAAAGAAAGTGCCTGGAACAAGGTAAAAGCCCCTCAGGCATCACTCATGTTTTAGTTATCAGACTCCAATCAAGAGTAATGACTCACATGCATGGGAAGTTGTGGGAGGTGCAGACAAGGCAGCAGAGAGACAAGGCTGGTGAACTTGCTTTGGCTCACCTTTTGCTTTTATGAGGTTCTGCACTTCCTGCTAGACACTGTCATTCAAGTGTGTGATGTCCACATCACGCTATGCAAAGCATAGTTGCAGCAGCTGTTAGCATCAGCCGACTTATGCCACTTTTCATAGGCCTCTGTCAGGTTAGACTCAGGTTCAAGCACCACATGGTCAACTGAAGACAGAGGGCAAAATGTGTGACTCAGACACAGCTTGGTCTCCCTGCCTCATTCCTGGTCCTTCCTGCTTAGTAGACTCCAGGACTTGGAACAAATTGCTAGCTTTCTGAAACCTAGACTTTCTTTTCTTAAAAATGGGTGTTAAGTAAATAGGGAACATTTTCTGATATTATTTTCCATCTAAGTTTGCAATTTGACTAAGTGAATGATGCATATATAAGGTGCTTCACCGATACCTGTTGCATGCTAAGTGTTCTGTAAGTGTTAACACCACTATTCTCTGCATCCTGCTGATACATATTTTTATATAATTGTGGGTGTATCTGCATCTATTTGTGTCAGCTGCTGGGTGGAGTGCCTCAGAGGACAGCCATGTTAGTCTTCTGTCTTAAGCATACCTGGGTATCATTAATAGTGTTGGAGATTGGTGCTTGCCGGTGGGATGGGTCTTAAGTTGGGCTGGTTATTTGTTGTCCTTTCCCTCAGTCTCTGCTCCATCCTCCATCCCTACATTTCTTGTGGACAGGATACATTTTGTGTCTAGAGTTTGGTGGGTGGGTTTGTGTCCCTATCACTCTATTGGATCTATTGTGAGAGGGTGTGACCAGCAGGCGGGCAGTGACCAGAGTGTAAAGTGAATAAGTTAACAAAAAACTAAAACAATAATGGAGTTGTATTGTCAGTTTTGTTTGTCAACTTGATAGAGGCTGGAGTTATCACAGAGAAAGGAGTCTCAGTTGAGGAAATGTCTCCATGAGATAATATTACTATTGTTGCTCATCAGCTGTAAGGCATTTTCTCAATTAGTCATCAATGGTGGGAGGGCCAATTGTTGGTGGTGCTGTCCCTGGGCTGGTAGTCTTGGACTCTATAAGAAAGCAAGCTGAGCAAGTCAGGAGAACAATCCAATAAGTCACATCCCTCCAAGAACTCTACATTAGCTCTTGCTTCCTGACCTGCTTGACTTCCAGCCCTGACTTGCTTTGGTGATGAACAACAGTGTGAAGTGTTAGATGAATAAAGATAGCCAGGCAGTCCTGGCACAAATCTTTAATTCTAGCACTTGGGAAGCACAAGCAGGTGGATTTCTGAGTTTGAGGCCAGCCTGCTCTACAGTCATTTCCAGGACAACTAGGGTTATAAGGCAAACCATAGTTCAAAAAACCAAAATAACAACAACGACGACAACGACAACAACAACAACAGCTATCAAAAGAGAAAAAGCTGCTTGGTAATCTCCAAACTGAGCAAATTAAAAAAAAAAAAAAAAGCAATCTCCCAGATGCCTTGAGCCAAACAGGTCATCAGCTTGGACAGCTGATTTGAGTTTGTTTTCAACCGTTGACACACACCCCTTCTCTTAGAACCCTTCTTTAAGCCAAGGTTGGTCCTTGGCCGTTATAGATGACACTAATTATTTTAGAAAATTTTGTGGTTGTTTAAGCATTTATTCTAGCATAGAATTCTCCACGATATACTTTATTTGGATCAGAACGTTAGACTTCCATTGGACACTCAGTTTAGAACACTTAGTGGGTATCTGCGTACTTGGTCCACCTGTCTGGCCTTCCTAGGAATAAAAATACTTGTATATCATTGGCAGATGCTTGAACCTAATCCAGACCAAAGCTTTTTTCACTTGACTGACATTCAGAATTTCCCTTACATGAGTGAAATGAACTGGGACACAGTCCTGCAGAAGAGGCTTATTCTAGGCTTTGTTCAACGGTGAGTCAAGCCTTACAAGTCCAAAACGCTCCCACACTCTTTTCCCATTACTCTGTGCACAACTCCACCCTGGGTCGCACTTGATGAGTACACCAGTAAAATAACACCCTGATGCTAGTTTTACAGAGAAGAAAATGGAGGCATATGTATGGTAAGTTGAAAACCCTAAGTCACATGATTGGCAAGTCACTAAGCAGGATGTCAACATATGAACTTCTAGGCTTTAGCCACACATTTTTCTATAAGTGGTTCTAGTGTTCCTAATAGTCATTTTCAGAAATATTCTCATAGAAAAAGAAGTTTCCTTATTGCAATGAGGTACTCTTTAATGTCCATTGAAATCTATGATTTGGTTAATGGTAAAATTCCAGGATCATTCCTCCTCTTTTGTTAGTTTTATTGTACTGATCCATAGTATTCCGGACTAATAGTATAATTAATAATAATAATATAAATAAATTAATAAAAGTTAAAAAAAACTAATAGTGACAGAGAAATATTTTCCGTTGGTTCAGTACCCAATCAAGGGATATTGTGTCCCATGGAATATTGCTGGGTAAGTGTTAGTCTGGAGCCATACTGAAGCTCCTCTCTCTTTTTCTTTCCTTGGTATTTAAATTATACTACAGGATATAGGAATATTGGCAAGAGCAATGTGCTCTGCAGAGGCGTATAGAGATAAATCGTGGTTTTCTCTTCATGTCCAAGCGAGGCACTTGTCCTGGAGACATGGGCAACTGGCTGTTTCAATGAACAGCTGGAAACGGTGCATTGTCAATGTGTCAGATGAAAGCCTTGTGGAAGTTGGAACAGTGTGGTGGCATTCAAGTATGTCAGTGTCTACTCTAGTGATTAAGAGGAAAGTGAGGTGACTATGGGGGACCCTGGGTGCCACCTGCCACAGACAACACCTTCCTTCTTTTAGCTGCTCCTCACATCCTAAGAGAATATCCACCTTATAGATCTTGGCCCTTTCTGTAAATCTGACTCTTTGCAGAATTTATCAAGTTTCAAATTCTTGGCCTCACATTCAGAAATCCTGATATTGAAACCTGGTTGTGGAACTTGGATGGTGACCAAGCAGTGGCCATGATACTGGTCTACTGAGAATCCCATAATTTCAAACCTTAGCAATATTGTTATAGTATGGTCTGCCTCATTGCTCACCTAGGTATAGTTAGATATTTGTAAAATTAACTAAACTATACTATCAAAGAATGTAACAATGAATGCTGCCATTAAATGCTATAAATTCTGAGAGAGAGAGAGAGAGAGAGAGAGAGAGAGAGAGAGAGAGAGAGAGAGAGAGAGAGAGAGAACCTGTTATTATTCTTGGGCTACCCCATCAAGACTATTCATTACTCTCTCTGTTAGTCTTCTATGTTTTAGGAATGATACAGGGATCTGAGGACTGAGCCCTGCTTTCCTTCTTACAGAAAGGCAGGCTCAATTGTGATCCCACTTTGAACTGGAAGAAGTGATTTTGGAGTCTAAAACTCTTCACAAAAAAAAGAGGCTCCTGGCAAAAAAAGGAGTAGGAAATGAGGAAAAGTGACTCCTCTCAGGTAGATAGGCTCCCAACCAAGCTAAGGGAAGGGCAGTTCATTTCAGATCTGCTAAGGCAGTACATCTTGGAAGCTTGCACCTGCATGATGTTGGGGGCTTATAATAATAAGGGAGGCTCAGCAACAGAGGACATTATGTTATTTGTCTTCAGCCCTGTGATGCAGCATCAAGCAGCAAGCAGAAGACAGTTTCCCAGGATTTAAAAGATATTGTCACAATTTCCCATCTGTAAGGTGTGGTACAGGTTTCTGAAGGTACATGTGCAGGATTCCTCTCAGAGACACAATGGGTGGAATAACCGCTACAGTATTAGCAGTGAAATTGCAATTTATCTGCACCTACTCATGGAAGTTATGCGTGATTACATACACACACACACACACACACACACACACACACACACACACAATATGTATGTCTATATTCTAGAGTTCCAAAAACATTGTACCTAATTCTGATAGAGCAATGATACAACGTTGAGAACTATCTTAGTTAGGCTTTTAGTGCTGTGAACAGACACCATGACCAAGGCAATGCTTATAAGGAAAACATTTTATTGGGGCTTGCTTACAGGTTCAGAGGTTCGGTCCATTATCATCAAGGCAGGAACATGGTAGCACCCAGGCAGGCATGGCGCTGGAGGAGCTGAGAGTTCTACATCTTCTTTTGAAGGCTGCTACCAGAATTCGCACTTCTGGGCAGCTAGGATAAGGGTCTTACAGCACACACCCACATTGACATACCTACTGCAAAAGGGCCACAATTTCTAGTCGTGCCACTCCCTTTGCCAATTAATTTGGCCAAGGTTATATATATATGTCGGACACTTTGTGCATCTGGAAACAGGTATTCCTCTATATATGGTGCTCACTGAATGCTCTATGGTGTATGGGACATTTGAGGTCCCCATGTGTCAAATAAGTGTGCCTCTGTTTCTTTGTCATGTTCCCCTTGAAGACATGCCTTCTTCAAGTGCATCTTGATGCTGTTCTGAAAGAATTTATTATTTTCAACAAAGAAAAGTAAGTAACTCTGAGCTGTATACCAGTGACTTAAAATGATGTCATATAGGCAGATTTTGTTTGCAGGGATTTCATATATGTTATAGACAAAAATCTGCCACAAGATAACCAGGATTCTTTGGTCCAGGAAGGCACAGGTCCAGGGTGATGACAAACTGACAGGACCACAGAAGCAGTATGAAATAAGAATGTATATTTCTGGATGTCCCCTAGTCCAGTCTGAAGGACTTTCGTCACCAGAATGAAGGGGCTTAAAAGGGGGGAGTATAGGTGGTTAGGTTAGTGTGGCTAGGAGGCATCCTGGGCACCTCTGCCCATGAGGGACCACAGACACACATACATGGTATAGAATAGAGTTTATTCAGAATGGGGGATGGGAGTTAGTGGTAGAGAGACAGGGTGGAGAGAGAGGGAGAGAGAGAGAGAGGGAGAGAGAGAGAGAGAGAGAGGAGAGAGAGTGTGGAGGCCGGCCATGACCACGTGGAGGGGGGAAGAGCCCCAGGGGCAGAGAGGCGAGAGAGTGTGGGAGCGCAGAAAGCAAAGAGAGAGAGGAGGAGCAAGTATCCCCTCTTATAGTGGGCCAGATCTCTGGGGCAGGGCATACCTGGCTATTGCCAGGTAGGTGTGGGGTGGAGCTTAGATAAAACCCCAACATACCCCAAGGTTTGGTTAATTAAGTAAAGAAAAAGAAAAAAGAAAAGAAGGGACGGAGAATACAGTGAAGCAGGAATAGGGTCGTTCTTGAGATCTGGCTGCTTCATGCTGACATTGGGGCGACGTGTCTCTGCGGAACCTAGAGAAAGCGGTATGGGGGGGTGATTGTCCAGTCTCAGGAGGACAGGCTGCTTCTTTGCTGTCCAGGGTTTATAGAGCCATTTGAAGATAGGTCAGGAGAACAGGTCCAGTAGAAGCTGTCTGCATTTGGAGAAGTTGAGAGGAGATTGGAGCATCTGAAGGTTGCTTCTCTGGAGCTGTCCTGGATATGGCAAGGGCCTGGACTTAACAAGATGTTGGAACACATTAGTATAGTTAGGGAATAAGACTAAGTACATTTGGGAGAAAGGAAAATTTTCTTAAGATGTACAATTGAAACCCAGAGGAATCCCACCCTTTGGAAAGGTAGTAAAGTGGGAACTTGGGCAGATGTACTTATCTGGATGGAGCCTACTTGGTCCATGAGCAGTAGATCTGGGTAGGTTTCCTGTAGCTAACAAGTTTATTAAAGAGATAACAACAAGAGCTAAACACATGAACAGTCTTTAAGATGAGCCTTTGTGGATCAGAAGGAATAGAATTGAAGGTTGGGACAGTGACAGAGCAAAAGGGGAAATATGAAGCATTTAATGGAAGCAGAGTTTAGGTAAGGAGATAACTGTCTAGCTGTCAATGTAGTCAGAAGTCTGAGGAATAAACAATAATTTAGCAGTTATATTATTAAAGAATGACAGATTTCAGTAGCCAGCAGTTCTCTGTGGTCTCTGGTCTCCATGGCGGCTTTGGTTGTCAGTCTGGCTTTCAAGCACAGACGATGCACAGCTTTTTCTGTGGAATGGATACCCATGACATGAGAAATGGCTTACTTTTGTTTAACTAAGTCATTTGACTCAAGGAATCCAGTTTTGTCCACTGCACTCTTTCACGCAGCATCCTGTGGCGGTGTCCATCTTTCTTCTGAGACCTCCTGGGAGAAGCTGTCAAGCCTTTGGGAATTCTATCTGTCTTATATTTAATAACAAATGTCTGACAAAATTGAGCACAAGAGAGGAGAGCAATAGTTAATAGAGAATAGGAATGGAAATCTTAAGTAGCTTTGACAGGTTGCATAGGTAGAGGAAAGTATATTGACTTGGTTAGTAAAGATGCTAGGATCAGAGTTAGAAAGCTGGCAGCAATGGATAAAATTGTGGTGACAGAAAATGAGTTTGTCTAGGCAGATTTAGGCTTGTTAACATCAACTTGAGCACACAAGCTATAGGAGCAAATGAGTTAAGGGTGTGGGAACACAGAATAGGTGAGGTTCAGATTCTTCATCATTTACCAGACTGTTAATTTTAAAAGTATACAGTCGAAGACAAGTAGCACCCACTGGGTAGGGGAGAGAGTTTTTCTGCAAACTTAGCGTCCTAAAGAGTGCAGAAACAACTGAAAGGCAGCTAAGCCAAAGAGTCCAGATAGTCATGAGGACCCTTGGGAGCCAGGGCTAGAAATGCCGGAGCTTTAAAAGCGGGAGGAAGCATCCCTCCTGGACCAGGATTTTCGAGGACAGCTGCAAAAGCCAAAGGGAGACTCAGGATCACTTCCGGATTAGGATACACCCGAGGGTGGGTCTAGAAGTCCTAAGCAGGAGTGTCGACTTGGCATGAGAGGAAACCCTTCGTTCCAAAAGAGGTTGGCCAGACTTCATTTGAAAGCTAAGGGTTATTTACTATTATGGTTAATGTTTATTTAAATTTTTAATCTGCTAGAGGGAAGAATCTGACATGTAGCACACATCAGTGGAAGCCAGTGTAGACGGCTTGACTGTGGGACCCGGTCCCCCAACCTTGCTTCTCCTGGTTGTGCGTGGCTGCAAGACCAGTCATGGCCTGCTCTATTAACAGTAGAGGACATTGGGAGTGGTGGGACCTCGCAGTGAAGAAGAGGAAAGACAGGGTTGTAGGGAGAACCCATAGAGCTGTGAGAGAATCGGGTAGTAGAATTGATGGGGCATCCCAGCAGCCAATGCAGAGCTGGGCATGGTCTGTGGCTAGGCTTTTGCAGGTAAAGGCCCTAGAAATCTGCATTGTAGCCAGCAGAGCGGGACAGTATGGTGGTGGGGGTGTGCAGCAACAAGAAAGGAGTGCATGCTTGTTGTGGCGAGGAGGCAGCATTGCTCGGCAGGGATGGATCACAGCAGATTCAGAGAGCCTGGAGAGACCTCGCCATGGGTAGCAGTCACTGTCCCAACTCTGCAGCGGTTCTGATGAAAGTTAGTGATCGCGCATGCGCAGGGCAGAACTTCCTGTCAGCAGTGGAAGTAGGAAGTTAGGTAGCCTGCAGTGGCTGGGAAGTAGCTTGTTTCTTATCCTAGCAATGGCGCAGGAGGGGCAGAGCTGCCAAGGATGTGGCAGCAGCCACAGCAGCTTCATCAGCAGTTCTGGAGCAGGAGGGGGTCTGGCGTGGGCTGAAGCAGCCACAGCCAAGGCCGGGGCTTGGCCAGCGTGCCATGAGCCCCACGGGCCACAAAGCCAGCACGCGGGAAAACAAGGGGAACCAGTAGAATAAATGATGCTGTCATATCAATAAGATGCAGGAGTGAATTAGATAGCTGAGCCTGGTGGCACTTGCCTGGCAGGGCATTGCCTCTGCACACTGCTGAGTTCCACCCGGATAGAGGGAGGGAACAGAACAGCAGCGGGGAAATGCGGGAAGTGCAGAGACTATTGCTCTCACCAGTGGGGGTGTAAGACTTACACAGAGGTGTAATATCCCATGGTGTTTCTCATTCCTAGGTTTCAGCACCAAGTGAAGGACTTTCGGCAGCAAGATGAAGGGGCTTAAAAGGGGGGAGTATAGGGGGTTAGGTGAGTGTGGCTAGGCGGCGTGGGGGGAAGGTGTCCAGGCGGGCCCTTGCCTGGGCATCTCTGCCCCTGAGGGACCACACACACACATACATGGTATAGAATAGAGTTTATTCAGAATAGGGGATGGGAGTTAGTGGGAGAGAGAGAGAGGGAGAGAGAGAGAGAGAGAGAGAGAGAGAGAGAGGAGAGAGAGAGAGAGAGAGAGAGTGGAGGCCGGCCATGACCACGTGGAGGGGGGAAGAGCCCCAGGGGCAGAGAGGTGAGAGAGTGTGGGAGATCGGAGAGCAAAGAGAGAAAGGAGGAGCAAGTAGCACCTCTTATAGTGGGCCAGATCTCTGGTGCGGGGCATAACAGGCTATTGCCAGATAGGTGTGGGGTGGAGCTTAGACAAAACCCCAACACAGTCAAGTTAACATCTCAAATTAAGCATCACATTCCTCTGTAAAATGCTAGGGTTTCTAGGGCAATATAGGATGTTTACCCAAAGTCCAGGGCACATGCAGTTAAAGGGTTTCCTCACCTTGGCTCCACCATAATGCTATCCTGGGAGCTGAAGAAGGATGGTTCCCATGTCTGCTCTTCAGGAAAAAGATGGCGGTATTGAAAAGTTTGGGAAGCTGCCTGGCTCGAGCTGTCTTCAAAGAGCACTTATGCCTAGTCCGCCAATTGTATTCTTCTCTGTGCCATGCCCGGTGCCACCATAGGCCTCTGAGGCCCCTGATGATCAGCTCTGATAGCAGCCTCTAGCCCCCAGCCTGATGAACTCACCAGCTGTAGCCCTAAGGCCCAGCCTGGTGAACTAACCAGCTGCAACCCTTAGGCTCAGCTTGGTGTGCTAACTAACTCACTACTACTCCAATTATCTCTCTGAATTAAAAGTACCTACTGTCTCCTGAATCTCACATGGATAAGGTAAAAATGTTGTTTTGGTCAAAAACTCCCTAGGTGGAGTCTGTAACACAAAAGCAGTTCTTCACAAACTTCCCTTGCCATCCAGGTGGGCCTTGGAAGACATATCCTGTCTGCATAACAAGCAAGCTCAAGAGTTAAAAGCAGAACAGGCTTAACATGTCAGTGGATGTCCCTGGGATATCCAAATTCAGTTGCAAGACAGAAAGCCTGGCCTCTGGAATGGGGGAAGGTAGCTATGAGCCAGGTACCAACTCAAATGTAAAATCTTTCTATTTTGTCCAATATCCATTCATATGGCAAGAACCTTGTAAGGTTTTTCTGATGTAAATATCCTTAGGCTGGACCTATTGTTGTAATCTACCTGCTCTTAAGAGAGAAAGAATAAAAGAAAGAAAGAAAGAAAGAAAGAAAGAAAGAAAGAAAGAAAGAAAGAAAGAAAGAAAGAAAGAAAGAGAAGAGAAGAGAAGAAAGAAAGAGAAGAAAGAATGAAACAAAGAAAGAAAGAAAGAAAGAAAGAAAGAAAGAAAGAAAGAAAGAAAGAAAGAAAGAAAGAAAGAAAGAAAGAAAGAAAGAAAGAAAGGAAGGAAGGAAGGAAGGAAGGAAGGAAGGAAGAAAGGAAGGAAGGAAGGAAGAAAAGAAAGCAAGCAAGAAAGAAAGAACCTGTGATTTAGAGTTCCTGGAATTTTTTTACAGTGATTACATAAATGATTAGAGCAAAGCTTAACAGAATTTTGGCTACAAGATGGATTCTTTCATATCTATATTTGCTTGGTTATACTATTTCCCTGTCACTAGGATGGAGGAGAGTTTTCAGAAGTATAGTAAATTGCCAAGTGAGATTTTCATCTTATGAATATACAGGGAGTTCCACTTTTTCCTAGGAGACTTTTCTCACCTCTGTCTGTAAAATATGATTTTCCAGGTTTCACTGGGCCATCATGGCAATATATTTTTAAGTTTTTATTTTTATGACAATAAAAAAGAATGCAATTCCAGGATGGAGATTTTGAAATAGCAGGAGCCTTTTTTTGTCGCTGTTTTTTAATTGTTAAATTACCCCTGTGTAGTATATTTGTGAACTGGAATGTAAGCATGGTGACTATTTATAAAGTCTTAACATTTTCAGGCATGAGATGAATGAGAGGTAGCCACTGGACAAGCTGCAGGAGCCAGTTCTCCCCTTTCTACCATTTGTGGGCCCTTGGAATTAAAGTCAGGCTTATTCCTCAATGGCTCTAACTACTGAGCCCAACATGATGACTTGTAAAAGCTTTCTTAGCTCAGACTTTGTTATAAATTGAGGCAACAGTGAATGAACTTTAGTGTTAAATTCATATAGTTATTCATTTGTTTTTTCATGTAGAGCTTACATTCATATATTTATTCATTTACTTTTGTAACAACAATGATTAAAGACAAGAAGGCCGTGGATTTGGGAGGGGCTGGGTCAGACAAGAAATGGGTAGTAGTGAGAAAATGGACATAGAAATGTTTTAATTATCTTTTAATTACATTTTAAAAGAATGAAAAAATTTGGATTATATGCTATCATTTCAAAAGTTTAAATTCCTTTCTCCTTTAATGAATGATACTCTCTCCCACCATCCCTCTCTCTCCATACTTTTTTCCATTAAGAGTAAAAAGAGAATCTAATCAAAGACAAGGAAATGTAGCCTTGGAACAAACCAAAAACAACACAGAAGAGGAGGATTGGCAGAATAACAACCCATAAAATGCTTTGTAGGACAGTGTTTGGCACCTGGCTGGAAACTCCTGATTACCACAACAGAAGACCTGACAGCAGTTCTTGCCACTCCAGTACCTCATGACTTAGAGAATGTGATTGAAAAGTCCTCAAAAGTGGTGCCACTCTGCAGCAACAGGAGAGGAAGTGAATTCCTGGTTCTGAGCACTTCAGTTCTGGCTTCTGTACACACTGAGTCTGTGACCTTAAGGGAATCATTTAACTACTTCCTCTGTTTTAGTTCCCCACTGAAAAGGTAGAGGGTTATTTCAGAAGAACTGGTCTTTGCTCTTTTAATGCTTCAGTTGTTCTAAACAGCCTTCATTCTTATTTTTAAATGAATATTTGAATGTAGATTTATTCTTTATTCCTTTTGATGACACTGTGAAACATGAACACTCTGTACACAGTGAGCCGCTCCAGGACTAGAGAATATGACACAGTGGCCAGAATTCCAAAGCTTAATTGTGGAGGAATAAAGATGTTCCATCAGGAATAAATACATAGGTCAGATTAGAAGTAGGACCTTGCAGTGGGAGACTGCATCTGCAAGGAATCTGTTTGCAAGTGCCTCCTGTGCATGTGGCCTCTCCCTTCTCTTCTGCCTTTGACATAGCCTTGATCAATTGAACAAAATTCCACTGATAGGAGTCACACACACAGAAGTTGAGCAAATTCTGCGGGTTGGGAAACAGTTTTTTTTTTTTTCAGCATGGCAGTTGCAAAATATCATATGCCTGTATTTTTCTACCTTGAGGGCAAATGTCCCTCAAGATTATCAGAGACCAGCTTCTGCAGAGGATCAGACAGTACTGCTGAACTAAAGGGTTACTTGCACCTGTTCAGTGATGTTACACCATATAGTAGAGTTTTGCATGCTACATTTGGAAGCCAGCAAACTATTCCTTGAGAAACTCCTAGCTCTCCAAAGTAAAAGGGAAAAAAGTTAATAGCTTTTTGTTGTCAAGAAACATCAACATGATTTTGTATTCTTTGGACCTTTGTTTTTCATAGAGCTTAACTAAAATATGGAACAATTTTACATATGCCTACATGTCTTCCCTCCTGAGTTACATTTAAAGCTTCAAGATGGCTTATAGATCCCAGAGGTCAAATTCAGGGATACTGATGCCCTCACACTATATAATCACTCTGAGAAGGCTGGCAGAATCGTCTTGCTACTAAAAATATTGTTGAGGTCTGACTCTTTGTTGTCTGTGTATTTCAGTTATGTGCAAAGTATAATTCTCCTAACTGTTCATATGTTGTAACTCTACTGAGCTCATGAATATGAGATGTTTGAAGAACTTCTTCAGGTGCCCCACTGGTTACACTGGGTAAAACCAAGATATAGATAGTTGTACAGAGCACTGTTTCCAACTCGTGGGAAACTGAGGCCATCTAATGGTGTTCCCTATGGATAGTACAGGCATAACCATGGTGACAGCACTCTGGTCCAAAGGGCCAGCTTGATTAACAGATGTCATTTGGAAAAGGCAGACAGGTGGAAGTAATTGGTCGACACCTAGGAAAGAAAGCTTGTGTAGAGAAACAAGACCTGAAGGTGAGACTAGCATTTATAAATCTCCATATTCTAGTGTGACTGGGACATGGTGCTTCTCTACTAAGAGAAAACACACAGACACACACACACACACACACACACACACACACACACACACACACACATGTAGAAACATATAAAGGCTCAAAGCCCACTTCTTTCATTCAGCCCCTGTCTCGGAAATTCGCAAATGTTATTTGTGACATTTTGGTTGTACTCCATCAGTGTTTAACTCAGAGCATTTTCCTGACCTTCAGAGGTGTGAATGGGTGTAACAGAGCAACCCAGAGATGAACCTGCAAGTGTCAGGGTCCATGTGCATGCTCCAGATTCCATCTTTTGTTCTTCTGTATTGATGACATCATGTGTTGGATGTGTTATGCATTTAACTTCCCTCATCTGGCCACTCCTGCTCTTGGACCTTGTCAACATGCTCCAAAACAGGAGCCTAAAGGCCTGCAGGGCCAACAGGTCTCCACAGGGTGATTTGGATTGTTTGGTTTTGTGTCTTTAAACATTTAGATGGGGGTAGGAGCTCATGTGACCTCTAAAATTTAATCTCTAGATTGTATTCCCATTTTGCATCTTTCTGAGCACTGTTGCTTCCAGAAGTGGGGATATGCTGGTTACCATGCAGGGTAGGAGTTGGGTAAATGACTGGTACACAGTGTGTGGCTAGTTAGAAAGAAAAACAAACAGAAACAAATGCAGTGGGTTGTGCTGTGACTCAGTAGAAGAATATGTGCTCAGCATGAGTGAAAACTTGGGTAGATTCCCAGCACACACACAGAGATAGAATCACTGAATCTGGCTGTGTAGAATAGCTGGTTCTGAGCACCACTTACTGCTGTGCATTTTAAGAAGAGGAAAAACATCAAGAAGAAAACAAACCAAGCAAGCAAACAAACAAAGAACAACTTTTCCAAAAACTGGTAATTGCTTCTTTGTTTTACTTCCTAATTTGGGCTAAAACTTAGCACCCACCAGATGAAATATACTTATTTCTGAGAAGGATTAGTTCTGAGAACTTCAGAAACCAGTGGGACTACTTTATCCTTTCTTCTGTTCCCAGTGCAATCTGTCCAAGCAGATTCCTACCCCCCTTATTCTACAGAGCATTTCAAAGGCGTGAGCTGTGTTTGAAAATCAAAATGTCCTGGATGTAAATCACTCTGGGCACTGCAGTCAGAAATCTTCAGGGCATTCCCACCTACTCTTTGTGGAGGGATGGTGCAGGTAGCTAACTTTGGGCAACCCTGGTAAGATCCTGACTCCCTAGAATGATGCATCCACCTAAGAGCCAATGATCTTATTGCAACCCTGGTGATAGGCATGAATCTCAAGCAGAATAGAGCATTTTTTGAGACAGGGTTTCTCTGTGTAGCCCTGGCTGTCCTGGAACTCAACTTGTAGTCCAGGCTGTCCTTGAATTCAGAAATCTGCTTGCCTTTGCCTCACAAGTGCTGGGATTGAAAGTGTGTGCCACCACAGCCTGGGCCAGCATTTCTAAATTAACCCCAGTGATCTAATTAATTAGTGGAAGTCCAGAAATGCCTGGATTTCCTATCTTTATGGCTGTCTTGGTGACTCTTGAAATAGTAATTAGGAAGGCAGCTGTTGGTATTAATGCAGCTATTGATACTCTTGTTGCTGCTCAAGGTTGACAGGGATTCTGGGCTGCAGTGTTTCATATGCTCAGTTGCCAAGCATGGAAATTGCTTAGCTCAGCCCCTCCATGTTCCTGTGTTCTGTCCTCAAGATATCTGTCTTTTACTCCTGTTTACCTGTGATTGCTAGTCACTGCAATTTCAGTGTGCCTGTTCAATATGACACGCTGAGTTTCAGTATTTCATTCTGTGTGCTGTTCTCAACTGGTGGCCAATTAAAAAGCTCCCACACCAAAAGAAAAGTTATATGTATAAATATATATGTGTGCTTCTGTTGAGCTATAGCGTATGTGATAAAAACGTGCATTCATGGATTAAAATGTCTTCTGTAACAGTATTCCCTTGGTCTTCCTTTGTCAACTGTGTGTGTCTCTGGCCCTCCCAGGTTATCTGCTCTTACTTCCATTTCCATTAAGCAGAAAGTCTCTTTAGCATGGATGGCGCTGTCGCTCTGTAGCTGGAACAGGAACAGTGAAAACAGGAACAGTGCAGGAACATATAAAGGCCTGCATAGATGCCTCACCAGCCATAGTGCAAGGAATGGCTTATGCTGCAGCTATGAAAGGTCAGAAATTCAGCACATATGTTAAACAATCCTATGGTAGAGGAGGAAAAGGAACCTCCAAGCCTACTTGTTTTAAATGTAGAGAGTCAGGACATATGCAAAGGCAATGTCTAGGAAATAATAAGAGCAACTCCAATAAAAGGAGTGCTCCTCCAGGAGTTTGCGCTCATTGCCAAAAAGGCAAGCATTGGAATGATGAATTGAAATCAAAGCTCCACAAGGATCGACCACCCCTTATAGGGGAAAAGAAAGGAAAACTCAACTTAGATTTTTTAAATCAGAGGCAGCCCCTCAGCCACAAACTTGAAAGAGAGGAAACTGCTGTTAATATGGACACAGAACTAGTAACCTCAGACAAGCAAAATAAACAGCATTTTTCATAAGGGCCAATAAAGGCTCTTTTAATATAGATAAGGTGAAATAAAAATGAAAAAAATCCTATATGGCTCAATTATGGCTCCTAACGGAAGAAAAAAATACAGGCTATAAATAAACTTGTACAAAAACAATTGGCAAAGAAACATATTAAGAAAAATAACAGTCCTTTAAATACTTACATATCTGTAATAAAGAAAGTCAACTCTGTACCCCATTTTTAATAGGTTTACTTGGTTTTCTGGGGTCTACTTTCTTGAGTTCTTTGTATGTATTGGATATTGGCCCTCTTTCTGATGTAGGGGTTGGTGAAGATCTTCTCCCAATTTGGTGGTTGCTAATTTGTCCTTTTGATGGTGTCTTTTGCTTTACAGAAACTTTGTAATTTCATGAGGTCCCATTTCTTAATTCTTGATCTTAGCGCCAAGTTCTAAGAGCAAGTTCTATTAGTGTTCTGTTCAGGAACTTTCCCCCTGTACTGATGTCCTTAAGGGTCTTCCCCAGTTTCTTTTCTATTAGCTTCAGGGTGTCTGGCTTTATGAGGAGGTCCTTCATCAATTTGGAGTTGAGTTTAGTACAAGGAGACAAGGATGGATCAATTCACATTCTTCTGCATGCTGGTTTCCAGTTGAACCAGCACCATTTGTTGAAAAGGCTATCTTTTTTCCATTGGATATTTTCAGCCCCTTTGTCGAGGATCAAGTGGCCATAGGTGTGTGGGTTCATTTCTGGATCTTCAATCGTGTTCCATTGATCTGCCTGCATGTCACTGTACCAATACCATGCAGTTTTTAACACTATTTTTCTGTAGTATTGCTTGAGGTCAGGGATACTGATTCCCTCAGAGTTTCTTTTGTTGTTGAGAATAGTTTTAGCTATCCTGGATTTTTTGTTATTCCGGATGAATTTGAGAATTGCTCTTTATAACTCTATGAGGAATTGCGTTGGGATTTTGATGGGTATTGCGTTGAATCTGTATATTGCTTTTGGCAAAATGAAAATTTTAACTATATTAATCCTGCCAATCCATGACATTGGGAGGTTTTACCATTTTTTGAGGTCTTCTTCTGTTTCGTTTTTCAGAGTCTTGAAGTTCTTGTGATACAGATCTTTCACATGTTTGGTAATAGTCACCCCAAGGTACTTTAGAGTGTTTGTGGCTATTGTGAAGGGTGTTATTTCCCTAATTTCTTTCGCGGCCTGTTTATCCTTTCAGTTAGGAAAGCTACTGATTTGCTTGTGTTGATTTTATAACCTGCCACTTGGCTGAAGTTGTTTATCAGCTGTAGGAGTTCTCTAGTGGAGTTTTTTGGGTCACTTAAGTAGACTAGCATGTCATCTGCAAATAATGATAGTTTGACTTCTTCCTTTAAAATTTGTATCCCTTTGACGTCCTTATGTTGTCTAATTGCCCGAGCTATTACCTCAAGTACAATATTGTAAAGATAAGTAGAAAGGGGGCAGACCTATCTAGTCCCTGATTTTAGTGGGATTGCTTCAAGTTTCTCTCCATTTAGTTTGATGCTGGTTACCAGTTTGCTGTATTTTGCTTTTACTATGTTTAGGTATGGGCCTTAAATTCCTGTCCTTTAGGCAGGGAGCCTAAAAAGGACCAAATACTTTAATCTCCTTCAAGAGGGGATATTCATATATGTCTCCACAGGATACTAACTCCTCACTTGAGATCCCTGAGCAGCATGTGTGATCTTCAGCTGTTCAGAGAGACAGCAGAGAAAAGAAAAGCAAGAGAGACAGAAGACAAAAGAGAAGCTACAAAACCTTTCACTGGCTCCAAAGAGACTGCTGACTGCTGACATGGACGCAGCTAAAGAAGCTAACAAGAGAAGTTATAGAGTTGGTGACTGTTCAGTAGCAGCCACAAACTCTTAAATTTATTTTCCTTGCATTGTATGATTAATTGCTATGCATGTAGACTTACCAATTGTGTGGATTCTGACATAGATAAATATATAACAGTCATGATTCTAGAATCATACAACATATGATTCTACATATGTTATGCTTCCTATAGATTTCTAAGATGCTTGGTTTAACAAGGAAAATTTACTGCTATTTAAAAGATTGAAGGGGCTTATTAGACCAAAGCATTTTATGACAGCCTTGATATTAAATATTAGTCCTTTGATTACAATTATAACTTCATTTAAAGCTTCATCAGTGACTCTAGTCTCAGAAATGAAGCCTGCATACCTCGTTAATGATTTAAATAAAAATATTTCTTTGATACTACTAAAGCAACAAATTATAGATAAGAAAGTAGAAGCACAGTTTGATGCTTTAGTGGATGTAGTTTTAGGATTAGGACAAGAGGTAGAAAATATTAAGATTCAGCTTTCTACCAGGTGCCATGCAAGCATTCGCTACATATGCATAATGCCATTAGCTTATGATAAACAACATAATTGGACTCTTATTAAAAATCATGTGTTGGGAATTTGGAAAGATAATAGTATTACTCATGATATGGCTCAATTACTAACTCAAATTTCAGCTATGAGCAAGGCATATGATGGGTCCACAAATCTAGAAGACTTAGCTCAATCTATTAGTCTTGGTCTGCAGTCTCTGAACCCTCTAAATTGTTTACATTGGATCATTGTCATCACTATGGCTACAGGAATAACCCTTTTTCTCCTCCTTATTCTTCCATTCATTTTCAGACTAGTCTTCTCCTCCATTTCTGCCAAAAGAGATATTTAAGAGCTTCAATTAAAAAACTAGAAAAGGGAGAGATGCCACACCAACCCCAGTATATTCTGTCTGGCAAAAATTTTCCACAGAATGAGGCATTTGACTCAAAGGAGTAAGTCTCCTGGAAAGTCTGTGGAAATCTCCAGTTGGAGAATAATTCTGTGCCTTTGTTCTCAAAATCAGTTTTCTCTAAAATTTCCTCTTTTCTTCTCTCACAAGTTGATCCTAAGAGCCCTGGCCGATACTCCATATTTTGAAGTGGAATCACTGACTGCAAACTGTTTTTAAGAGCTACAACATTTTACCTCATAGTCATTTACATAATTACAACCCCCAACATCATGCAGGTTTATATGGCTATGCATATCTAGAAGAGGGTGGCTCTGACACTGTACTAAGGAAAGCATTGATTAAGTTTATAAGTTTTTACAAGTTAAAAGGTAAATGATAGATAAGAATTTCACCTGGGAACTCATTAAGCCCCAGGGTGTATAAGAAACTTGAAACTCTTTTTAAAGGTTTGCTGTTAACTACAAGTAGCTCTGTATTCTAATCAGGAAGATACTACCAAGTATCTACAGATACTATCAAGTATCTGTAAATTGATCCTCTAAATCTGTTACATGAGAAGCATTGTGCCTGATTGATTTTGCATTTCCTTGTGCCAAATGCTTATAATAATTGTGCCTGACTTACTGGCTACATCTTTTGAAATGGTAATGGCAACTCTTCTTGTATAAAAATACTTATTTAGAGCTCCTAGATACATTCAGATTCAAACCTCCTCTGTTGTAGTTTCTGTTTGCCACCACTGAACCTATATCTCTCCTGAAATACAAAGTCTGCCCTCAGATTAGAATCCTCCAGGCTGGGATTCTCCTCTACCCCCCTGGGTCCTGCTTCTTTTCCACAGCCATAGGTGGGTGTTCCAAGGCCCATAATCTGAACTAGACAGACAACAGAATTTTTGGGAACTTTCAACTAACTCATAGGCTCATCACAGCTCCGCAGTTAGAAAACTGGGAGATCCAGGGCCTGTTCTGGAGTTAGTGGGCTTGGAATCTCTGCTCACCAACTGCCTAGTAGCCCCTGCCACACTAAGTTTCCTATATGCTTTTGCCATTAGCCAAAGGTTGGGTTTCAGCACCCTAGGTTCTGAAGAGCACCAGCCTCAGGTGTATGCTCTCATTTTTCAGGTTGCACTGCTCCCTTTCTCCTCTATCTTCATCTCAGATGTAAGTTTCTTCCGTGATGGATTGGTGTGAGAAGAGCGACTTCTCAAAAGTTCTTTGGGACCAGACTGCTTTTGTTACTCCTAACACTGTTCAGGGTCCTCATTCCTGACCTGTCCAAGTGTGACGATCACTTACTGGAGGCTTCATTGGTATGAAAGTTAGCCAATGCATCAATACTTCAAATAGCTGTTTCCAACTTCCTCTATGCTCCATCCCAGTAAAGATCATCGTAAGTGCCAATCAAACATTTAGCAGGCTTAACTGGCTGTTCCTGGGTCATGAGAAGGGAAATATCTTTGACCACTCCTGAAGTTGGCGAAAATTAATCTCTTTGGCTGAATATATTGAGGGAATCTCTCTCCTCCTGAGTTTCCAAGGCAGATAAAATGAAAATCTAGAGAGATGCCAATGACCAGTATAGCCTTGACAAGGAATGAGCTTTACTGGGGCAGAAGCACTTAGTTGGGAAGGCTGGATTGAGATGGAAACTGCCTGGGTTAATTATTTCCATTCAGCAATCTCAAGTTTGCCCTATTCTATCTGAGCTCTTTAGACATCCTAAAACCCCACTTCCAGACCTGCCCATGTACCCATCTTGCCATATGCAAATGAGAACTGGATTCAGGAATGTTTCCCAACACAGGGAGAGAAATGATGGAGGTTAATAGCCAAAAGGATCTAAAAGACCTGACTTAAGCTTTGATCTCTTTGTTCGTGGGGGGTTTTATGTTTCTGTTTTTACAGTTCTGGGGATTGAAACAAGGGACTTTTTCCTGCTAGGTAAACAAATGCTCTGCCCACAAGCTTCATCCCCAAGGATGGATGACCTATAAACACTCATTACACAAGTCAAAACTTCCAACTTTCTGATATGCACAGTGAAGCTCCCAGAATTGAGGGCATGGCCAGGAGTTTTTTTCAGACATTTTTCAGACTCTTAGAGATCACTTGCTGAAGGATACATCTGGTGTGCATTTAGATGGGGGCTTTTGCTCCATGCCTAGACTTTAGGGACTAAGATGATGGTGTGTACAGAAGGGCATAATAACCTCTGTTTGGAGAAGACACGTACATGCACACACACACACACACACACACACACACAAACCCAAAAAATACATAAAGGCACAACTTAAAAAAACCCTTTTTAAAGTTCTGTTTCAAAATCAGCTAGACTTATTCCCAATAAACATTTTTTTACACTTATTTTAAATGTTATTGCTTATTAGAAATCTTAAGTGATTTCCAAGGTTTCACCTTTCATTGTCAGGTCAGTGGCTCACAGTTCAATGTCAATGAAGGGAAATAGACATTTCTTCTTTTGTCTTGTATGGTATGTGAGTGTGAGTGTGTGTGTGTGTGTGTGTGTGTGTGTGCGCGCGCACGCGTGTATGTGTGTGTGTGTATGTGTTTGTGGGTGTGAAACATATACATCTAGATATGGCTGTGCAACCGTGTGCATGATGCATGATCCTGGAAACCAGGAAAGGACATCATATGTTCCTTTGAAACAATTTTCACCACTGAATCAAAATTTCTACCTGAACTTGAATGTACCAAACCCAGCTGTCCTTCTGTCTCTACCTCATCCCCAGCACCATGGTATGGGTACATATGTTAGTCATATCTAGGTTTTTAGGTGGGCACTGAGATTGGAACTCAGGTCTTCTTTCTTATACTGTGAGCTCTCCTACCCACTGAAACATTTCCTAGACTCCCAGATTTTCAATTTTTAGGTGAAATGGTTTTCCTCACACAAACTACTGGAGAGCAAAGGTGGTCACTTTGTAATTATTTGAGTATCCAGGTTTACATTAACAGTCAGTTGGTGAGCTATTTTGCTTGATTCTTTAATCTCAGCTAACTCAATACACAGTTTTCTTCATGGTTCAAACCAAATAACTCTTCAATCTCCAAGCTGCCTCACAATTAGTACAGGTCACAGGGGGACTCACTATCTTTCCAAAGCCACAAGACACAGAACTGAACACAAACACACCATGTCTCAATGGGGAATTTGGAGGAATGCTGGCTGCCTGGACCAGCGCATGACTGCATTACAACTCAAGCTGGGCTGTCTAGGGGAGAAGCTGTGAGGCTTGGGGCAAGAAACAATGTCAGGAAGCACTCGCCTTTTGGAAGGGACTTAGCAGAAAGAGCAGAAATGTTTCCAGGGTTAGGACTCAGGCCTTGGGAGTTAGACCTCAGTATATCACAATAAAGAAAATCCAAAGTGCTACTGAACTTTGAAGATGGAGTGAGGCTATTTTGGCACATAACTAAAATCCTATTAATTTTAGAAACCCACCCCCCAAAACTTTGAGATCTCAGATTTTCCTCTGGAGAAGCTGCTTTAATTGATCCAGAGAGACCATATCAACCTCTTCAATCTGTGGCCATTTCAGAAAGAATGTTGATAAACAGATTGCCACTGCGATCTCAGAAATAACTTGGCAGTTGGAGATTGCAGGGTTTTCTTAGAGGGGGATTGGTGAAAAACCCAGAAGAAAAAGCCTCTTAAGAGAGCATACTCACCCGAGCTTCACTCACGTGCCAGCGATCTTGGCGAGCAACCCTAGAGCAAAATGCAACTCACTGTCATTTTCCTCCCTGATACCCACTGACTGGGGTTGTCTTGTCTGTGAAGCAGAACCAATTTGCATTTAAACTAGTAATTCAAGTAACACAGTTGCCAAGAAAAATTCCAGTTGTGGAGCTGCTCAGGAATGCTCAGGATTTACAAACCTTGGTGCTACTTATAGTGAATGAAGATAGGGGCACATCCTGAGATGGCACCTTGAGGACTTGGAGAAGCTAGCTGCTCCTTGCTTGAGTGGAATATAAGGTTTTCGGGATACATTGGAAGTGCCAAGTGCAGTGCATATGACCCAGCTGAATTCATTTTTCATGACCAGGGAGACCCTGGAGGGCCTCTGGTATGGGCAACCAGACAATGCTAGAGGCCCAGAATTGCAATTCATTTACATGTCTCTTCCCCATCATGTGGCCAGTGGTGGTAGTATATCCTGTACTGCTGCCAAACCTGGCTATTGAGGTATTTAGTTTACATGCTGCAGAACTGGCCAACACCGTTTGCATGTAAAAGTCCTTCTGTTTTCCTGGATATGTCCCCAAATTTGAATTGTAGTTCAAAACTACATTCCTGTCTTTTTCTGCTAATATTGCCTTTAGAATGAAAGCACCATGAGACCATTAAAGCAACAAGATTCCTATTATGAGTTAAAAGAGTCTTTTCCATGATTAGAACGGAAGGGAGCTTTCTTAAGGAAATTCCATTCTCTGTTACTTCCAAGTCCTTATGTATCCAAACTGCTCATATTTCTCTAGTTTTCAGTTTTATTACAGCCTACAGTCAGGGCTCGGGGCAATGTCACAGTGGCAGAGTTTTGCCGAGCATTCAAGCGGCCCTGGACTCAGTTGTCCAGCATCACAAAATGAAATAAACAAAAATTCCCCATCTCAAAAACAATACCCGTAACATAATCCACACATCAAATGACTTACAAGAAGAACAGAGGAGTAGCCCCTGGTTCTGGAAAGACTCAGTATAGCAGTATAGGGCAAAACCAGAACAGGGAATAGGGAAGGGGTGGATGGGAGAACAGGGGGAGGGAAGGGAGCTAATGTGACTTTCGGGGTGTGGGTGGCCAGAAAAGGGAAAATCATTTGAAATATAAATAAAAAATATATCGAATAAAAAAGATAACTTAGCAAAACCAAACAATACCTGCAGGCAGAGATAGTGGTTTTCCATAAGTGAGTAGAAAGTGTATGAGGCCTGCTTTGTTCCTCAGGATAATTAATGCTCAGTGCAATAGTTCTCACCAAGATGGCCCCCAGAGCACAGAAGTCTGAGCCAAGGTGGCTGCCATGTCTTCTGCAGGAGAGTAGCTGGCTAATACAGGCCTCTGCCTTGCTCACAGAATCTGGGTCATGATTGATTCTGGAAATGGTACGAGAGGAACATGGGCTTCCACCTCTGACAGACTGCCCCGATCAGCAAGGCAGACAACAGGGTTCCTGGAGCTACCTAAAACAAGGGCAGAAGGGCAAAGACACAAAGAGACTGACAGCAACTCTAATCCTGATCAAGCTGTCAAATTTTATGTTTTACATAAGCCAATATAAAGGGAAGCTCACACGGTTTGGGAGGGGTGAAGGGGGGAACAATCTCAGGGGGTTGGCATCATTCTAAGAAACATAATTTCTGGGTAAAGTTAGTTATTGATGCTGGAATTTTGGCATGATAAAGGGGGTCAGGAGGAGGTAAAGTTGAAAAGGGTTGCTATAGTAACCTATCCATAGAAGAGCTTAGAAAGGAAGGGGTATCGACATCTATGTAAGAATGGTTCCTGTGATGGTGATCTAAATGAGAATGACCACTGTTATCAAGGTCTCCTGGCATTGAGATCTGGGTGGGGATGGCTTCTGGTATGGAGATTTCTTGGCATTGAGATCTAAGTGAGGATGGCTCCTGACTTCTCCACCTTCTCTGTATAGTAGAGACCAGAGTTCAGACAGCCATTGATGTAAAGCAGATAAGGAATCAAAATAATGGGACAGTGCTTGTCTTAACAATCGACCCAGTCATCCAACATCCTGTTCCCATTAGGATGTCTCTGCCAGTCTCCAGAAACTCCTGTCTTAAGTGTGACTGTATCTGGGAAGTTGCGAGTCATTGGCTAAATACCCAGAAATTTAATTGTTACTGATGCCTTCAGCTTGTGGGGTTCCTTCTGGAATCCCAGCTGGAATGGCTGTGACAAAAACGCACTCTCTGTTAAGGTACTAGAGTGTGCTGTTTGGGCTGTTTTGCACTGGGGATATAGGTAGCCATCTCTCAATCCTACAAAGCCAAACGATGGTAATGTACCTGAATAGGCTTGGCTGCCAAGTCATCTTCCTGTTTCTTAATTAGGGCATGACACATTTAAAAGCCCATGGTCCAGATGAAAATAACAGTAATATTCCTACAAAGAGACCTAATATACTGGGTAAAAGTGTATTGAGCCATGGAAAGGTGGAAAACCAATTTTCATACCAACTTTCATTCTGTTCTCTTTCTCCTTTATGTTTTTCTAGTCCTTTTCTATTTTCATGCTATTGTTTACAACTCCTGTCTTACTAGCATAAAAACAGAACACTTCTTTCAAAGCTGCACAAAGTGCACCCTGTTGGAAGAACATTAGATGAAGTCCTTGCCTATTTTGGAGGACAACCTCAGCTAGGGAGTCAATGGAGTCAGAGAGATCAGTTATCCCCTACTGAAGGCGTTGGACATCTTGATTGATGGTGGCACTTAGCTCTGTGTACCTAGAGTTGCAAAGAACAAGGGAAGAAATACCTGTCCCCACTCTCACAGATCCAAGGCCAAGTAGGACAGAGAGAGTAACAGCAGAGATAGGTTCTCTGCAAGGGCGGCTCCAAGAAATGGATACTTCAGTGGATGTGGATTGATCCCACAAGTGAAAAAATTCTTCAGAGTGATAATAAACTAAGTGAGGAATCATCTTAATAAGGATGAAAAACTCAGGCCTCACACCATTCTTTTGATTTTGAAAAACTGAGGTGGTGAGGCAAGGTATAAGGCCATCAAGGCATGCCAACCATGTTCCTTCTGGGGGGGGGAGAATAAAATAATTGCCAGGAGGGGGAAATTAGGTTTGATTACACATGTGAGCATAAACTGAGGGGTCATTTGTTCCACTAGAAATCACACAAAAATTCGCAGTATATATATTTGGGTTAATGAAAGACCTGTACAAGTGCCCTTTTGCCAATGGCAGCGCTGTGGATCATCAGCATGGGGGCTATTACCAAGAACAGCAGTTCCTTCATAAAAGTGTGGTCGGGAATGGTAGTACAACCAGCAATACTCAACAAGTTCAGAGAAAATGTCATTTAAGTTGAGATATATCTGATTAACTAAAGAAGGTACAAGATTTTTAGTGGAAGCTGGCTGTACAGGCAATTTAGTGGTTGATGCCTTAGCTGCTGGTTGGAGAGGAAATAGAGAAGGTAGGGAGGTGCCTTTAAAAGCAGGAGCATGGGTGGTGTCTTGATCAGTTCCTTTAGGAGGAACTGGGTTAGGTATCAACATAGAATTAGGTCCCATTGGGACTGGCTGGGCATGATATAAAGGCTCTTTAAGGAGCTTAATAGAGAAAATAATACCTGCATCAAAGCCAAGTTCATAGAGGCGAAGACCCCATTCATAGCCTATTTGCCAGTGTAGATTGGGAGATTTTGCATGGGTAGTGAATGTAATTCATAAAGGTGTGCACCATACTTTTGTAGAAGGATTAGAGGCCAGGCAGGACTCATCATATTTTTGAGATCTAGCTGAGCGTGTAACATTATGCTTTACTTGAATGTAATCCCACAAGAAGTTTAAAGGCTCTCTCAAGGGTCCCAAACAACCAAAGTAAATCCTGTGGATGTCTTAAAGAAAATAAATGGCAGGCCACCTTCTATCTTGTCTACACTTGAAATTTGTAATATTTAAATATACAGCCTTATGACACCCTGAAGGAGGGGCAATCAGCAGTAGCCAATATCTCCCCTTTAATCTGTTTATAATTTGTTTAATTTTGAGCTAAATAAAATTGCCATGCAAAGAGGGATGTTGATGTCTGTGGTGTAAGCATTAGTAGGAGATATCCAAAGGTGTTGAGGACTGTATCCATTTTTAATGATTATAATTGGCATCATTATTTGTCTCAGCATTAGGATAGTTTGACAGCTAGCATGTTCCTTCTGCATCCTGTAGAAAAAACACAAGCATGCCCTCTTTTCTACACTCAGAGTGTTCCCTGGCATTTAAAATTTAAAATTTTTGTGGTATATAAAGATATGATTCTCCCCTCTTTTATTTATTAAAATATTGTTGTAAAGTTTTATGGGCCTGTACCATAATATTTTGTCCTTGAGGGTTATAAGGAATCTCAGTAATATGAATAATAATAAATAAATAATAAAACATCTTACTGACTTTAATAATCAGTTATAATATTTGTCTTACTGATATGGAACATTCAGTATAGAAATAATAACATATGTAATGACTAATTTTAATTTTTGTTGTTTCTTCTGTAAAACATTTATAACTAGAATCCCTGAAAAGCTGTTAATAATCATATGTATATCTTTAATTAAACTTTTTAAATTGTATTTGTATAAATAGTTAAAAGGCAAGAATTAGTAGTATTAAAAAAATTTCAAGCAATTATAAGCCACGAGGTATATATATTATTAATATATAAATAAAAAGTTTGATTTTTAACATTGTAAAAAGAGCAGCTACCACACCCAATTCCGTTATCTGTGCTAAAACGAAGGGAAGCTCAAAGGAATAACGATGTGATCTAATTATATTTGCTTTACTCCCACAGTAGATGCATTTTTATAGGATGCATGTATAAGTCTATAAATATATAAAAACATGTATGGTGGCACATTTTAAACAATTCATCTTTCAGAAAACAATTATTAATTTTTTCAGGAAAGGCTTGCCAGATAATAGATTAACAGTTAATAATAATCAATTTGATTGCTGTTTAAAATAAGGAACAAACATTTCATCATGCTCTTAAAACATTCCTTTTAAAAAAATTTTTATGATTTTATCTTGCAACACTTTATTATTACACCAAATCATTATTCGAGATGTTAGAACTTTATTTGGAGAGATTTTACATTAAAGCTCTCTTTGTCAAGCAATGGAAATGAAGATATATCATAAACTGGAAACAAATACTTATTGTAGCTTTCTCAAAGTTATGTTTCTCAATATTTATTTTGCATTTACGTTGAGAATATCAGAGGCAAACTCTTATGGCAAACTTAAAGCAGTGTCTAAGCCAAAGAAATTATCTTAACATTTTTGAAAATCATTTACTTAAAAATTTTTGAAGCCCATTGTTAAGAGCAAACCATTTCTTGAGGAAGAACTTTTTAATGAAATTACTTTATTGTTTTTTTTTTAAAGTTAGCTTCTATAAAGCCATATTAACCTTTCACAGATCTAAGTTTGAATTTATTTTGGACTACATCTGTATGAATCTGTTAAAAAGGTTCTTTTGGACAGAAACTCTCTAGGTGAGGCCTGCAAGAGGAAAGTTGCATCTCTCAAGCCTCTGCTTAGACAGCTCTGAGCTTTGTATTAAATCAAATGTAAAACTTCTGATCTGAGTTGATTATCTCTAAAACCAGACCTACACCCATCAGACTGGCAAGGAGTAGCCTGTAACTAGACCCCACTGTATGAAGGTCAAATAACAAAAGGAGCCTGTAATATCAAAGCATAACTACAAGTTTTTGAAAGCAAAACCCAGTTTTAAACAATCTCTTCTTCTCAAAATTAATGTCAAACACATCACTTTCACATTGCAAAGTTTGTCCATCATCTTGTATGTTTGAATGTATGACAGTGTAACGAATATTTTAAATCTTATTTTTATAAGTCTGATTTCTAGAATAAGAACCACTTAAAACATTATGCCAATTTAGAAATATCTCAGAGATCTGTTTATCTTGGGTTGTGTCACGTCACATGCTGCTTAAGATAGCTCTAACCCTGAATTATCAGTTTTAAACTTTCCTTTTGTGACCATCATTATATTTTTTAAATGATGTCCAATAACTTATGAGCCAATACTCTATAGTCAAGGCACATAAAACATTTATACCTTTAAGATCAATTAGAAATAAAGAAAAGTGATCACACAAATCTCATAAATTTAAAACAAATACATTTTTTCAGCTGTAATTACAGGGGAATGACGCAATTTGAAACCAATCATCACCATGGTAGAATTTTTTCTAGGAGAATTAAGCATTCCAACTTGTCCTAGAGGTTGAGAATGTTGGCCCTTTAAGAAGTAGCTTTTGTTCAGCTGTGTTTGACTCCTAGTTATTAATGTGAGGCACCTTAAATAACCCTCCTCTGTGTAAATTGCAGACAGGCAGGACTGCCAGCATATAACGCATTTTTACCATGTTTTTTTTTCTTTTCAACATAAAAGATTAAAAAAAAAATCATTCAGCCAATTAAAACAATAGGCAAACATAAATTGACACACATATGGACACGTTTTGGTACACCAAAGACAGACAACAGACAGAGAGGGAACTTGATGTTTTAAAGAGATCTAAATATCTAAACCAGAACTCAGGATATCTCCAGTAGGATTCAGAGAGGAATCAGGACATCTTCTATTTTACTCTCCTCCCCAGGAGAGTTTTGAAATAGCTTTTAACCATTTTTTTTGATAGCACATCCTGCACAAGGAAAAACTGCTTTTCTGAACCCTGCTTTTTCTCTTGTCTAAGATTTAACTCCCAATCTTCTTTTTCTTCTGGGAATTCTGCCCGAGATGGGAGGGGAGGCACAGTGGAAAGCACTGATAGTTACTCCATAGTACCCTGCTTTTATCCCTATTGGGTACATAAAAAGAGAAAGAGTTTTAGAGAACATGATATATGTTGGTATATGGAATGGGGGGGGGGGTGCCTAGGTTACCACACAGACATGGTATAGAATAAACATTATCCAGGACAGAGAATGAGAGTAAATGGCATAGTAGAGACAGAGAAAGGCAGAGAGAGTGTGTATAGAAATGTAGAGACTGACTATGACCATGTGCATAGAGGTGGGAGGGGAGGAGAGCCCAGGAATTTTGTTGCAGTCCAGGACTTACACTCCGCCAATGAGTGGTTTTTACTTTTGATTTCTCCGGGCGCTTCAGCTGCCTCTGACTTCCAAAGAAAAAATTCTCGCCCAGAGAGCTCAGGTTGGACAACCTGGATAAATTCCTCAGGTGTGATCCAGCTCTCAGTGAAACATTCTAAGTGCCAAAGTAAAGGAAGCAGTCTGCTCATAGGCTGTGACTGTGGACTTTATTTTTTCTAAAATTTTAAAGTCAAGGGGCTTGTTTTGATTCTGGCTTTTTCAAGATGTTTGTCTTTGAAATAAATCTTGAAGTTAGAGTGACCATTTGTCCCTTTAAGTCTCGTAGCTCCTTTAAGAGGGCTACTTGCTTTCTTTGGCTATCATTTGGCAGAGAGAAGATATTTTTCAGTGGCTCTTCTGCTGGCAGCTTTCTCCTCCAAGTTGACTTGCTCCCCAGGAGAGACAGTGTCAGCACCTGAATTATGACTAGATTTAAGAGTTTATAAAGAAGGATAGACTTTGGTCTTTTTGAGAATTAGTGAAAAATGGAGACATACAGAGAGACCATTTGAAATGTCCGTCCTCCATATCTGTCAGAGGCAGGAGCGATAAGAAAGCATAGGGACAGTATCTGGACGAGCACTTTTTCAGAGAACTAAATGCTGGAAGCAGGAAGAATTCTGAATAATATCATTAATGAGAGACCAGTAGTCAAAGGCAGTAACCAGAACATTTTTAGTTCCCGGACCAAAAATTGCATTGTAATTTCTTACTCCAGCACATGTCTTCTTATCTATGGGTTCTTCCTCAGGGAACTAGGAAAATTTGTCCGAGATAATGCTTAAGACACTAAGTACTTCTCAAAGAAGTACCTAAGATCTCCTTTTCTTAACCCCGCCCCTTGTGTCTCGAGCCTTAAATCAGGCTGAATGAAGTTTGCCCCATTGTGTCTCACCTTTGAGATGAGCTGACATGGAGATTTTCCTCTGGCCAAGTGCACTGGCCTGTCAAATATGCCTTGAACTCATCTAATCTGGGAGCTGTATGTGAAGGGCACTCCTTCTTTCTTTCCTATGGCCTTCTTCATCTTACTAGTTCCACAGTTACTTCACTGTTGGGTCCCAGAGTGTCCCGACCTGCAGGACAGTCAACAGTGTTCCTGGAGCTACCTAAAATGAGGGCAGAGGGGCAAAGACACAAAGAAACTGACAGCAAGTCTAATCCCAATTAAGCTGTCAAATTTTATGTTTTACACAAGCCAATATAAAGGGAAGATCACAATCCCCATCCCGCCCCTCTGTATCCCCCTCAAAGCAGTTGAGATCTACCAGTTGAGAACAACTGTTCTAAAAGATCAAATGACCATCTTGGCCTCCAGAGAGGGAAATGGCTGAGAGAATACTATGCATTGCTGTAGATGTCAATAGAGGCAGCAAAAGATCAACAAGTATAGCTAGCTAGAAGTAGGAACATGATAGAATGGAAGAACTATTAAGGCAGTTGGAGTAGAGCCAGTAGCAAGAACAGGAGTCTTAAGATGCGGGCACATATAATGGCAGAATAACATCCTAAGGGAGGTCCACTCAGGGCTTTTCAGGGCTTTTCTCAAGTTGGGCATTCAAGGCCCCAAACTGAGTGTCTGTGGTCCCACCCATTGACCTTCAGCTATACATTTGCCTTGAGACTATGTAATCAGACAGCAATATTAATCACCTTTGTGTGTTGTGCAGAGATTATGCCAAGGCCGGGGGTTTATACCCTTGTGAAATATGCCATGTCCCACAGCGGCGTTTATGGGCTATGAAACAAGCATGATTAGACTACCCAGGCAGCAGAAATCCAATCCAATCCTTGTCACTTCATGGGCCATACTGAGGCAGGGAGAATGTGTATCCCTATGAACCGGTCAAGGAAGGATGAAGCATGTGGAGCCCTACCCTGCCTTCTGTGCATTGACCAGGCACAGTGACCCTGTCCACATAGTATGAGTGATGGGGGAGTAATCAGTACTGCTCATCCAGATACACTGTAGCAATGCCATTTCTTCAGTCCCAGAATAAAAATTACAGTAAGAAAATGTCTATACTGGGGAAGTCTGGCTTTCATTCTCTTTTCTAGTAAGCCAAAAACTAAAGTAGAGAACTCAAGACATCCACTGTTATCACATTCTCAGGGTCTGGCATAACTCACTTGAGGAGAATTCCAAGAATACTGGAAGTTGATGAGGAGAGAAGAAGGACTCAGAGAAATGAGGACCGAGACCCCATCTTTAAATCACCCAGACTACTACAGTTTTGTGTGTGTGTGTGTGTGTGTGTGAGAGAGAGAGAGTGAGAGAGAGAGAGAGAGAGAGAGAGAGAGAGAGAGAGAGAGAGAGTTCATATGAACCACAGTAATTGAAAGCTGTAAGCATGTTCCCAATGGAGCAACCTTGGGCAAGCTAGATGGCTAGTTATCAAGTTGTTCTTGTATTAAGCCTTTTGGAAAGAACTTGTCTATAAAAAATACTATCATTATGTCAAATCCTTCCAATTTGAAACTTAAGTATTATAATAATATGTAAGAATTATTGATGGAAATGAAATTTTCTTTGACCAAATTGTTTAGAAGTCCTGTTTTCATACTTTGAATTCTGCCCACCATTGCTTCGGCACCAATCTGTTGCTATGGCTGTGCCTGGGAGTGTCTGAGGAAGCCTAGTCCTAAAAGTCCCAGGGAATTCATGAGATTTTTCACACCTTCTAACCATCATACATCGCTGGTACTCACCTACCTCCTTTGAAATGCATCAAGATGGAACTGGCCTTTGGATGCTGTATGAGGCCTATGTTATACTTCTTAAAAAGTAGGTAGAGATTCAGAAGGAAATGCTGTTCCTTAAAGTTGGTCGGCCCCTCATTTCATTAGTTCAGCATAAGGGACAAACATATGTCCATAATCCTTGCAAATTTTTTGGCTTTCATCCTTTTCTACCTTCTGCCTCCAGAGTTTGCACATGTTCTATGAGGTTTTGCAGCCAGCATTAGAAAGAGGTTTTACTTTGTTTCAATTTCAACTGTTAACAATTCCCTGGAATAGTAGGTACGGGGAATTCTATTTGTGTGTCTATTGCGTATTGTGTCTTCACTAGAAGATATCCATGATTGATTAGTGGTATCTACTACAGTAAACAATACAAGAATAGCAGTGATTGACATATGCATCCTTTTCTGATGGGGTGGTAACAAAAAGGATTAACAAAAATATAGGGGCAAAAAGAAATTAAGAAGTGAGATTCAAGGAAAACCCTCAGCAATGATAATTAACACATCCTTGAGAGGACCATCTGTACCTTAGAACTATATTTAGAACAGAATTTAGAGAAAGTAGCATTCTCAATTGATTGGAATTAGAATACTGGTCCATCCAGCTGATTGTACTAAATTTTTAATTCAAAACAAGGTGATAACAATGACCACATCACATGGCTTAGACTTGAGAATACTGTATTTATAATAGTCACGTTATTGCTTGCTTTATTACACCGTGTGTGTGTGCGTGTGAATATGTGTGTGTGTAGAAAGAGCCTGACCCAGGTCCTTGTTCTTTGTCACAAGTGTTTTTACACAGGTGCTTAGGGCACTTCCCCTACCCACCAGCCCTAAGTTAGGATTTTTTATATTAATTATGAGCACCAGAGGTCTTAAAAAGCACTGATGTTGGATGATGAGATCCTTTGGAAATTGAACTTTAATAAATCCAGGAGGAAGCCATATTCCATCTCTCTGTTGGAAGTACTCTCAATTCTCCCTGAGAATGGTTGTCCAAAAAATGTTCATAATTCAATATCTGAAGCCCTTTATTCTGTCCCACAATTGCGAGTCCTCCTTAACCATGGAACAAGAGCTGTGTGAGTCCTCCTTACCAGACAATCACAAGTCAGAAGGGTAATGCAATGAATTTTCTATTGTGAAATATGAAGCAAGGGTAGCTTACACTTGAAAACACACTGTCTGAGGGTCATTCCAAGCACAGAGCTCATGTGGGATACACCAGCAGAGGGCAGGAGAGGTTAATGTACTGGGTGGATAGGGTGAGTGTAATGGTCTCTCCTGCTCTTCCTTTCTCCCTCCTTTTCACCTCTTCCTATCCAAACATCACTTCTAGTAAGGATAATTTGACTGCTTTTCTAGTTCTCCGAAATTCCTCTTATCCACTGCAGTAGGATCATTAACTGCTGAACAATAAACCAGCAGTTTTTCCATAAACATGGAAAAGTGAGAAATACCACAGAACCTCACCACAAGGAAGACAATTGGACACTTAGATAGATCCTTGTCCCATTGGAAAAGGGTCCAAAAAGCCAGAGAACTGAAAAACATCGTCAGAATTCAGCTGGACTGCCTCTAAGCACCATAGTCACTATGAAATGGATTTTCCTTGGGACCACTTATTTAATGAAACACTCATCTTAGGTCTCTGCTAGCAGATGGTCATCAGCACACAGCACCAACAATGCATGACTGCCTGGGGAAGCTTCTTTTACAATCAAGGGAGTCCACATCTCTAGTTTCTCAAATACACTAAGCCCAAGAGCCTTTCACAAAGGACAGACACAAAATTAAAAAAATAAAATAAAACATTTGAACAGGGAGTTCTATACACTGCATGCCCTGGTTAAATTAAAAGCAGTGGACAGCACAGCAGAAGGCAGAAAGGCAAGGAGGACAGAGCCCTGTGTCCTGAAGACCACAGCACAAAAGTCATTCTACTCCTTTCTAAACTAGCTTGTTCTGACCTGAATGTTCAGGTACAGTGACCACAACTCTGATGAGCTCTGTGGACTGGTCTGATGATGCTGGCTCTGGGGCAGCCTCTGATTCAGACATGGAACCAGAACCCAGGCAAAATAATCAAATTCTTAGATGCTTGCTTGGACCATTTCTTCATTGTTTCCTTCACTGTGAATTGAGTACAATAGATACCCCCTTTCCCTTATCATCTATTCCTTTCACAGTTAATAGTGATTGTGGAACCAACAGGGAGATAAATAACTATAAAAAATGGTGGATGAGAGAGTTAGTGTCCTAATGTCATTGCTGAAACGTGCCAAGATAACTGTGCCCCAATCAGAAGCAATATTTTACTTGTTGATGGTTGGTTTAACCCAGTTTTGACCAGGATCTTTGATTTGTATAGTCTGCATAATATTTACTGAAATATCTATTTTTGAATCTTAGAAAATGTGGACTGACTGAAGACAGATGGAAAATGAGTGGAACATGAACTAAGTCTTAGAGAAATTAATTTGTGGTGTTATTTTGGGCAAATTACTTAAGCATTCTGAGCTTAGTTTACTCAAATGAAAGATGGAAAGACGCCTCAGAATTCTAGTTATAGGTAGGACTTCCTAGAGACAATGGCAAGGAACAGAAGAAATGTCATTTCTATTACACTGGGCACCCTGAGAGGGAGGGGAGGGGCTACATAGGGCAGTGGGAAGTTCACCATCCTGGGAGAACAGATCACCTTTCTTCCTGGCATGTGAGAGGAGATCAGCGGCACTCTTGCTCATGACCTTGGTGACATAGAGGGGATAGTTGTTCTGGCTGGTGACAGTGATGGCACGGAACACAGCCTCATTTTCCAACTATAAATAGACCCAATCAGTAAAACAGAGCTCCTCACCATTGACAGGTCCTGTCTCTATAACAGGTGCTGATAAAGTACTTTGATGAGGCTAAGAACCACCCAGGAGGATTTGAATTTACATGACTTGGATCTGCCTCTGGGATTCCTCTTCTTACATTCCTGTGTTTCCCTCTGTCTGGGAGGAGGAGAATATCATAGGGTCGTGCCTAGGGCACTGCCTGTCATTGTACCTTTCTCCTCTCCTGAAGTTAGCATGAAGCACCCCCCTCCAACATGCCTCTATTCCCCAACCTCAGGGCAGAGTCTCTGGGCAAGCAAAATCCCATCATTCACAGGGGAGACTATTAGGAACATAAGTTCTTCAAGAGATTTCGTGCAGCTATGGTGTCAGGAAAGGGTTAGTTCTACATAGGATTTCTTATTAGAATTTTTACCAAGCCTCAAAGCACAGCAACTCTTTTTATTACTGATCACTTCAAACCTACTACAATGTAGAGTTCATGCTTCCAAATATGCCAACTAGCCAGCTGCACTTAATCCATGTGGGGAAAACAGATTAGTTTACCCACACTTGATTAACCAATAGTGATCTGGGAGCTCGGACTCTCTTGATTGACTGAGAGTAAAACCTGTTTCTGTTATGTACAAGGCAGGGAACCTCTCGTAGATCTCAGAATCTCCCAGTGGTGCTGCTGCTCTCCTGGCAAAGTGGGAGCACCAAAGAGTCCTGATCTCTGGAGCCATTGTAAGGATGAAATGATTAATCCCTTTGAGACATCAGTGCCTGGACCAGTGGCTGTTGGTGTGATTGTTGGTCAGTTTCTGACCAATGCTATGTCTGCCATTGCCTAAACCCTGAGCAAGTCCAGCTCCTCCTAGAGTACAGACACAGTGGTGATTCATCATGGATTCAGCAGCCATTTCTTTTCACATGGATATAACTATCTGGATTAGCTAGCACAGATCAATACTAAAAAAATTGCTTTAAATGGCTTACAGATGTCTAGTGGCTTCATAAAGCAAAGGAGTCACTCCATTGTATATATGGTTCAGCCAGCTTGAGGAACTGGGTTGATTGAGCTGGAATGTTCTAGATGGCTTTGGGGTGCAGGTAACTACAAGCACTCAGACACCGCACCTCAGAGAATATGCTCAGTGCCCATTGCTCTGCTTTCTGAACAGCATCAATTGAGATTATGTATTGGTGAGCTTTGAGCTAAAAGGCTTTGGCTTTACCAAGGCTCAGGCACCCTCCTCTTCATACCTTTGCTGACCACTTCAACAGCCTCTATGACTCCAGCCCTGGCCCCTTTGATCCTGTTCCCTCCAGCTGACAAAGGATTTTCTGCACTTGGATAACATGACTATCTTTAGAAGGTTACTTCGCATTTCAACTATACTCTAAAGAGCTTCAACAGCTGGAGAGACTTATAGCTAAGTGGCCTTCTTCCTAAAAAGGAGAAGGGTCTGGGAAAGGTTGAGGTGGTGGATGTAGAGCAAGGTTGAGAAATGAAACCAAGGAACAAAAATAAACTTTGCTGTGAAATCCCTGGTTGTTTCTAAAGAAATCTCTCTTTCCAGCCTATCTCTTCAGAGACCAGAATTTCCAGTTTCACAAAGTGTTGACCAGTATGGCCAGCTAACACCATAGAAATGAATTTTTAGTCCTTCAAACATGATTAGCCCATGGCTGACCTCTAACTTTACCTACGAATGGCCATTACATTGAACGGAAGCAATAATACCTGAAATAATGCATGAAGTTAACACAGTTAGGAATAAGTGTATCTAACAAAGACCCTGGAATCATTAAGGCACATATTTTTTTCAGGAATGTTGTGTGTGACTGGAATGCCCATCCTTAATTTACAGATAATATCAACTGGCAACATCTAGAAAGCTGACCATGTTCTACATATCCTTCTGGATGCACCTGATACAAATTCAGCTTGCAAAAATGTATAGCACCATTTTAATAGGAAACTTTCCCTATATCTGTGTTACATATAAATTTCTTGCTGGCTATAGAAGAGATGTGGGAAGATCTAAATGTTTAGGTTCTGCTTCTTCAGTGGAGTTTGCCATCAGAGGATTAGCTTCATTGATATGGGACCCTTGAGATCCCATAATGTGGAAGGTCAGAACAACACTGCTCTCAGATTGGTGGGCAACTAATTCCAAGTTCTGTGCCCTGTGCCAGCAACAGGTGCTGACAAAAGAGACAAGAACCACTAGGCATATTGACTGAAAAATCTGTTCAACTTCCTTCCCCCCTTGTCAATGTTTTGTAAGACTCACAGCAATGTGAAAAAAGTGCATAGAATTTCTCTAGAATTTGGGATGATTAGCAAAGGATGAGACATACAGCTCTACTAATCAAGCACTAGGGAGCATAAGGTAATTGAAGGGCAGAGAGCATCTCCATTACACTTTCTAGCCAGAAGAGGTCTCTGAGAAAAGTCACCCAACAATGATAAATTGAATCTTAGATTCTATCACATTCTTCCAGTCGCACTTGTGCCTAAACTGTGTGTGGATGGGGCTCAAGCAAGAACAAATAGAAACATCCCAGAGTACATTAAGTGAGTGGCAAGCTAGGACTGTGACAACCAGTCCCCCAGAAAACACTGGTGAAAACAAGTCTCATGCCCATCTTTGCTTTTCACCCTGTGCTTCTCCCCTCAACCCCCGTGAAACCCACCTCCTCCTGTCAGCTCAGAATATGGGCTTCTAGGCCAGTTATCCACATGTCTAGCATCCATGTCTGCTCCTAAAATAAGAGAAACAAAATGGAAAATATTCTTAGATGACTGAAGGCAGCATTTGAGAAAATTATATTTGTATTCTCTGGGCAAAAATGCATTCAAGGGGTAAAAGTAGAAAATTTATTATGTTGGGCAAATAAATATTTCTGCATTTGGAGCAATATAGTCAAATCTTTAAAAAGTTAACTGGTTTCTTTTATAATCATCATCATCATCATCATCATTATTATTACTATCATTATTATTAAGATCTTTTGATAATCGTGTCCCTGTTTTATCTACATTACCAATAAAATGTCACTTATTCTTCAAGTCTTTCAGACCCAACTCCCTGGGAACATCTCCTTGCCTACTTGCTGGCTGGGTCAATCTTTCCTTTATTTCTATTCAATGAAAGAGAAGAATGGATATAGAAAATGTGGTATAGTTACTCAATGGAATACTACTCAGCAATTAAAAATGATGAATTTATGAAATTCTTAGGCAAATGTTTGGCACTAGAAAATATCATCCTAAGTGATGTAACCTAACCACAAAAGAACACACATGGACAGCAGTCACTGATAAGTGGGTATTAGCTCAGAATCTCTAAATACCCAAGACATAATTCACATATCAAATGATTCCCAAGAAGAAGGAAGGAGAGGGCCTTGGTCCTGGAAAGGAATGTTCCTGCATTGTAGGGGAGTACCAGGACAGAGAAGTAGGAAGGGTTGATTGGAGAATGGGCTGAGGGAAGAGGGCTTATGGAACTTATGGGGAGGGGTGAACTGGGAAAGAGAAATCATTTACAATGGAAACAAAGAATGTGTGTTTATATATAAAATACAGGTCTACAAACAAAGAATGTGTGTGTAAATATAAAATACAGGTCTTGTACAATGTGAAGTGTTAATTTCCTGGTTAGTTTTAGTAACTGTATCATAGAAAAAAGAGACCTATGAACAACAATCTTTATCTGGAAATGAATATACACACCCACAGTAATAAACCTAGTCATGTCAGTAATTAGAGTTAGTTCACTGGTACTATTTTATCCAGTCAATAAAAGATTGACATCCTGATTAATGAGTGATTTTGTTTTATAGCTACTGACACTGGTTTTCAGGTATTTCTACTTTACAAGGGATGCTGAATCCATTTACTTTTTATTTAAAACTTCTGGATTGTCTCTGGTTCCACAACCTAGTTATGATGTTCTTTCATTATTAGCACTTTGGTAATGCACTTACAGAGAGCAATGTATCTTTTTCTCATTTTTGTGGTATAGATACAGTACAGGGTGTAGTGATATGAAATGCCTTGTAAGCTACAGCATAAAAAAGAAATGTGTAAATATTTTATGACATACTAAGAAAAGTTGGAGTGATATTATATGAATAATATCAAATGTAAAGTATTGTGGCTTACATTCACTAACTGGTACTATATTCAGAAGTCATGATTTTAATATTACTCTACTTTATAAAAGCCTTTCTGGAAGATTTTATTCAAATTCTATTCAAAACCCAAGTTAGAGATCATTATTAAATAATTAGTGATGTCTCTAGAAAAAAAAACTTTAACTAGAGATATAAAATTCCATAATAGAATTATTTAAACCATTTAAAATTGAAAATAAATAAGATCATATATGTTCAGCATTGTGGATGCTAATAGAATTCTATCCAAATTATGAGGTAGAAATTATTCTTGAAAACATTAAAAATGCAATAAAACCATCTACAAAAGAACCAAAGTATAATTGAAAATCAATGTTTTTTTCTTTAGTGTTTTCAGAAATACACAATAGGATATATTTAAGCATTTGGATATTTTGATGGTTTGTAAAGGAACGGAAGTTGTGAGATAGGATGGTCTAGGCAGATAAAACAGCCTGGGAAAATTAAAACTTATTATATCACACAGTTTTTGCTTGGAAAAAATACTTGCTATTGTCATATGTATTCACCTCTCATTGATCTATAAAACATTATAAGGAACTGTACCATAGTTATCAAAGTTCTTTAGGACATGCAAATGCTATAAAAATGCATCAGAAAATATTATCATTTATAAAATCTTTCCATTGGTAACACTGATACAAATGTTTAATTATATTGTACTTACAATAAATTTTCTTTGCATGAAAAAAATAAAATTAAATAAAGGGCTAAAAAAATTCATTCAACCCCTACTCAAAATGGAAGTCTTATTCTAAATAGGTACAGGTGTCTCTCCTTTCTTGGAGTCCATCCCAGGGGCAGATTAGACAGGCAATACCATAAAAGGTCACACACAGGATCAGGAAGTGTTGCTGAGTGGTTGGTGCAGATCCAAGTTTATTGTGGCTAAGTATCTACAGCAGTTCTAATTGACTTCTGGTGTGATTGGCTTCTAAGAACACCAAAGTGCAGAACATCCTAATAAGAGAAATAACGTCTGTGAGAAAGTTTTCTTATGGTGCTAATGATAGCACAAAATGTCAGATTAGACAGAAAATACTTACCTCTACTATCTGCAACTTGATTGAATTTGTTATCACCTAGGAGACTAGATTGGTGAGGCATACTTCTGGGTGTGTCTACATATTAACTGAGGGTGGGCAAAATTCTTCTGGACAATTCTATCAACCAACAGAAAGCTAAGGGTGAGACAGTGGTGGTACACACCTTTAATCCCAGCACTTGGGAGGTAGAAGCTTGCGGATTTCTGAGTTCAAGGCCAGCCTGGTCTACAGAGTTTTTCCCAGGACAGCCAGGTCTATACAGAGAAACCCTGTCTCGAAAAAAAAAAAAAAAACCAAACCACACCAAACAAAGCCAAACCAAACCAAGCCAAAGCAAACCAAAGCAAAGCAAAGCAAAGCAAAGCAAAGCAAAGCAAAGCAAAGCAAAGCAAACCAAACCAAACCAAACCAAACCAAACCAAACCAAACAAAACAAAACAAAACAAAACAAAACAAAACAACAACAACAACAACAAAACAAACCAAACAAAATAGAAAGCCAAATGCCTAGCACTTGGGAGGCAGAAGCAAGCACATATCTGAGTTCAAGGCTATCGGAGTCTGCAGATCATGTTCCAGAACAGCTAGGGCTATACAGAGAAACCCTATCTCAGAAAAATGAAAACAAAACAAATCTGGCGTGGGGATGGTTGGTGTGGTATGTCAGAGGGAACACACAGGAGTAAGCCTTAAGGACTTACATCACACACTATGAAAATTTATTTGCACATTTCGAGCAATATAGTCAAATCTTTAAAAAGTTAACTGGTTTCTTTTATCATTTTTATTAATATTTCTATCATTATTATTAAAATCTCTTGAGAAGAGTGTCCTTTTTTTATCTACATTACCAATAAAATGTCACTTATTCTTCACGTGTTTCAGACCCAACTCCCTGGGAACATCTCCTTGCCTACTTGCTGGCTGGGTCAATCTTTCCTTTATTTGTATTCAATGAAAGGAAAGAATGGATACAGAAAATGTGGTATACTTACTCAATTGAATACTACTGAGCAATTGAAAATGATTTCATGAAATTCTTGGGCAAATGTTTGGAACCAGAAAATATCATCCTAAGTGATGTAACCTAATTACAAAAGAACACACATGAAATGCAATCACTGATAAGTGGTTATTAGCACAGAAGCTCTGAATACCCAAGACATAATTTACATATCAAATGATTCCCAAGAAGAAGGGAAGAGAGGGCCTTGGTCCTGGAAAGACTTGTTCCTGCATTGTAGGGGAGTGCCAGGACAGAGAATTAGGAAGGGTTGATTGGAGAATGGACTGAGGGAAGAGGGTTTATGGAACTTATGGGAAGGGGTGAACTGGGAAAGAGAAATCATTTGCAATGGAAACAAAGAATGTGTGTTTATATATAAAATACAGGTCTTATAAAATGTGAAGTGTTAATTTCCTGGTTAGTTTTAATAACTGTATCATTAAAAAAAAGAGACCTATGAACAACAATCTGTATCTGGAAATGAATGTACACACCCACAGTAATAAACCTTCTCATGTCAGTACTTAGAGTTAGTTCTTTGGTACTATTTTATCCAGTCAATAAAAGATGAACATCCTGATTAATGAGTGATTTTGTTTTATAGCTACTGACACTGGTGTTCAGGTCTTTCTACTTTACAAAGGATGAATCCATTTACTTTTTATTTAAAACTTCTGGTTGTCTCTGGTTCCACATCCTAGTTATGATGTTCTTTCATTATTAGCACTTTGGTAATGCTCTTACAGAGAGCAATGTATTTTTTTTCTCATTTCTGTGGTATTGATACAGTGCAGGGTGTGGTGATATGAAATACCTTGTAAGCTACTACATAAAGTAGAAACTTGTAAATATTTTAAGACATACTAAGAAAAGATGGAGTGATATTATATGAAGAACTTCAAATGTAAAGTATTGTGGCTTGCATTCACTAACTGGGACTATATTCAGAAGTCATGATTTAAACATGACTCTATTTAATAAAAGCTTTTCTGGAAGATTTTATTCAAATTCTATTCAAAACCCAACTTAGAGATCATTATTAAATAATTAGTGATGTCTCTAGAGAAGAAAGTTTACTAGAGTTTTAAAAATCCATAATAGAATTATTTAACCATTTAAAACAGAAAATAAATAAGATCATATGTTCAGCAATGTCTATGCTAATAGAATTATTTCCAAACTATGAGGTACAAAGTATTCTTTAAAAAATTAAAAGTGCAATAAAACCAACTATGAAAGAACCAAAGGATAATTGAAACTCGACGTTCTTTTCTCTGGTGTTTACAGAAATATACAATAGAATATATTTAAGCATTTGGATATTTTGATGGTTTGTAAAGGAACGGAAGTTGTGAGATAGGATAGTCTAGGCAGATAAAGCAGCCTGGGACAAATTAAACTTAATATATCACTCAGTTTTGCTTGGAAAAAATACTCACTATTGTCATATGTATTCATCTCTCATTGATCTATAATACATTATAAGGAACAGTACCATGGTTATCAAAGTTCTTTAGGACATGCAAATGTTATAAAACAATGTATCAGAAAATATTATCATTTATAAAATCTTTCCATTGGTAACACTTATATAAATGTTTAATTATATTGTACTTACAATAAATTTTCTTTGCAGGAAAAAATTAAATAAAATAAAATTGAGGGCTAAAAAAAATTATTCAACTCCTATTCAAAATGGAACTCTTATTCTAAATAGGTGCAAGTGTCTTTCTTTTCTTGGAGTCCATCCCAGGGGCATCTTATAAATGCAATTGCGTAAAATGTCACACACAGAATCAGGAAATATAGCTGAGTGGTCAGTGCAGATCCAAGCTTATTGTGGCTAAGTATACACAGCAGTTCTAATTGACTTCCGTTGTGATTGGCTTCTAAGAAAACCAAAGTGCAGAACATCCTAATAAGAGCAGCAAATATATGTGAGAAAGTTTTCTTATAGCTCTAATGATAGCACAAAATGGCAGACTAGACAGAAAATAGTTACTTCAGCATTAGCATTCTATCTGCAACTTGATTGAATTTGTTATCACCTAGGAGACTAGATTAGTGAGGGATACTTCTGGGTGTGTCTACAGATTAACCATTTGTTCAAACAAAACCCTACAGGAGTGTTCCTGTGATTAAGAATGGTTAGGCCAACAAGTTGACCCACCTTACTGGGTGCAATGAGCAAGAATCCCTCCAGGTGCAAAGGCTGGGTCACAAAGCAAATGGACACCCATCCACAGTAGAATGTGAACAATGTCACGTGGGGTGCAAGGGCTGTCCACGCTCGAGAAATTGGGGAAAGGTGGTTAGCGCTTATCAATCGCTGCCAGCCACGCCTGGGGAGAAACTCCTGCCTCAAGGTCCTGTGCTCTAGAGCCATCCAGCAGAGATAAAATGCACCCAGAGCACAAGCCCCCAGCAGGACAAGAGTCAACACTCCTACTCCTGCCCACTCCTTTAGGTGAGACATTGCTTGAAGAATCCAAGAACAAAATCCTTCAGCAAGCGAGGCATCCACACGTGGAGAATTAACCATGGTAATGGAGACACGCAATTCTTTCATGAGGCTGTCAAATGATCTGGACCAATTACCTGTAAGATAGCTAGACAATTCTTTAGAAAGATTTGCAGCTTGAGAATAATTATTATAATATACAGAGGTCACACACAATCCAGAAAACTTCCACTCACATACCAATTGGGGTATCTGCCAGAGTGTATCTATTTGTTCTTGCACTAAGTCAATTCGCTGATTGACTACCATGAGGCCTCCATTAATCTGCCCATTAATCGAGGCTTGTACATCGAGTGCTTGTGCAACATGGGCAGATAGATTATTTAATGCGGCAGCGTTTTGAATGCCCTGTGAAAGAGCCACACCAGCCGCAGCAGCTAATTTTTCAGAGGAGAGAGACCACTGAGGAACCCACACTGGCTCCTCTGTCTTCCAGGTGATAGGAATATTGTCAGCGGCCCCTAAGAAAAACCCAATCCTTTTTTATCTCTTTTAGGGGTTGCCGTTACTGGATGTATATCCTCCTGAGAATCTTTACCCAATCCTTGCCCAGGCTGCCATCCCATGCGCCACATCATCCGCTGTGAGGGCATTGAATATCCACTATTGGTCAATTGATATCCCATGAGTGTTGGCAGGTCTCTGCCCCATAAGCTGATAGGTAACTCCAGCACATAAGGTTGGAATTGACCACTATGTCCTTCTTCATCCTTCCAAGAAAGGAGGGCTGCGCTCATATTAGGAGCTTTTGCATACCCAAGCCCTGCAGGGACTGAGCAAATTCCTGTACCGGCCAGGCGGTAGGCCAATCCTCAGTGGCAATGATGCTACGATCAGCCCCAGTACCTAATAAACCCTGGATTTTCTTGCCATTAACTCTTAATTGTAACATCGTCCAGATGTAAACTAAAGAATATAGCATCATTACCTGTTGAGCCAAATCTGCGGACACCTTGTCGAGTTGTACACGCAGCAAGTGAACTATGGCAACTGGGCAAAGTAAAAGTTGATCGATGCGATCTCCTGGAGAGATGGCCTTAACCAACCCTAGCCATGATTTTAACAACCCCTTCATAATCAGAATCAATAACTCCTGGATGAATGATTAGACCCTTTAAGGCAGAAGAGGATCTCCCCAATAGCAACCCCACTGTTCCTGCTGGTAATGGACCTTTAAAGTCCATAGTGATCAGCTGTACCCCCATCTGTGTTATCAATAAGACTCGGGTGGTGGATAGGAAGTCTGACCCTGCGGATCCTGGGGTTGCCCTTCTCGGTATCTCGGAAAGGCCAGTGTAGTTCCAGGGGCTGGCGCTGTCATGACCCCATATATTTGTGGGCCCTGGGGTTGAGGGTCCCTCTGCACGTTTTTTGGCCGGGCGCCACCATAGCCCTGAGTTAAAGGCTGGCCATGGATGTCCTTGAGCGACCTGCACTCATTGACCCAGTGATTTCCTTTACAACACCTGGGGCAAATCCTCTTTTATTAGGACACTGCATCTTCAGGTGTCCTTGCTTACCAAAAGAAAATCAAGCTCCAGGAGATCTTTGTTTAGTTTTAGAATATTGAACTACTCCTGGCACAAAAGCTTCTGCCAATCCAGCATTAGATAAAGGTCCTCCTATCTCGTGACATGCTTTCATCCAGGCCTGAAGTCCCTTCACTTTCCATGGGGTAATGGCATTGCGGCATTCACGAGTGCACTGTTCAAAGATTAATTGTTGCAGCAGTGGCAGGGCCACATCGGTATCTCCAAAAATCTGACCTGCTGCCTCCATCATTCTGGCCACAAAAATCTGACAATGGCTGGGTAGCCGCTTGAAGAATTTTGGCTGTTACCAGAAACCTCTCCTTTATATGGGAGAGACTTCCAGGCCTTCTTGGCTATCTGTCTCACCTGATCATACACCTGGATGGGAAAGTTAATCTGATTGTTCAGCCACTGTCCCTGGCCCATGAACATGTCATAAGTCTAAGCAGCCTGGCCATTAGCAACATTCTCCCTGGCTTGTTGTTGTGCCAGTTCAGCGTATATGGACTTCCAATCTAGATATTGCCCCATAGTCAACCATGCCTTAACTGTGGATTGCCAATCAGAGGGCATCATAACATTCCCAGATATGCACTCAACCAGCGCAAGGGTGAAAGAGGCATTAATGCCATATGTTGAACTGACTCTGCCAAATTGTTTAGGAGATTGAAGTCGGTCAGTTCATGAGATCTCACTTGATTAGCATCTTCATAGACTGGGAAAGCCATAGCGGCTTCTCTCCATGTATTAGGGCAAAAGGTATGAGATGCTTTGGTGCCCTCTGCTGATCCTAGGGATGATGGACCAGCAGACACTTCCGCATAGGGCGGAGGGGCTATCGGCAACACCCTGTGTCTCACTTCCATGTTCTCCCCTTTAACTCCTTGTCTTGCTTTTCCTTCTTCTCTTTCTTTTTTCTCCTTCGTTCTACCTTTACTAGGAGCTCCCGTATACCTTCTTCTAGATCCTCCATATCTAGCTCACTCTCAGAGCTGCCATCTGTTCCTGAATCCTGCTCGCCCTCTATTCCTTTCAACCTAGTATACAAGCTCGGTGGTTTGCTAGGAGGCTCTTGAGATTTAACAGAGCGTGGATCAGAGCGGGCCTGTTTAACCTGCTCTAAGGCCTCAGCTGTAGCCTGTATGGCGGGCAGGCAACTCTCACAAGTCAGACAACTGTGGATAAATTTCCACAAACACCGCATTCCCGTTAAAAAGTTATGAATAGTTTTGCCTTTGAACTTATGCCAACGGAGGTAAAAACAGCTGATTAAAGTTATCAGAACCACTGCCACAAACAACAGAATGACAATTAACGGAGGGATTCCTCCTGGCATGAACATAGTCTGCCGGCCGCTTTTACTTTCACTTTATGATGCCTCCTTCCAAGGACCTAAAAGGCATGAGGCCTCCTTCTGAGGACTTTCTAATGTGGAGCCCAACTTACCGGCCACTTACTAAGCACTAGCTCTGACTCTCAACAGGTTCTGGAACTCCCGGGGACTTGAAGAAAAATGGGTGCCCATACTTGCCACCAAATATTCCATGCCGGTTCCCTGACCAGCAGGAAGAAAGACTAGCACATCAGTTCCTTCCAGAGAGAGTTTACTCAGAATGAATGTTTAGCTACAGCTTGCTGGGTGTGCCCCCGCATCTCCCTAGAGCAAGAGTTATATACCTTTGCTAGGACGTCCCATGATCCGAGATGATGCTTCGCTCTACCATTTGCCAAGCAACATGGCATGAGATCACACCACTGAGTGATCCAAGCCTTATACGGGCTTGTTTACTCTGGATGGCCAGGCTAGGGCAGCACCGTCTTTAAGGCACGGTCAGCTCTACACACCTAATGAGGGGGAAGATACATTTCTCTGTGGGTTTAATGACATTGTGTCATTTAAGAAAGCTCAGCCCTAGCTTAGCAATTTGGGAGATTTGAAATTTCTCCTTTTTTCTACCCCATGGAGATTGCATTTTGCTCTTGCTCCTGTGGAAGCATACAGGAAGACTATTGATGGCAGAAGCCTTCATTTAGGTGACGTGATATAATGTTCAGCTATAGCTGAATCTAATAAATACACACTAGAAACATATCCAAGTGGAAAAATGCCCCGATTCTTCTTCCTTATGGAGAACAGATCTTTCCAAGAACAGGAAGAATTGGGATGAAGAGGAGGGGGAAAGCATCTGCACTGAGGAGCCACAGGGGTGAAACTTTCCAATCAAGCAATGGCACTACAAGTCTGAAATACAAGAAGCAGACTGGATTACATGGCTGCCAAGGAAGAGCTAGGGCCTCTGGCTGCTGGGCTGAACACATGGGAAGGGGGAAGGGGTAACAGTTCTAGCACCCATGGTCTATCCCATGAGAGCACTACAACCTGGGGACTCTGGGTAAAAAGATTTAAGTTTGGGTGTTCAGGAGACATGGGAAGAAAGCATATCACTGCACTAAAACATGTCAGAGTGAATTGTATACTTCGCTCACCTCCTCCTATCTCAAGATATTGCTGAGCCTCTGAAATCACAACAGCAGGAGTCCTGTATTTTGGGACTTGAAAAGGAAAGGAGCCCCAGATACAGTATCTCTGAGTAAAGATGCCTGCTGGGGAATATCAATTTGAGAGATTAAAATTGCTTCTAGTGGTTATTCATTATGATCCATAAGCCAGTGTTAACATCGTGTTGAGCCTGAAGATGAGTGGCTCTTTTGATTTTTAAATTAATCATTTTACTTACATCCCAAATGCTGTCCCTTTCAAAGCTACCCCTCACACAGTTTTAAACTTATATTAGTCCCAAAATAACTGCACTGAGAGACCAAGTTTTCTTTATTTATTTTATTGAAAATGGTCTTGTGGCACATACTTTTAATCCCAGCACAAAGGAGACAGAGGCAGGCAGATCTATCTCTGTAAGTTCAAGGACAGCCTAAGCTACATGATGAGAATGGAAGGGGTCACAGAACAACATGAGAGCCTATTTAGCACTCCTGTAGGCCTGACTGCCACAGTCACGGACCTCTGCTTATGTTCTGAAGGAGATTAGTTTGAATTCTCTTTGGCAATGAAGGCTATGCAAAGCCTATTTGTGCTGGCCTCTACAGTCAAGTGCCTGGCACCAGGTGTTCAAGAGATGCTGCAGGAAGGAACTGTTTTCCTCACTGTGAATGTCATCATGCTATTCTCTTCAGCAGCAATTACCTCTTGGTCATCTTTGATTTCCACCTCAATCTCAGGTTCTGCCATGTTGAGGATATGCCATGTTGAGGAACTCTGAGGAGTTCCATTTCATGAACTCTGTAGAAGAAGCCTTCTTTCATAGATGAGGACGTGGTCTGCATAATCCAACAGTCAGTGTCTTTCTTAATCTGAAAAAGCTGACAATCCAGAGCTGCTCAGTGCACCAAGCAGGACTTTTCCAGAGTCTCAATCTGGCATAGAAATCTGAACAGAATCCTCTTGTACTGTTCTGCAGTCTTTGGTCTTTGGTGAAATCGCAAGGAACTTGGTCCTACTTCCAGTGATGGAACAGCAACCAGCAGGACAAGGTAACTTGCCAGCAAGAAGGAGGGCAAGTGGCAGAAAAGCAAACGTTCCTTCCATCAAGTCCTTTTATAGATGCCCCAGGAAAAAGGCCCCGCCCACATTTAGGGAGGGCCTCACATCAAATGGTCAATTATGGAAAACTCCTTGGTATCTGGGCATAGTAGCACACACCTTTAATCCAAGAATTCTGGAAGTAGAAGCAAGGGGATTTCTTTGAGCTCCATGGGGACTTGTGTATATAGAAAGTTCTAGATGGAAGGAGGGAGGTAGAGAGAGATATGCAAGAGAGAGACAGAGAGAGAGAGAGAGAGAGAGAGAGAGAGAGAGAGAGAGAGAGAGAGAGAGAGAGAGAGAAGCTGTGCATGACCTTGTTCAGGAATTTGTTTTTGATTCCAGATGCAATTAAAAGACCAGCCAATAATCCAATCAAAATTTCCTAGATGTAAACTCTTTTAGTGACAGAAGACTTACTTAGCAGGTAACTTTTAGATATTCCTTTCTTCACTTCTTATCTAACTAAATATATAAGTTGAAATTGCTGTCACAAAATTAAAAACAATTGGAGGAGATACAGTCAAATTAGAAAGAAAATTTAGTAACCAGATTTATGGTAAAAATCTGAAGATTCATTTTTGTTTGGTTGGGTTTTTTGTTTGTTTGTTTGTTTGTTTGTATGGGCTTTGGTTTTCTGAAACAGGGTTTTACTATACAGTTTTGGTTGTCCTGGAACTCACAGGATCTACCTTTCTTCTGACTCCTTAGTGCTGGGATTAAAGGTACACACCATTAACTGACCTTGAAAATTAAGATGTGTTTTTGCACTTTGTTTTGATTTTGAGATAGCCTTTTTTGTGTAGTCCTGGTTGTTTTTAAGCTGGATTTGTAGACCATTCTGGCCAAAAACTCAGAGACCCTACAACCTCTGACTCCAGAGTTCTGGGATTAAAAGCATTTGCTACCACTGCCTGGCTGATGATCAATTCTTTTTTTTTATTCGATGTATTTTTTATTTACATATCAAATGATTTCCCCTTTTCTTGGTCCCCACTACCCACAAATCCCATAAGCCCTCTTCCCTCCCCCTGTTCCTCCATCAACTCCTTCCCACTTCCCTGTTCTGGTATTCCCCTATACTGTTGCATTGAGTCTTTCCAAAACCAGGATCCACTCCTCTGTTCTTTTTGGACATCATTTAATATGTGGATTATTTCTTGGGTATTCAAAGTTTTTAGGTTATTATCCACTTATCAGTGAGTGCATACCATGACTGACCTTTTGAGACTGGGTTACCTCACTTAGTATGATGTTCTCCAGCTCCATCCATTTGTCTACGAATTCCATGAATTCATTGTTTCTAATGGCTGAATAGTAAGTAGTCCATTATATAAATATACCACATTTTTTTTGTATCCATTCCTCTGTTGAGGGACACCTGGGTTGTTTACAGCTTCTGGCTACTACAAATAGATCTGCTATGAATATAGTGGAGCATGTGTCCTTATTAGATGCTGGGAAATCCTTTGGGTATATGCCCAGGAGTGGTATAACAAGGTCCTCCAGAAGTGTCATGCCCAGTTTTCTGAGGAACCGCAAGATTGATTTCCAAAATGGTTGCACCATCTTACAATCCCACCAGCAATGGAGCAGTGTTCCTCTTTCTCCACATCCTTGACAGCACCTGCTGTCTCCTGAGTTTTTTACCTTAGCCATTCAGACTGGTGTGAGGTGAAATCTCAGCATTGTTTTGATTTGCATTTCCCTAATGATTAATGATGTTGAACATTTCTTAAGGTGTTTCTCAGCCCTCCGAAGTTCTTCATGTGAAAAATTTTGTTTAGCTCGGTACCCCACATTTTAATGGGGTTATTTCGTTCTCTAGGTTCTATCTTCTTGAATTCTCTGTATATATTAGATATTAGCCCTCTGTCATATTTAGAGCTGGTGAAGATCCTTTCCCAATCTGTTGGTTGACGTTTTGTCCTTTTTACAGTGTCCTTTGCCTTACAGAAACTTTGTAGGTTTATGAGGTCCCATTTGTCAATTCTCGATCTTAGAGCATAAGCTATTGGTGTTCTATTCAGGAACTTTACCCCTGTGCCCATGTCCCCAAGGGTCTTCCCCAGTTTATTTTCTATTAGTTTCAGTGTGTCAGGTTTTATGTGGAGGTCCTTGATTCATTTGGAGTTGAGCTTAGTACAAGGAGATATGAATGGATCGATTCGCATGTTTTTGCATACTGACCTCCAATTGAACCAGCACCATTTGTTGAAAAGACTATCTTTTTTCCACTGGATGCTTTCAGCTCCTTTGTCCAAGATCAAGTGACCATAGATGTGTGAGTCCATTTCTTGGTCTTCAATCCTATTCCATTGATCTGCTTGCCTGACTTTGTACCAATACCATGCAGTTTTTATCACTATTGCTCTGTAGTAAAATTTGAGGTCTGGGATACTAAATTCCCCTGAAGTTCTTTTACTGTTGAGAATAGTTTTAGCTATCCTGGGTTTTTTGTTATTCCAGATGAATTTGAGCATTGCTCTTTCTAGCTCTATGAAGAAGTGGGTTGGGATTTTGATGGGGGTTGCATTGAAACTGCACATTCCCTTTGGCAATATGACCATTTTAACTATATTAGTCCTGCCAATCCACGAGCAAGAAGATTTTTTCCATTTTCTGAGATCTTCTTCAATTTTCTTCTTCAGAGATCTGAAGTTCTTGTCATATAGTTATTTCACTTGTTTGGTTAGAGTCACTCCAAAGTACTTTATGCTGTTTGTGGCTATTTTGAAGGGTGTCATTTCTCTAATTTCTTTCTCAGTCTGCTTATACTTTGAGTATATAAAGGCTACTGATTTGCTTGAGTTGATTTTGTAGCCAGCCACTTTGCTGAAGTTGTTTGTCAGCTGTAGAAGATCTCTAGTAGAGTTTTTTGGGTCACTTAAGTATACTATCATAGCATCTGCAAATAGTGATAGTTTGACTTCTTCCTTTCCAACTTGTATCCATTTGATCTTCTTATGTTGTCAAATTTCTCTAGCAAGGACTTCAAGAACTATATTGAAAACATAGAGAGAGGGGGGGCAGCTTTGTCTAGTCCCTGATTTTAGTGGGATTGCTTCAAGTTTCTCTCCATTTAGTTTGATGTTGGCTACCGGTTTGCTGTATATTGCTTCTACTATGTTTAGATATGGGCCTTGAATTCCTGTCCTTTCCAAGACTTTTAGCATGAAAGGATGCTGAATTTGGTCAAATGCCCTTTTAGCATCTAATGAAATGATCATGTGAATTTTTTCTTTGCGTTTGTTTTTGTAGTGGTTTGTATTGAAGGATTTCCTTATTTTGAACCATCCCTGCATCGCTGGGATGAAGCCTACTCGATCCTGGTGGATGATCGTTTTGTTTCTTAAAGAACAAAGACACAGTACTTCCAGCCAGGAACAAAAAGATTGAAATCACATCTAGTTGCCTTGAAATTTTGAGTACCCTTCTACCTCTGCAGACCTATTATTGGGAGTAAAAGGTAAACCCGGAGCTATAAGCAATGTGTTTTGATTTTAGCAATCTGTTTATGCCAGAGTCATGAACACTTGGGGTGTTCAAGCTATGCTGAAGAGAAGAAATGGATGGGAAGCAGAACCAAGTTCACACAGATTACTCACTCCATGCAGTTACCTGGGCAATGATATCTGCACTCTTGGCATGAACTTGAGCAACGGCCTCCAGCTTTTCCAGGCAGGTGAAGATCTCATTGAGCTAAAACAGAAATAAACAGCATCACAGCATCTTTTAGCATCATGACAAAAATGGCCATTTATTAAAACCAGGACTTAACCTGTCTTAAAATGGACAGAAATATAGTCCAAAGAGTTTTAAGAGGCTTTGTCTCTATAAAAGATTTGTCAGGACTTACATACAGTTTGGACCAGTATCTGAGGAACCTTCTCTCAGGCATCCAGATTGAATGGACGAATTTTTCATTGAGCTTAGACATGGTACACTAGAATTCTTTTCAACAAGTGCTCCAACAGCCCCCAAGGGCCTGGTCAAAGCTAACACAAATATTCAAACTATTACTCTGAGTCTTTCAAGACAAAATTACCCTTACTCTCCAACAAGTTAAGAGTACTATTTTCTTGCATTTCCAATGATTGATTCAGGTTTATCAAAACTCATGCACATCCATTATATTTCCTAAAAAAAGGCAAACTGATACAAATATGACAGCCAAGCCAGTGCAACGGGCAGGAAGCCTACCTGATTCTATGAGGCAGACAAATGCACACTTTCACCAGGTTTATAAGAGGTTCAGAGACCAGCTTTCCCTTATTCAAGCACCTGAGGTACCCAACCCATAACCTTCTTTAAAATGAAGTATGTATAGCAAGGTCTTCAATAAATGACCTGGCATAGTGGCCACCCACAAGCAACTATAGAGGCTCATGTCCCAAAAGCCAGGGTCAACAGCAACAATAGGAAACCCATGCAGACCATCCAAACGAGACAGCCTAATGGGTTGTTACCTCAGTGTTGAACAGTTGATATAAATCCTTGTGGGCCATGTAAACCATGAAGGAATTTATACCTGCCAGGCAAGAAAAGGAAAAAAGTCAGGAAAAAGTCATGATTAGCTATCAACATAGTCGTCTCATGTTTATCATTTATACATACAAAACTGTACCCAATATATATAAATATATATATATATATATATATATATATATATATATATATATATACACAGAGAGAGAGAGAGAGAGAGAGACAGAGACAGAGACAGAGACAGAAAGAGATAGAGACAGAGAGTCAGAAAGACCCTGAGCACATGGCTCAGATGCCTGTCCAATAGAGGTGAAGACATTTGTAATGCTTTTATCCTATCGTGTCTTTTCTTGTCCTGTAAAATCCATAGTTTGTTAGTAGTGTCTTGGCAGAATGGTGTCTCCCTTCTGCAGCTTTATCTAATCCCAATTCCAAGCATTGCCAGAATTTAGAAGAGCAAAATTGATATTGTTTGAGGAAGCAGATACCAAGAAGTTACATTAACATACCAGTTGTGCAAAGACACTAGGGGTTGTAGAACCTGAATGTACCACCACACCACGATCACCTGGGAATGCTTCCCTTTGGGGCATCTGTTCCTCCACCCTTGTAAATTGGAAAATAACACTCATCTCATGAGGAAGTAGTTCACCATGAAAGGAGTCAATGGTCTTTTAGTCCCTGTAAGGCGAGCATATGGTCTCCATGGGGTGGGTTTATTTCACTATTTGGTGAAAGACTGTTATATACTATGCTGCAGGCTGATGTGCCAAAGAGGAGAAAGAATACAATAAAACTAACCTTAAAAACTACTTATGGGCTAGACCTGGTGATGGGACAAACTTATCATCCTATTATTGGGTTGGCTAAGACAGGAAGATTACCTTGAATTTTCTTTCTATTACTCGGTGTATCCCATGAGTTTTGCCAGTGGCCTGGGCTACATAAAACTTATCTGGCCACCCAGTAAGGCTTTTCATCAAAATAAAATTAAAGCCAAATCTCTGAAAGCCTTGTATCCTCCATAAAAACTATTTTGTAATTTGTCAAATGTATATGCTTATAGAATGTAATATTTTCTGCCATGGAACTTACACTTATCAATACACACATACACAGCACATGTACACATGCATTCACACATACACAGCACACCTGCACAGTTTTATTCTAACTATATTATATTCCCACCATTCTCTACAATTCGTTTGAAGAATAAACCAGGTGGTGGTAGCCCAAGCCTACTTTTATCCCAGCACTAAGAAGGCAGAGGCAGGCAACAATCTGTGAGTCCAAAGTCAGCCTGGTCTACAGAGCAAGATCCAGGACAACCAAGGCTACAGAGAAACCCTATCTCAGAAAGAAAAAATAAGCTAGTTTTCCATGTAAGAATATCATGACTTTTATTAGAAAAGGGTGGATACTATCTACTCAGTGTGGCTGTGTAGATAGGAGTGACTCCCATTGGCTGAGTTATTTAAATGGTCATTATGGATTGACAATGGTTGACAGTGATTAAGATGTAGCCTTGTTGGGTTTAGTATGGCCTATTGAAGCAAACTTGTCACAGGTGGTGTGATTTGGAGTTTTCCATTGTAGATTTATTGTTTTTCTCTCTTCCTCCTGCCTACATATCTAAATGTCTAAGCCTCAGCTACATCTCCAGCCCCATGTCTGTCTGTGTAGTGCCATCCTTCCCAGCATGTGGATAAAGGAGTAAACCGCCAAATCTGTAAGGTGGCCTCAATGACAGGTTTCAGTTTTATAAGAGTTGCTGTGGTCATGGTATGTTCACAGCAAATAACATTGACTAAGACAATGTTCAACAATTTGGAGAATAACCCTTTCACATGTGAAGTTTCTAAGCTTTGAATGCAGTTTCTAAATTTCAAATGTAGAAATAAAAATTAGATATAAAACCTGGCTTCAGTCAATTAACAGAGAGTACAGATAGCAATTTGTGACTTGAATCTGTGCCTTGTACTCTCATACCTAAGTCATTAGCATTATAGGAAAAGATCTATTTGATTTTCAACCACATCAAGAAGTAGTTGGGATGGTAGAACTCAGTGTGGGTCATCTCAGGGCAGTTTTACACAATATTCTCATTTCCAAAAGCCTCCAAATAATTCGTGGAATGACCCAAGTTGTGTAATTTCCTTAAAACAGCTGAATTTTTACTACTATTAAAATTCTCTGTGTGTCAGGCAACAGAGAAGGAGGATGGGTTAATTGTTGTTTTGTGTGATCAAGGATTGGGCAAGATTTATAGGGTGCAGGAAGGGATAGAAAGGAAGAGGCCTCCTTTGAGGGAGTATCCTCTCTCCTCCAACTTAGACACATAATATTTCCCTAAAGTTTTTTGCACAGTGGCAAATCAGAACTGGTGCTTTGAAGCATCCTATCTGCTGCCATTCCTTCAAATGCTTTCCTTTGCACCACACCATCAGCAGAGGCTGTTGTTCATCCATCTCTGATATTCTGGATCACCTTACAAGGCTAAGCACATGACACACACTTGCATAACTATGTGTGATCCTGTGGATGTACAGAGTCTAATAAAAAGAACATAAGAAGAGACCAGAAGAATCTATGATGATAATGGAACCAAAATCATCATTGCAATGATAGGACGGACACACACACACACACAAACTGTATTTTTTATTACTAACTATCAATCTATCCTTGCTCCTTGCATGTCTTAGACTTTCTTAAAGATGTGTCATTATTACATAATATTAACATTTGGTCTTATAAAACAGATAGAGGTTAGAATCATTTGTTCTCAGATTTGTTAGGAATGTGACCTCAGGAAGGATTAGTACCCTTGCTACAAGTTCTGCCTTTACAGTACTGGTATTGATGCAGTGTGCTGGGTAGTTTCATGTCAACCTGATTCAAGCTAGAGTCATTTTGGAAGAGGGAACCCAGACAGAGAAAATGTTTCTACTGTGGGCAAACCTGTAATATATTTTTCTTGAAAAGTCCCTTAAGTCCCCTTCTCTTCCCCTGTCCTCCCACCCACCCCTTCCCACTTCCCCGTTCTGGTTTTGCTGAATACTCTTTCACTGAGTCTTTCCAGAACCAGGGGCCACTCCTCCTTTCTCCTTGTACCTCATTTGATGTGTGGATTATGTTTTGGGTATTCCAGTTTTCTAGGTTAATAACCACTTATTAGTGACTGCATACCATGATTCACCTTTTGAGTCTGGGTTACCTCACTTAGTATGATGTTCTCTAGCTCCATCCATTTGCCTAATAATTTCATGAATTCATTGTTTCTAATGGCTGAATAGTACTCAATTGTGTAGATATACCACATTTTTTGTATCTACTCTTCTGTTGAGGGATACCTGGGTTCTTTCCAGCATCTGGCAATTATAAATAGGGCTGCTATGAACATAGTAGAGCATGTATCCTTATTACAAGGTGGGGAATCCTCTGGGTATATGCCCAGTTGTGGTATAGCAGGATCTTCAGGAAGTGAGGTGCCCAGTTTTCGGGGGAACCGCTAGACTGATTTCCAGAGTGGTTGTACCAATTTGCAGCCCCACCAGCAGTGGAGGAGTGTTCCTCTTTCTCCACACCCTCTCCAACACCTGCTGTCTCCTGAATTTTTAATCTTAGCCATTCTGACTGGTGTAAGATGAAATCTCAGGGTTGTTTTGATTTGCATTTCCCTAATGACTAATGAAGTTGAGCATTTTTTAAGATGCTTCTCCGCCATCCGAAGTTCTTCAGGTGTGAATTCTTTGTTTAACTCTGTACCCCATTTTTTAATAGGGTTGTTCGGCTTTCTGGAGTCTAACTTCTTGAGTTCTTTATATATATTGGATATTAGCCCTCTATCTGATGTAGGATTGGTGAAGATCTTTTCCCAATTTGTTGGTTGCCGATTTGTCCTCTTGATGGTGTCCTTTGCCTTACAGAAACTTTGTAATTTTATGAGGTCCCATTTGTCAATTCTTGCTCTTAGAGCATACGCTATTGGTGTTCTGTTCAGAAACTTTCTCCCTGTACCGATGTCCTCAAGGGTCTTCCCCAGTTTCTTTTCTGTTAGCTTCAGAGTGTCTGGCTTTATGTGGAGGTCCTTGATCCATTTGGATTTGAGCTTAGTACAAGGAGACAAGGATGGATCAATTCACATTCTTCTGCATGCTGCCCTCCAGTTGAACCAGCACCATTTGTTGAAAAGGCTATCTTTTTCCATTGGATGTTTTCAGCCTCTTTGTCGAGGACCAAGTGGTCATAGGTGTGTGGGTTCATTTCTGGATCTTCAATCCTGTTCCATTGATCCTCCTGCCTGTCACTGTACCAATACCATGCAGTTTTTAACAGTATTGCTCTGTAGTATTGCTTGAGGTCAGGGACACTGATTCCCCCAGATTTTCTTTTGTTGCTGAGAATAGTTTGTAACCCAATAAGTGACCCAAAAAACTCCACTAGAGAGCTCCTACAGTTGATAAACAACTTCAGCAAAGTGGCCGGTTATAAAATCAACACAAGCAAATCAGTGGCCTTCCTATACTCAAAGGATAAGCAGGCTGAGAAAGAAATTAGGGAAATGACCCCCTTCACAATAGCCCCAAACAGTATAAAGTATCTTGGGTTGACTCTTACCAAACATGTGAAAGATCTGTATGACAAGTACTTCAAGACTCTGAAGAAGGAAATGGAAGAAGACCTCAAAAAATGGGAAAACCTCCCATGCTCATGGATCGGTAGAATCAATATAGTTAAAGTGGCCATTTTGCCAAAAGCAATATATAGATTCAGTGCAATACCCATCAAAATCCCAACTCAATTCTTCACAGAGTTAGAAAGAGCAATTATCAAATTCATCTGGAACAACAAAAAACCCGGGATGATACTTCTATGTGCTGTAAGAGGCAGACCGAGCAAGCCATGAGGAGCAAGCCAGTAAGAGGTGCTTCTTCAAGGTCTGTACTTCAACTCTGACCTCCAGGTTCCTGTCCTGCATGAGTTCATGTCCTGCCTCCCTTCAGTGACATACTACCAGTGGTAAGATGTAAGAAACCCTTTAGTCCTTGATTTGCTTTTTGACATGGTTTTTAATCATATCAATAATTAACTCAAATGCCCATGAAGGTGGAAAGCATTCTCTTTTCTACAGATATGTTGCCTATTAAATGTCACCCCAGGCAGTTATCCTGACTTCCTGCGTTTTTCTTTTTTTTCTATTTATTTATTTATTTATTTATTTATTTATTTATTTATTTTGGCTTTTAAAACAGCTTTTATTTAGCAAGGAAGTTACAACTGACTGTGTACATGTCCTTTTTTTTTTTTTTTTTTGCTTTCGAGTGTCTGATCTTGTCTCAGCTGTACTTGATCTGGGGAAATGTCTGTCTCCGTGTGCTTGCTTGTAAAGTCTTAGATGTGATGATCTTTAAATCCGTGAGCTCATAAATAATCTTCTTCAATTCTGGAACAAGAAAGAGACAGGGCATTAGGGTTTTATTCCTAAGAAATTCATGACAAGGACCCTGCTAATACAACACAGGCTTCACAATACATAAGTAAACCAGCCATTCTGTTCACTCTTACAAAGAAAAATGGCTCAAAAATACGTTATGCATTCTTTTTTTTTCTTTTTCTTAATATTTTTATTTTCTATATTCTTTGTTTACATTCCAAATGATTTCCCCTTTAAAGGATCCCCTTCCCCGTATGTCCCATAAACCTTCTTTTCTCCATCCCTTCTCCAATCACATCCCTCCTTTTTCTTTTTCCTTATATTGTCTTCCAATGCTAGATCAATCCTTTCCAGGATCAGGACCCTCTCCATACTTCTTCATGGGAGTCATTTGTTATGTGATTTGTGCCGTGGGTTTTCAGGGCTTCTGGGCTAATTAATATCCACTTATCAGAGATTACATTCCATGTGTATTTTTTGTGCTTGGGTTACCTCGCTTAGGATGATATTTTCCAGATCAAACCATTTGCCTAAAAATTTTGTGAATTCATTGTTTCTAATTGCTGAGTAGTATTCCATTGTGTAAATATACCATATTTTCTGTATCCATTCCTTCTTTGAGGGGCATCTGGGTTCTTTCCAGCTTCTGGCTATTATAAATAAGGCTGCTATGAACATAATGGAGCATGTGTCTTTATTACATGCTGGGGAATCCTTTGGGTATATGCCCAGGAGAGGTATAGCAGGGTCCTCTGGAAGTCTCATGTCCAGTTTTCTGAGGAACCTCCAGACTGATTTCCACAGTGGTTGTACCATCTTGCAGCCCTACCAGCAGTGGAGGAGTGTTCCTCTTTCTCCACATCCTCACCAACACCTGCTGTCTCCTGAGTTTTTGATCTTAGCCATTCTGACTGGTGTAAGGTGAAATCTCAGGGTTATTTTGATCTGCATTTCCCTAATGACTAATGATGTTGAGCACTTTTTAAGGTGCCTCTCGGCCATCCGAATTTCTTCAGGTGAAAATTCTTTGTTTAGATCTGTACCCCATTTTAATAGCGTTATTTGGTTCCCTGGGGTCTAACTTATTGAGTTCTTTGTATATATTGGATATTAGCCCTCTATCAGATGTGGGGTTGGTGAATATCCTTTCCCAATTTGATGAGATAGTTTTAGCTATCATGGGTTTTTTGTTATTCCAGATGAATTTGAGAATTGCTTTTTTTTTAACTCTGTGAAGAACTGAGTTGGGATTTTGTCGGGGATTTCATTGAATCTGTAGATCGCTTTTGGCAAGATGGCCATTTTAACTATATTAATCCTGACAATCCAGGAGCATGGCAGATTTTTCCATTTTCTGAGGTCTTCTTCAATTTCCTTCTTCAGAGACCTGAAGTTCTTGTCATATAGATCTTTCACTTGTTTGTTTAGAGTCAAACCAAGATACTTTATATTGTTTGTGGCTATTTTGAAGGGTGTTATTTCCCTAACTTCTTTCTCAGCCTGCTTATCCTTTGAGTATAGGAAGGCAACTGATTTGCTTGAGTTGATTTTATAACCAGCCACTCTATGGAAGTTGTTTATCAGCTGTAGGAGTCCTCTAGTGGAGGTTTTCGGGTCACTTCAGTAGACTATCATGTCATCTGCAAATAGTGATAATTTGACTTCTTCCTTTCCAATTTGCATTCCCTTGACCTCCTTCTGTTGTCTAATTGCTCTAGCTAGAACTTCAAGTTCTATATTGAAAAGATATGGAGAGAGGACAGCCTTGTCTAGTCCCTGATTTTAGTGTTATGCTTCAAGTTTCTCTCCATTAAGTTTGATGTTGGCTACCGGTTTTCTGTATATTGCTTTAACGATGTTTAGGTATGGGCCTTGAATTCCTGTTATTTCCAAGACTTTTAGCATGAAAGGATGCTGGATTTTGTCAAATGCTTTTTCTGCATCTAATGAGATGATCATATAATTTTTTTGAGTTTGTTTATGTAGTGGATTGCATTGTTGGATTTCCTTATATTGAACCATCCCTGCATCCCTGGGACAAAGCCTAATTGATCCTGGTGGATGATCGTTTTGATGTGTTCTTGGATTCGGTTTGCAAGAATTTTATTAAGTATTTTTGCATCAATATTCATAAGAGAAATTGGCCTGAAGTTCTCTTTCTTTGTTGGATCTTAGTGTGGTTTTGGAATCAGCGTAATTGCGGCTTCATATTACGAGTTGGGTAGAGTTCCTTCTGTTTATATTTTGTGGAATCGTTTGAAGAGTATTGGTGTTAGGTCTTCTATGAATGTCTGAAAGAACTCTGCACTGTAGCCATCTGGTCCCGTGCTTTTTTTGTTTGGGAGACTTTCTATGACCCTTTTTAATTCTTCGGGTGTTATAGGACTGTTTAGTTGATCTACTTGATCCTGATTTAGATTTGGTGTCAGATATCTGTCTAGGAAACTGTCCATTTCCTCCAGATTCTCCAGTTGTGTCGAGTTTGGCTTTTGTAGTAGGATCTAATGATTTTATGAATTTCCTCAGTTTCTGTTGCTATATCTCGCTTTTCATTTATAAGTTTGTTAATCTGGATACTGTTTCTATGTCGATTGGTTAGTCTCCCTAAGGGTTTATCTATCTTGTTGATTTTCTCAAAGAACCAGCTCCTGGTTTTGTTGATTCTTTGTATGGCTCTCTTTGTTTCTACTTGATTGATTTCAGCCCTGAGTTTGATGATTTCCTGCCTTCTACTCCTCCTGGGTGAAATTGTTTCTTTTTGTTCCTGGCCTTTCAGGTGTGTCATTAAGCTGTTAGTGTATGCTCTCTCCATTTTCCTTTTGGAGGCACTCAGGGCTATGAGTTTTCCTCTTAGCACTGCTTTCATTGTGTCCCATAGATTGGGCATGTTGTGTCTTCATTTTCATTAAGTTCTAAAAAGTCTTTAATTTCTTTCTTTATTTCTTCCTTGACCAAGGTATCATTGAGTAGGATATTGTTCAGTTTCCACGTGTATGTGGGTTTTCTGTTGTTTTTGTTGCTATTGAAGACCACTTTTACTCCATAGTCATCTGATAGGAGGCATAGGATTAGTTTGATCTTCTTATATTTGTTGAGGTCTGTCTTGTGACCAATTATATGGCCGATTTTGGAGAAGGTACCATGAGGTGCTGAGAAAAAGGTATATTCTTTTGCTTTAGGATAGATTGTTCTATATATATATCTGTTAAATCTAATTGGTCCAAAGCTTCAATTAGTTTTATTGTGTGCCTGTTTAGTTTCTGTTTTCCTGATCAGTCCATTGAGCAAAGTGTAGTGTTGAAGTCACCCACAATTATTGTGTTAGGTGCATTGTGTGCTTTGAGCTTTCATAAACTGTCTTTTATAAATGAGGGTGCCCTTGCATTTGGAGCATATATGTTCAGGATTGAGAGTTCTTCTTGTTGTATTTTTCTTTTGACCAGCAAGAAGTGTCCCTCAGAGTCTCTTTTGATGACTTTGGGTTGAAAGTCAATTTTATCTGATATTAAAATGGCTACTCCAGCTTGTTTCCTGAGACCATTTGCTTGTAAAATTGTCTTGCAGCCTTTTATTCTAAGGTAATGGTTGTCTTTGACCCTGAGGTGTGTTTCCTGTATGCAGCAAAATGTAGGGTCCTGTTTACGTATCCAGTCGGTTAGTCTATGTCTTTTTGTTTTTTGGATTTGGTTTTTTCGAGACAGGGTTTCTCTGTGTAGCCCTGGCTGTCCTGGAACTCACTCTGTAGACCAGGCTGGCCTCGAACTCAGAGATCCACCTGCCTCTGCCTCCCAGAGTGCTAGGATTACAGGCGTGGGCCACCACCAACCGGCTAGTCTATTTTTTTTAATTGGGGCATTGAGTCCATTGATGTTAAGAGATATTAAGGAATAGTGATTGTTACTTCCTGTCATTTATGACGTTAATTTTTTTATATTTGATTGGTTAACTTGTTTTGGGTTTGATGAAAGGTTACTATCTTGCTTTTTCCAGGGTGAAGTTTCCCTCCTTGTATTGCTGTTTTCCTCCCATTATCCTTTGTAGGGATGGGTTTGTGGATAGATATGGGGTAAACTTGGTTTTGTCATGGAATATCTTAGTTTCTCCATCTATGGTGATTGAGAGTTTTGCTGGATATCGTAGTTTTGGCTGGCATTTGTGTTCTCTTAGAGTCGGCATGAGATCTGCCCAGGATCTTCTAGCCTTCATAGAATCAGGTGAAAACTCTGCTGTGAATCTGATAGGTCTTCCTTTATATGTTACTTGGCCTTTTTCTCTTACTCCCTTTAATATTCTTTCTTTGTTTAGTACATTTGATGTTTTGATTATGTGACGGGAAGTATTTCTGTTCTGCTCCAGTCTGTTTGGCATTCTGTAGGCTTCTTGTTTATTCATGGGCATCTCTCTCTTTAAGTTAGGGAAGTTTTCTTCCATAATTTTATTGAAGATATTTGCTGGCCCTTTAAGTTGTAAATCTTCATCTCATGTGTTCCTATAATCCTTAGGTTTGGTCTTCTCATTGTGTCCTGGATTTCCTGGATATTTTAGGTTACAAGCTTTTTGCATTTTGCATTTTCTTTAACTGTTGAGTCCATGGTTTCTATGGTATCTTCAGCATCTCAGATTCTTTCTTCTATCTCTTGTATTCTGTTGTTGATATTTGCATCTATGTCCCCTGATTTCTTCCCAAGGCTTTCTATCTCCAAAGTTGTCTCACTTTGAGTTTTCTTAGTTGTTTCCACTTCTGATTTTAGATCCTGGATGGTTTTGCTTAGATCCTTCACTTGCTTGTTTGTGCTTTCCTCTAATTCTTTAAGAGATTTTTGTGTTTCCTCTTTAATGACCTTGGCCTGTTGACCAAAGTTCTCGTGTATTTCATTAAGTGGTTTTTGTCTTTCCTCCTTATTGGCTGTTGTATTCTCCTGAATTTCTTTCAATGATTTTTTGTGTTTCCCTTGCAAGGGCTTCTGACTTTTGATCCATTTTCTCTTGAATTTCTTTAAGTATGTCCTTCATGTGTTTATGTACCAGCATCATGACCAGTGGTTTTAAATCCAAGTCTTGTTTTACTGGTGTGATGGGGTATCCAGGACATGCTGTTAAAGGAGAATTGGGTTCAGATGTTCCCATATTGCCTTGATTTCTGTTGGTGACATTCCAGCGTTTGCCTTTTGCCATCTAGTTCTCACTGGTGTTAGTTGGTCTTGTCAATGCTGGACTCACCAGTGCAAGCTGCCTCTTCCCAGGTGGCCTCTGGTGCACAGCTTACCTCCTGCACTGCCTGGAGACAGGGTGCTGTTGCCCAGGCTGTTCAGATCCCGAAGCAGACACCTGAAGTCTCCTGCTGGGGGCCTGCTGGATTCATGAGAGCACATTGATTACTCCCAGCTGGTCTCCCAGAAGCCCCTATTGCCTCTTGCAGGACCTGGAGATGTGGTGTTGCCACCCAGGCTGATCTGGATCTGGAAGCAGAGCGATCTGAGGGCTCCCGCCAGAGGCCTCAGAACTGGAATGTAAGCTCTGTGCCACTGGAGCAAGCTGTGTGCTCCTAGACTGCCTCCGGGTGCACACCAGGTCTCCCGCACTTCCTGGAGACCGAGTGCTGTGGCCCAGGCTGTTCAGATCCCAACATAGACCCCTGAATGCTCCTGCCGGGGCCTGCTGGGTTCACCAGAGCACACTAGAAGCAGATACCTAAAGGCTCCCACAGGTGACCGCTGGATTCCTTCCTGCGTTTTTCATCTGCATAGTGATTATGCCACACAAAGATCCAACAAAGAAAGAGAACTTCAGACCAATTTCCCTTATGAACATCGATGCAAAAATACTCAATAAAATTCTTGCCAACGGAATCCAAGAACACATCAAAACGATCATCCACCATGATCAAGTAGGCTTTATCCCGGGAATGAAGGGTTGGTTCAATATACGGAAATCCATCAATACAATCCACTACATAAACAAATTCAAAGAACAAAACCACAGGAAAAAATTAAATAAAATAAAATTGAGGGCTAAAAAATTTTTTATTCAACTCCTATTCAAAATGGAACTCTTATGCTAAATAGGTGCAAGTGTCTCTCTTTTCTTGGAGTCCATCCCAGGGGCAGCTTATAAATGCAATAGCATAAAAGGTCACACACAGAATCAGGAAATATAGCTGAGTGGTTGGTGCAGATCCAAGCTTATTATGGTTAAGTATACACAGCAGTTCTAACTGACTTCCGTTGTGATTGGCTTCTAAGAACACCAAAGTGCAGAACATCCTAATAAGAGCAGCAAATATATGTGAGAAAATTTTCTTATAGCTCTAATGATAGCAAAAAATGGCAGACTAGACAGAAAATAGTTACCTCAGCCTTAGCATTCTTTCTGCAACTTGATTGAATTTGTTATCACCTAGGGAACTAGATTAGTGAGCGATACTTCTGGGTGTGTCTACAGATTAACTGAGGGTGGGCCAAATTCTTCCAGACAATTCAAACAACCAACAGAAAGCCAAGGTCCAGACAGTGGTGGTACACACCTTTAATCCCTGCACTTGGGAGGTAGAGGCTTGGGGATTTGTGACTTTGAGGCTAACCTGCTCCACAGAGATCGTTTCAGGACAGCCAGGCCTATACAGAGCAAACCTGTCTCAAAAAAACCAAACCACACCAAAGCAACCCAAAGCAAACCAATGCAAACCATAGCAAACCAAAGCCAAGCAAACCAAACCAAGCCAGACAAAACAAAACAAAAAAGAAAGCCAAATTCCCAGCACTAGGGAGGCAGAGGCAAGCAGATATCTGAGTTCAAGGCTATCTTGTCTGCAGATCAAGTTCCAGGGCAGTTAGGGCTATACAGAGAAACCCTATCTCAGAAAAACAAATCTGGCATGGGGATGGTTGGTGTGGTGTGGCAGGGTGAACACATAGGAGGACGCCTTAAAAACTTATATCACACACACTATGAAAACATCTCTTAACACCTCAGAGGCTGATTTTTCTAGTATATCAACCTCCTTTTGTCTTCTGGCCATTCTCATTGATTGAATTCTAGAAATATTTTCGTTCAGTCTCTAGTAAGAGCCCTCTTCCCTAATGAGGCACATAAAGGTAAAGGTTTACAATGAAACATCTTCTGCCTTATATCAACTATCTTCGGGTAACATGTGTTAACCCATAATGAATCCAGTTTATCAGGGTCAAACTCTTAACACACAGCTTCCATGAGTCCATCACAACAATAAAGACTTCACTATTCTGGACAAAGCACAGCTGTGGCTTCCTTGCACGAATGAGGAAATGACCCTTATTTTATTTTTGCTTGGAACATAGGATATACAGATTAAATGTTTTTTTTAAATTTTTGTTTCTGTTGATTCAAATATGATTATATTACTTTCTCCCTTCCCTTTTTCCTTCCACCCCCTCTCAAATACCTGCCTCTCACTTCCCCTCAAAAGCATGGCCTGTTGACATTGTTTTTAAAAATATTGTTATTGTTACATATATGTAATAGCAGAGAAATCTAATCAACCTGATGACCAGGAGGCTCAAGTTTTTATTTCACAGATGTTTTCTGCTAAGTCAGCATCTCCCTAAGTAGCTATGGCTGGTCTTGAAGTGAAAATGTAATAGCAGAGACATCTAATCAAGTTGAATCATTTTGGAGGCACTCATATGCACATAATTTCAGGATTAACGAATTTGTATTAGATATCTATCTCTGAACTCATCCTGGGAGAAGCTAGTTCTTATTTTACCTGCAATTCTTTGCCTAGTGTTGAGGCCCTATGAGATTTTGTTCCTCTGGGTCATCATATCTACTAGTGTTTTTGCTTGGGTCTTGTTTTGATGTTCTAAGATGGTGTTAACAGGGTTGAGGTTTCCCAGTTGTTTCCTGGAGACACACTCTCACGGCGGACTTCCTAGAGGATCTTACAACAATTCTGACTCCTCTAAGTCCTGTCAGTGTGAGAGCAGCTCTGTTGTAGCTATAACCACTGAGATAGTACTTCTCTGTCTTTGACCTGGTGCAGTTTTCTGATTGTCTCTGTCTACTGCAAATGGATATTTCCTAATTGTGCCACGCTGGTTCCCTGAACAGCAGGGAAGAAAAACTAGCACACCAGTTCCTTCCAGAGAGAGTTTACTCAGAATAAATGTTTAGGTCCAATTTGCTGGGTGTGCCCCCCGAATCTCCCTAGAGCATGACTGACATACCCTTGCTAGGATGGCCTATGGTCCGAGACGATGCCTCGCTCTACCATTGGCCAAGCAACATGGCATGAGATCACGATCACGCCACTGAGTGATCCAAGCCTCAAGCCTTATTCGGACTTGTTTACTCCAGACGGCCAGGCTCCAGCAGCGCCATCTTTAAGGCACGGTCAGCTCTCCACAGTTCTCCCTTTTTGTTTTTATAAAAGGCTGATACCATTTGTTCAAACAAAACCCTTCATGAGTGGTCCTGTGATCAAGAATGGTTAGGCCAAGAAGTTGACCCACATTACTGGGTGCAATGTGCAAGAATCCCTCCAGGTGCAAAGGCTGGGCCACAAAACAAATGGACACCCATCCACAGTAGAATGTGAACAATATCACATGGGGTGCAAGGGCTGTCCTACGCTTGAGAAATTGGGGAAAGGAGGTTAGCGCTTATCAATCGCTGCCAGCCACGCCTGAGGAGAAACTCCTGCCTCAAGGGCCTGTGCTCTAGAGCCATCCAGCAGAGATAAAATGCACCCAGAGCACAGGACCCCAGCAGGGCAAGAGTCAACACTCCTACTCCTGCCCACTCCTTTAGGTGAGACATTGCTTGAAGAATCCAAGAAGAAAATCCTTCAGCAAGCGAGGCATCCACACATGGAGAATTAACCATGGTAATGGAGACACGCAATTCTTTCATGAGGCTGTCAAATGATCTGGACCATTTACCTATAAGATAGCTAGAAAATTCTTTAGAAATATTTGCAGCTTGAGAATAATTATTATAATATACAGAGGTCACACACAATCCAGAAAACTTTCACTCACATCCCAATTGGGCTATCTGCCAGAGTGTATCTATTTGTTCTTGCACTAAGTCAATTCGCTGATTGACAACCATGAGGCCTCCCTTAATCTGCCCATTAATGGAGGCTTGTACATCTAGTGCTTGTGCAACATTGGCCAATAGATTATTTAACGCGGCAGCATTTTGAATGCCCTGGGAAAGAGCCACACCAGCTGCAGCAGCTAATTTTTCAGAAGAGAGAGGCCACTGAGGAACCCACACTGGCTCCTCTGTCTATGAGGTGATAGGAATATTCTCAGAGGCCACTAAGAAAAACCCAGTCCTTTTTTATCTCTTTTAGGGGTTGTCATTACTGGATGTATATCACCCTGAGAATCTTTACCCAATCCTTGCCCAGGCTGCCATCCCATGTGCCACATCATCCACTGTGAGGGCATTGAATATCCACTATTGGTCAATTGATATCCCATGAGTGTTAGCAGGTCTCTGCCCCAAAAGCTGATAGGTAACTCCAGCACATAAGGTTGGGATTGACCACTATATCCTTCTTCATCCTTCCAAGAAAGGAGGGCTGCGCTCATATTAGGAGCTTTTGCATACCCTTGGCCCTGCAGGGACTGAGCAGATGCCTATACCGGCCAGGCGGTAGGCCATTCCTCAGTGGCAATGATGCTACAATCAGCTCCAGTATCTAATAAACCCTGGATTTTCTTGCCATTAACTATTAATTGTAACATCGTCCAGATGTAAACTAAAGAATATAGCATCATTACCTTTTGAGCCAAATCCGAGGATACCTTGGCGAGTTGCACGCGCAGCAAATGAACTATGGCAACTGGGCAAATGTAAAACTTTGGCGATGCGATCTCCTGGAGTGATGGCCGTAACTCCCCTAGGAGAGGAGGCCATGATTTTAACAACCCCTTCATAATCAGAATCAATAACTCCTGGATGAATGATTGGGCCCTTTAAGGCAGAAGAGGATCTCCCCAACAGCAACCCCACTGTTCCTGCTGGTAATGGACCTTTAAACTCCATAGGGATCAGCTGTACCCCCACCTGTGGTATTAATACAACTCGGGAGGTGCATAGGTGGTCCAACCCTGCGGATCCTGGGGTTGACCTTCTCGGTATCTCGGAAAGCCCAGTGTAGTTCCAGGGCCTGGCGCTGTCATGGCCCCATATATTTGTGGGCCCTGGGGTTGAGGGCCCCTCTGCACGTTTTTTTTGCCGGGGCCCACCATAGCCGTGAGTTAAAGACTGGCCATGGATGTCCTTGACCGACCTGCACTCATTGGCCCAGTGATTTCCTTTACAACACCTGGGGCAAATCCTCCTTTATTAGGGCATTGCTTCTTCAGGTGTCCTTGCTTACCACAAGAAAAGAAAGCTCCAGGAGATCTTCGTTTAGTTTTAGAATATTGAACTACTCCTTGCACAACAGCTGCTGCCAATCCAGCATTAGATAAAGGTCCTCCTATCTCGCGACATGCTTTCATCCAAGCCTGAAGTCCCTTCCCTTTCCATGGGGTAATGGCATTGCGGCATTCACGAGTGCACTGCTCAAAAATTAATTGCTGCACCAGTGGCATGGCCACATCGGCATCTCCAAAAATCCGATCTGCTGCCTCCATCATTCTGGCCACAAAAATCTGACAATGGCTGGGTAGCCACTTGACGAATTTTGGCTGTTCCCAGAAACCTCTCCTTTATATGGGAGAGACTTCCAGGCCTTCTTGGCTATCTGTCTCACCTGATCATACACCTGGATGGGAAAGTTAATCTGATTGTTCAGCCACTGTCCCTTGCCCATGAGCATGTCATAAGTCCAAGCAGCCTGGCCATTAGCAACATTCTCCCTGGCTTGTTGTTGTACCAGTTCAGCGTATATGGACTTCCAGTCTAGATATTGCCACATAGTCAAACATGCCTTAACTGTGGATTGCCAATAAGAGGGCATCATAACATTCCCAGATATGTGCTCATCCAGCGCAAGGATGAAAGATGCATTAATGCCATATGCTTGAACTGACTCTGCCAAATTGTTTAGGAGCATGATGTCGGGCAGTTCATGAGATCTCACTTGATTAGCATCTTCATAGACTGGGAAAGCCATAGCGGCTTCTCTCCACGTATTAGGGCAAAAGGTATGAGATGCTTGGGCACCCTCTGCTTATCCTAGGGACGATGGGCCAGCGGACTCTTCCGCATAGGGAGGAGTTGCTGTCTGCAACACCCTGTGTCTCACTTCCATGTTCTCCCCCTTTAACTCCTTCTCTTGCTTCTCCTTCTTCTCTTTCTTTTTTTCTCCTTCGTTCTAACTTTGCTAGGAGCTCCCGTATAGCTTCCTCTAGATCCTCCATATCTAGCTCACTCTCAGAGCTGCCATCTGTTCCTGAATCCTGCTCCCCCTCTCTTCCTTTCAAGCTAGAATACAGGCACGGTGGTTTGCTAGGAGGCTCTTGAGATTTAACAGAGCATGTATCAGAGCGGTCCTCTTTAACATGCTCTAAGGCCTCAGCTGTAGTTGTATGGCAGGCAGGCAACTCTCACAAGTCAGACAGCTGGAGATAACTTTCCACAAACCCCGCACTCCCAGTAAAAATTTCTGAATAGTTTTGCCTTTGAACTTATGGCAGCGGAGGCAAAAACAGCTGATTAAAGTTATCAGAACCACTGCCACAAACACCAGAATGACAATTAACGGGGGGATTTCTCCAGGCATGAACATAGTCTGCTGGCTGTTTTTACTTTCACTTTATGATGCCTCCTTCCAAGGACCTAAAAGGGATGAGGCCTCCTTCGGAGGACTTTCTAATGTGGGGCCCAACTTACTGGCCACTTACCAAGCGCTTGCTCTGACTCTCAACAGGTTCTGGAACTCCCAGGGACGTGAAAAAAAAGGGTGCCCGTACAGGCCACCACATATGCCATGCCGGTTCCCTGACCTGCAGGAAGGAAGACTAGCACACCAGTTCCTTCCAGAGAGAGTTTACTCAGAATGAATGTTTAGTTACAGCTTGCTGGGTGTGCCCCCGAATCTCCCTAGAGCGTGACTGATATACCTTTGCAAGGACGGCCCATGGTACGAGATGAAGCTTCTCTCTGCCATTGGCCAAGCAACATGAAGTGAGATCACGCCACTGAGTGATCCAAGCCTTATACGGGCTTGTTTACTCTGGATGGCCAGGCTAGGGCAGCACCATCTTTAAGGCACCGTCAGCTCTACACACCTAATGAGGAGGGGAGATACATTTCTCTGTGGGTTTGATGACATTGTGTCATTTAAGAAAGCTCAGCCCTAGCTTGGCAATTTGGGAGATTTGAAAATTCTCCTTGTTTCTACCCCATGGAGATTGCATTTTGCTCTTACTCCTGTGGAAGCATACAGGAAAACTCTTGAGGATAGCAGATGCCTTCCTTTAGGTGACGTGGTATAATGTTCAGCTGTAGCTGAATCTAATAAATACACACTAGAAAATATCCAAATGCAAAAATGTCCTGATTCTTCTTCCTTATGGAGAACAGATCTTTCCAAGATCAGGAAGAAGTGGGGTGAAGAGCAGGGGGAGAGCATCTGCACTGAGGAGCCACAGGGGGGAAACTTTCCAACCAAGCAATGGCACTACAAGTCCGAAATACAAGAAGCAAACTGGATTCCATGGCTGCCAAGGAAGAGCTAGGGCCTCTGGCTGCTGGGCTGAACACATGGGAAGGGGGAAGGGGTAATAGTTCTTGCACCCATGGTCTATCCCATGAGAGCACTACAAACTGGGGACTCTGGGTAAATAGATTTAAGTTTGGGTGTTCAGGAGACATGGGAAGAAAGCATATCACTGCACTAAAACATGTCAGAGTGAATTGTATGCTTCGCTCACCTCCTCCTATCTCAAGATATTGCTGAGCCTCTGAAATCACAACAGCTAGAGTCCTGTATTTTGGGACTTGAAAAGGAAAGGAGCCCCAGATACAGTATCTCTGAGTAAAGATGCCTGCTGGAGGATATCAATTTGAGAGATTAAAATTGCTTCTACTGGTGATTCATTATGATCCATAAGCCAGTGGTAATATCCTGTTAGCCTGAAGTTGAGTGGCTCTTTTCCTATTTAAATTAATCATTTTATTTACATCCCAAATGCTGTCCCTTTCCCAGCTACCCCTCCCATAGTTTTAAACTTATATTAGTCCCCAAATAACTGCACTGAGAGACGAAGTTTTCTTTATTTATTTTATTGAAAATGGTCTAGTGGCACATACTTTTAATCCCAGCACAAAGGTGACAGAGGCAGGCAGATCTATCTCTGTAAGTTTAAGGACAGCCTAAGCTACATGGTGAGAAAGGAAGGGGTCACAGAACAACATGAGAGCCTATATAGCACTCCTGTAGGCCTGACTGCCACAGTCACTGACCTCTGCTTATGTTCTGAAGGAGATTAGTTTGAATTCTCTTTGGCATCGAAGGCTATGCAAAGCCTGTTTGTGCTGGCCTTTACATTCAAGAGGCCTCTACGTTCAAGAAATGCTGCAGGAAGGAACTGTTTTCCTCACTGTGAATGTCATCAGATGAATGGAGATCTCCATCTCCTTTTCTTCCTGGTTCCTCCTAGCAGAGTTCAGGGCTGAGTGCATTTCGCAACACATGTCGGGACTGTGCATCCATCCGATTAGGCAGTCCATGAAATGGGTAGTGAATGGCTTCGCTTCCTACAGATGATCATTGTGGACCTTGTAGCTCTTGCTTTCATAATTTCTTTAGCAAGTTAATATGGTTCCTGAGAAGCCAGTGGATACCAACATGACCTAAATTCATTATTATGGAAGGCTCTGAGATCTGCTCTCCTGGGTCAAATTTCTGAAGAAATGCTGCCTTAGCACAAGCATAACATCACATAGTTTTGGCTCACTCTCAAACTCTTCTTTTTATTATAGCCTGGTTCCCTAGACTGTCCAGTCCTCTCCTTGCTTGTTTTACTTTTCATGACTTGCTCTATCTTTTTTTGTAGTTGTTGTTTCTGGTGTTTTTTGTTCTTCTCTCAGAGACCAGGAAGCTCAAGTGTTTATTTTACAGATGTTTTCTGCTAAGTCAGCATCTCCCTAAGTAGCTATGGCTGGCCTTGAAATGAAAACTTGTTTCTCTTTCTTAATACTCAGATTGTGACTGATGAAAGGGTGACTGATGATCACAATCTTAGGTTGCTCCTGGAATGAGATGGCATGCCAGGACTTCTCCAGAAATGTTAGTCAATGGAAATTTGGGTACCGTTAGGGGCACTTTTGAGCTTTTGCAGTCTCTGAATTTTCCTGTACTTAGCTCTTCTCATCTTAAACCACCGGTGCACTTCGGATTGTCCCATATACAGCTGTCTTGCAAGGATCTTCTTTGTGATCTCATTAGGGTACTGAATTTCTTGAAAAGCTTGCTCAAGTGTGCCTTGCTGCCAGGATGTAAGACCTCTACGTATTCGTGGTCGAGTGCGCCGGGGCTGAGGTTTTGGAACTCTGGCAACTATGGTCTCCAATCCTTCCAACTTTAGATGTCGGGGGCTTTGACGGCTCTCTTGGTTTGAGAAGGTGACATCACCACCAAGGTCATTCAAGCTGACTTCTAGCTTCTTATCACCCTGTTGATTCAGGATACCATGGTGCTCGGGGTTGTCCAGAAAGCTTAGTGCATGTTCTAGGAGAACGCTGTTCTCTTCAGCAGCAAGTACTTGTGGTTGTTGAACTCTGGCATCTAAGGTGTCCAATACCTCCAACTGTACATGTCTGGAGTTTTGATGACTCTCGTGATTCCAGAAGGAGACATCAACACCAAGGTCATTGAAGCTGACTTCCAGGTTCTTATCACCCTGTTGGTTCAGGATACCCTGGTACTCGGGGTTGTCCATGAGGCCTAATGCAGGATCATGGAAAATGCTATTCTCTTCAGCAGCAATTACCTCTTGGTCATCTTTGATTTCCACCTCAATCTCAGGTTCCGCCATGTTGAGGATATTGGATGAAGAGTTATCTCTGAGGAGTTCCATTTCTTGAACTCTGTAGAAGATGCCTTCTTTCATAGATAAGGACGTGGTCTGCATAATCCAACAGTCAGTGTCTTTCTCTATCTGAAAAAGCTGACAATCCAGAGCTGCTCAGTGCACCAAGCTGGACTTCTCCACAGTCTCAATCTGGCATAGAAATCTGAACAGAATCCTGTTGTACTGTTTTACAGTCTTTGGTCTTTGGTGAAATCGCAAGGAACTTGGTCCTACTTCCAGTGATGGAGCAGCAAACAGCAGGACAAGGTAACTGACCAGCAAGAAGGAGGGCAAGTGGCAGAAAAGCAAACATTCCTTCCATCAAGTCCTTTTATAGATGTCCCAGGCAAAAGGCCCCGCCCACATTTAGGGAGGGCCTCACATCAAAAGGTCAATTACAGAAAACACCTTGGTATCTGGGCATAGTAGCACACACCTTTAATCCAAGAATTCTGGAAGTAGAAGCAACGGGATTTCTTTGAGCTCCATGGAGACTTGTGTATATAGAAAGTTCTAGATGGAAGGATGGAGGTAGAGAGAGATATGCAACAGAGAGAGACAGAGACAGAGAGAGAGAGAGAGAGAGAGAGAGAGAGAGAGAGAGAGAGAGAGGAGCTTTGTTCAGGAATTTGTTTTTGATTCCAGATGCAATTAAAAGACCGGCCAATAAACCAATCAAAATTTTCTAGATGTAAACTCTTTTAGTGACAGAAGACTTACTTAGCATGTAACTTTTAGATATTCCTTTCTTCACTTCTTATCTAACTAAATATATAAGTTGAAACTGCTGCCTCAAAATTAAAAACAATTGGAGAAGATATCAATCAAATTAGAAAGAAAATTTTGTAACCAGATTTATGGTGAAAATTTGAAGATTCATTTTTGCTTGGTTGGGTTTTTTGTTTGTTTGTTTGTTTGTATGGGCTTTGGTTTTCTGAAACAGGGTTTTACTATACAATTTTGGTTGTCCTGGAACTCACAGGATCTACCTTTCTTCTGACTCCTTAGTGCTGAGATTAAAGCTACACACTATTAACTGACCTTGAAAATTAAGATGTGTTTTTGCGTTTTGTTTTGATTTTGAGATAGCCTTTTTTGTGTGGTCCTGGTTGTTCTTAACCTGGATTTGTAGACCATTCTGGCCAAAAACTCAGAGACCCTACAACCTCTGACTCTAGAGTGCTGGGATTAAAAGCATTTGCTACCACTGCCTGGCTGATGACCAATTCTTTTTCTTTTTTTTTTTTTTTGATGTATTCTTTATTTGCATATCAAATGATTTCCCCTTTTCTTGGTCCCCACTCCGCACAAGTCCCATAAGCCCTCTTCCCTCCCTCTGTTCCTCCATCAACTCCATCCCGCTTCCCTGTTCTGGTATTCCCCTATACTGTTGCATTGAGTCTTTCCAAAACCAGGAGCCACTCCTCTGTTCTTTTTGGACATCGTTTAATATGTGGATTATTTCTTGGGTATTCATTGTTTTTAGGTTATTATCCACTTATCAGTGAGTTCATACCATGGCTGACCTTTTGAGACTGGGTTACCTCACTTACTATGATGTTCTCCAGCTCCATCCATTTGTCTACGAATTTCATGAATCCATTGTTTCTAATGGCTGAATAGTAAGTAGTCCATTATATAAATATACCACATTTTTTGTATCCATTCCTCTGTTGAGGGACACCTGGGTTGTTTACAGCTTCTGGCTACTACAAATAGGTCTGCTATGAACATAGTGGAGCATGCGTCCTTATTAGATGCTGGGAAATCCTTTGGGTATATGCCCAGGAGTGGTATAACAAGGTCCTCTGGAAGTGCCATGCCCAGTCTTCTGAGGAACCACCAGATTGATTTCCAAAGTGGTTGCACCATCTTACAATCCCACCAGCAATGGAGCAGTGTTCCTCTTTTTCCACATCCTTGACAGCACCTGCTGTCTCCTGAGTTTTTGACCTTAGCCATTCAGACTGGTGTGAGGTGAAATCTCAGGGTTGTTTTGATTTGCATTTCCCTAATGATTAATGATGTTGAACATTTCTTAAGGTGTCTCTCAGCCCTCCAAAGTTCTTCATGTGAAAAATTTTGTTTAGCTCGGTACCTCACACTTTAATGGGGTTATTACCTTCTCTGGGTTCTATCTTCTTGAATTCTCTGTGTATATTAGATATTAGCCCTCTGTCATATTTAGAGCTGGTGAAGATCCTTTCCCAATCTGTTGGTTGACGTTTTGTCCTTTTTACAGTGTCCTTTGCCTTACAGAAACTTTGGAGTTGTATGAGGTCCCATTTGTCAATTCTCGATCTTAGAGCATAAGCTATTGGTGTTATATTCAGGAACTTTTCCCCTGTGCCCATGTCACCCAGGGTCTTCCCCAGTTTATTTTCTATTACTTTCCGTGTGTCAGGTTTTATGTGGAGGTCCTTGATTCATTTGGAGTTGAGCTTAGTACAAGGAGATAAGAATGGATCAATTTGCATGTTTCTGCATGCTGACCTCCAATTGAACCAGCACCATTTGTTGAAAAGACTATCTTTTTTCCACTGGATGCTTTCAGCTCCTTTGTCCAAGATCAAGTGACCATAGATGTGTGAGTCCATTTCTTGGTCTTCAATCCTATTCCATTGATCTGCTTGCCTGACTTTGTACCAATACCATGCAGTTTTTATCACTATTGCTCTGTAGTAAAATTTGAGGTCTGGGATACTAAATTCCCCTGAAGTTCTTTTACTGTTGAGAATAGTTTTAGCTATCCTGGGTTTTTTGTTATTCCAGATGAATTTGAGCATTGCTCTTTCTAGCTCTATGAAGAAGTGGGTTGGGATTTTGATGGGGATTGCATTGAAACTGCACATTGCCTTTGGCAATATGACCATTTTAACTATATTAGTCCTGCCAATCCACGAGCAAGAAGATTTTTTCCATTTTCTGAGATCTTCTTCAATTTTCTTCTTCAGAGATCTGAAGTTCTTGTCATATAGTTATTTCACTTGTTTGGTTAGAGTCACTCCAAAGTACTTTATGCTGTTTGTGGCTATTTTGAAGGGTGTCATTTCTCTAATTTCTTTCTCAGTCTGCTTATACTTTGAGTATATAAAGGCTACTGATTTGCTTGAGTTGATTTTGTAGCCAGCCACTTTGCTGAAGTTGTTTGTCAGCTGTAGAAGATCTCTAGTAGAGTTTTTTGGGTCACTTAAGTATACTATCATAGCATCTGCAAATAGTGATAGTTTGACTTCTTCCTTTCCAACTTGTATCCATTTGATCTTCTTATGTTGTCAAATTTCTCTAGCAAGGACTTCAAGAACTATATTGAAAACATAGAGAGAGGGGGGGCAGCTTTGTCTAGTCCCTGATTTTAGTGGGATTGCTTCAAGTTTCTCTCCATTTAGTTTGATGTTGGCTACCAGTTTGCTGTATATTGCTTCTACTATGTTTAGATATGGGCCTTGAATTCCTGTCCTTTCCAAGACTTTTAGCATGAAAGGATGCTGAATTTGGTCAAATGCCCTTTCAGCATCTAATGAAATGATCATGTGGATTTTTTTTGTGTTTGTTTGTGTAGTGGTTTGCATTGATGGATTTCCTTATATTGAACCATCCCTGCATCCCTGGGAAGAAGCCTATTTGATCCTGGTGGATGATCATTTTGATTCTTAGAGAACAAAGACACCGTACTTCCAGCCAGGAACAAAAAGCTTGAAATCACATCTAATTGCCTTGAAATTTTGAGTACCCTCCTACCTCTGCAGACCTAATATTTGGAGTAAAAGGTAAGCCCGGAGCTATAAGCTTTTTGTGCATGGATTTTGATTTTAGCAATGTGTTTATGCCAGAGTCATGAACACTTGGGGTGTTCAAGCTATGCTGAAGAGAAGAAATGGATGTGAAGCAGAACCATGTTCACACAGATTACTCACTCCATGCAGTTTCCCGGGCAATGATATCTGCACTCTTGGCATGAACTTGAGCAATGGCCTCCAGCTTTTCCAGGAAGGCGATGATCTCATTGAGCTAAAACAGAAATAAACAGCATCACAGCATCTTTTAGCATCATGATAAAAATGGCCATTTATTAAAACCAGGACTTAACCTGTCTTAAAATGGATAGGAATATAGTCCAAAGAGATTTAAGAGGCTTTGTCTCTATAAAAGATTTGTCAGGACTTACATACAGTTTGGACCAGTATCTGAGGAACCTTCTCTCAGGCATCCAGATTGAATGGAGGAATTTTTCATTGAGCTTAGACATGGTACACTAGAATTCTTTTCAACAAGTGCTCCAACAGCCCCCAAGGGCCTGGTCAAAGCTAACACACATATTCAAACTATTACTCTGAGTCTTTCAAGACAAAATTACCCTTACTCTCCAGCAAGTTAAGACTACTATTTTCTTGCATTTCCCATGATTGATTCAGGTTTATCAAAACTCATTCACATCCATGATATTTCCTAGGAAAAGACAAACTGATACAAATATGACAGCCAAGCCAGTGCAACGGGCAGGAAGCCTACCTGATTCTATGAGGTAGACAAATGCACACTTTCACCAGGTTTATAAGAGGTTCAGAGACCAGCTTTCCCTTATTCAAGCACCTCAGGTACCCAACCCATAACCTTCTTTAAAATGTAGTATGTACAGCAAGGTCTTCAATAAACGACCTGGCATAGTGGCCACCCACAAGCAACCATAGTGGCTCATGTCCCAAAAGCCAGGGTCAACAGCAACAATAGGAAACCCATGTAGACCATCCAAATCAGACAACCTAATGGGTTGTTACCTCAGTGTTAAAAACTTGATATAAATCCTAGTTGGCCGTGTAAACCATGAAGGAATTTACACCTGCCAGGCAAGAAAGGAAAAAAGTCATGAAAAAGTCATGATTAGCTATCAACATAGTCGTCTCATGTTTATCATATATACATAAAAAACCGCACCCACTCCCCTACCCCCCCACACACAGATAGAGAGAGAGAGAGAGAGACAGAGACAGAGACAGAGACAGAGAGACAGAAAGACCCTGAGCACATGGCTCAGATGCCTGTCCAATAGAGGTGAAGACATTTGTAATGCTTTTATCCTATCATGTCCTTTCTTGTCCTGTAAAATCCATAGTTTGTTAGTAGTGTCTTGGCAGAATGGTGTCGCCCGTCTGCAGCTTTAGCTACTCTCAATTCCCAACATTGCCAGAATTTAGAAGAGCAAACTTGATATTGTTTGAGGAAGCAGATACCAAGAAGTTACATTAACATACCAGCTGTGCAAAGACACTAGGGGTTGTAGAACATGAATGTTCCACCACACCACGATAACCTGGGAATGCTTCCCTTTGGGGCATCTGTTCCTCCAGCCTTGTAAATTGGAAATTAACACTCACCTCATGAGGAAGTAGTTCACCATTAGAGGAGCCAATGGTCTTTTAGTCCCTGTGAGGCGAGCATATGGTCTCTATGGGGTGGGTTTATTTCACTATTTGGTAAAAGACTGTTATATACTATGCTGCAGGCTGAAGTGCCAAAGAGGAGAAAGAATACAATAAAAACTAACCTTAAAAACTACTTATGGGCTATACCTGGCGATGGGAAAAGCTTATCATCCTATTATTGGGTTGGCTAAGGCAGGAAGATTATCTTGAATTTTCTTTCTAGGACTTGGTGTATCCCATGAGTTTTGCCAGTAGCCTGGGCTACATAAATCTTATCTGGCCACCCAGTAAGGCTTTGCATCAAAATAAAATTAAAGCCAAATCTCTGAAAGCCTCGTATCCTCCATAAAAACTATTTTGTAATTTGTACAATGTATATACTTATAGGATGTAATATTTTCTGCCATTGAACTTACACTTTTCAATACACACATACACAGCACATGTACACATGGATTCACACATACACAGCACACCTGCACAGTTTTTTCTAACTATATTATTTTCCCACCATTCTCTACAATTTGTTTGAAGAATAAAACAGGTGGTGGTGGCCCAAGCCTACTTTTATCCCAGCACTAAGAAGGCAGAGGTAGGCAACAATCTGTGAGTCCGAAGTCAGCCTGGTCCACAGAGCAAGATCCAGGACAACCAAGGCTACAGAGAAACCCTATCTCAGAAAGAAAAAAATAATCTAGTTTTCCATGTAAGAATATCATGATTTTTATTAGAAAAGGGTGGATACTATCTACTCAGTGTGGCTGTTTGGATAGGAGTGACTCCCATAGGCTGACTTATTTAAATGGTCATTATGAAGTGACAATGCTTGGCAGTGATTAAGATGTAGCCTTGTTGGGTTTAGTATGGCCCATTGAAGCAAACTTGTCACAGGTGGTGTGATTTGGAGTTTTCAATTGTAGATTTAGTGTTTTTCTCTCTTCCTCCTGCCTACAGATCTAAATGTCTAAGCCTCAGCTACATCTCCAGCCCCATGTCTGTCTGTGTAGTCCCATCCTTCCCTGCATGGGGATAAAGGAGTAAACTGCCAAATCTGTAAGGTGGCCTCAATGACATGTTTCAGTTTTATAAGAGTTGCTGTGCTCATGGTATATTCACAGCAAATAACATTGACTAAGACAATGTTCAACAGTTTGAAGAATAACTCTTTCACGTGTGAAGTTTCTAAGCTTTGAATGCAGTTTCTAAATTTCAAATGTAGAAATAAAAATTAGATATAAAACCTGGCTTCAGTCAATTAACAGAGAGTACAGATAGCAATTTGTGACTTGAATCTATGCCTTGTACTCTCATACCTAAGTCATCAGCATTATAGGAAAAGATCTATTTGATTTTCAACCACATCAAGAAGTAGTTGGGATGGTGGAACTCAGTGTGGGTCATCTCAGGGCAGTTTTCCACAATATTCTCTTTTCCAAAAGCCTCCAAGTAATTCTTGGAATGACCCAAGTTGTGTAATTTCCTTAAAACAGCTGAATTTTTACTACTATTAAAATTCTCTGTGTGTCAGGCAACAGAGAAGGAGGATGGGGCTAATTGTTGTTTTGTGTGCTCAAGGATTGGGCAAGATTTATAGGGTGCAGGAAGGGATAGAAAGGAAGAGGCATCCTTTGAGAGATCATCCTCTCTCCTCCAACTTAGACACATAATATTTCCCTAAAGTTTTTGCACAGTGGCAAAACAGAACTGGTGCTTTGAAGCATCCTATCTGCTGCCATTCCTTCAACTGCTTTCCTTTGCACCACAACATCAACAGAGGCTGTTGTTTATCCATCTCTGATATTCTGGATCACCTTACAAAGCTAAGCACATGACTCATTTGCATAACTATGTGTGATCCTGTGGATGTACAGAGTCTAATGACAAGAACATAAGAAGAGACCAGAAGAATCTATGATGATAATGGAACCAAAATCATCATTGTAATGATAGGACGGACACACACACACACACACACACACACACACACACACTGCATTTTTATTACTAACTATCAATCTATCCTTGCTCCTTGCATGTCTTAGACTTTCTTAAAGATGTGTCATTATTACATAATATTAACATTTGTTCTTATAAAACAGATAGAGGTTAGAATCATTTGTTCTCAGATTTGTTAGGAATGTGACCTCAGGAAAGATTAGTCCCCTTGCTGCAAGTTCTGCCTTTGTAGTACTGGTATTGATGCATTGTGCTGGGTAGTTTCATGTCAACCTGATTCAAGCTAGAGTCATTTTGGAAGAGGGAACACAGACAGAGAAAATATTTCTACTGTGGGCAAACCTGTAATATACTTTTCTTGAATGGTGGCTAATGTGGGAAATCTAGCTCACTGTGGACAGAGTCATCCCTGGGATGATAGTTCTATGTGCTGTAAGAGGCAGACTAAGCAAGCCATGAGGAGCAAGCCAGTAAGCAGTGCTTCTTCAAGGTCTATACTTCCACTCTGACCTCCAGGTTCCTGTCCTGCTTGAGTTCAAGTCCTGCCTCCCTTCAGTGACAGACTACCAGCTGTAAGATGTAAGAAACCGTTTAGTCCTTGATTTGGTTTTTGTCATGGTTTTTAATCATAGCAATAATTAACTCAGATGCCCATGAAGGTGGAAATCATCATCTTTGTGCAAATCTGTTGCCTATTAAATGTCACTCCAGGCAGTTATCCTGACTTCCTGCATTTTTCTTTTTTCTTTTTTTCTTTTTTTTTCTATTTATTTATTTATTTATTCATTTATTTATTTATTTATTTATTTATTTATTTATTTATTTATTTTGGCTTTAAAAACAGCTTTTATTTAGCAAGGAAATTACAACTGTGTACATGTCCTTTTTTGCTTTCTAGTGTCTGATCTTGTCTCAGCTCTACTTGATCTGGGGAAATGTCTGTGCTTGCTTGTACAGTCTTAGATGTGATGATCTTTAAATCCGTGAGCTCATAAATGATCTTCTTCAACTCTGGAACAAGTAAGAGACAGGGCAGTGGGATTTTATTCCTAAGAAATTCTTGACAAGGACCCTGCTAATACAACACAGATTTAACAATACATAAGTAAACCAGCCATTCTATTCACTCTTACAAAGAAAAATGGCTCAAAAATATATTATGCATTCTTTTTTTCTGTTTTTTAAATATTTTTATTTTCTATATTCTTTGTTTTCATTCCAAATGATTTCCCCTTTACCGGATCCCCCCTCCCCGTATGTCCCATAAACCCTCTTTTCTCCATCCCTTCGCCAATCACCTCCCTCCTTCTTCTTTTTCCTTATATTCCCTTCCAAGGCTAGATCAATCCTTTCCAGGATCAGGACCCTCTCCATACTTCTTCATGGGAGTCATTGTTATGCTATTTGTGCCGTGGGTTTTCAGGGCTTCTGGGTTAATTAATATCCACTTATCAGAGATTGAATTCCATGTGTATTCTTTTGTGCTTGGGTTACCTTGCTTAGGATGATATTTTCCAGATGAAACTATTTGTCTAAAAATTTTGTGAATTCATTGTTTCTAATTGCTGAATAGTATTCCATTGTGTAAATATAACACATTTTCTCTATCCATTCCTCCTTTGAGGGGCATCTGGGTTCTTTCCAGCTTCTGGCTATTATAAATAAGGCTGCTATGAACATAATGGAGCATGTGTCTTTATTGCATGCTGGGGAATCTTTTGGGTATATGCCCAGGAGAAGTATAGCAGGGTCCTCTGGAAGTCTCATGTCCAGTTTTCTGAGGAACCTCCAGACTGATTTCCACAGTGGTTGTACCATATTGCAGCCCAACCAGCAGTGGAGGAGTGTTCCTCTTTCTCCTGAGTTTTTTACCTTAGCCATTCTGACTGGTGTAAGGTGAAATCTTAGGGTTGTTTTGATCTGCATTTCCCTAATGACTAATGATGTTGAGCACTTTTTAAGGTGCCTCTCGGCCATCCGAATTTCTTCAGGTGAAAATTCTTTGTTTAGATCTGTACCCCATTTTAATAGCGTTATTTGGTTTCCTGGGGTGTAACTTCTTGAGTTCTTTGTATATGTTGGATATTAGCCCTCTATCAGATGTGGGGTTGGTGAATATCCTTTCCCAATTTGATGAGATAGTTTTAGCTATCCTGGGTTTCTTGTTATTCCAGATGAATTTGAGAATTGCTTTTTTTTAACTCTGTGAAGAACTGAGTTGGGATTTTGTCAGGGATTGCATTGAATCTGTAGATTGCTTTTGGCAAGTTGGCCATTTTAACTATATTAATCCTGACAATCCAAGCACATGGCAGATTTTTTCATTTTCTGAGGTCTTCTTCAATTTCCTTCTTCAGAGACCTGAAGTTCTTTTCATATAGATCTTTCACTTGTTTGTTTAGAGTCACACCAAGATACTTTATATTGTTTGTGGCTATTTTGAAGGGTGTCATTTCCCTAACTTCTTTCTCAGCCTGCTTATCCTTTGAATATAGGAAGGCAACTGATTTGCTTTAGTTGATTTTATAACTAGCCACTCTGTGGAAGTTGTTTATCAGCTGTAGGAGTTCTCTGGTGGAGTTTTTCTGGTCACTTCAGTAGACTATCATGTCATCTGAAAATAGTGATAATTTGACTTCTTCCTTTCCACTTTGTATCACCTTGACCTCCTTATGTTGTCTAATTGCTCTAGCTAGAACTTAAAGTACTATATTAAAAAGATAGGGAGAGAGGACAGCCTTGTCTAGTCCCTGATTTTAGTGGGATTGCTTCAAGTTTCTCTCCATTTAGTTTGATGTTGGCTACCGGTTTTCTGTATATTGCTTTAACGATGTTTAGGTATGGGCCATTGATGTTAAGAGATATTAAGGAATAGTGATTGTTACTTCCTGTCATTTATGACATTATTTTTTTTACATTTGATTGGTTAACTTGTTTTGGGTTTGATGGAAGGTTACTATCTTGCTTTTTCCAGGGTGAAGTTTCCCTCCTTGTATTGCTGTTTTCCTCCCATTATCCTTTGTAGGGCTGGGTTTGTGGATAGATATAGGGTAAACTTGGTTTTGTCATGGAATATCTTAGTTTCTCCTTCTATGGGGATTGAGAGTTTTGCTGGATATCATAGTTTTGGCTGGCATTTGTGTTCTCTTAGACTCTGCATGAGATCTGCCCAGGATCTTCTAGCCTTCATAGTCTCAGGTGAAAAGTCTGCAGTGAATCTGATAGGTCTTAATTTATATGTTACTTTTTCTCTTACTGCCTTTAATATTCTTTCTTTGTTTAGTACATTTGGTGTTTTGTTTATGTGACAGGAATTATTTCTGTTCTGCTCCAGTCTGTTTGGCATTTTGTAGGCTTCTTGTATATTCATGGGCATCTCTCGCTTTAAGTTAGGGAAGTTTTCTTCCATAATTTTATTGAAGATATTTGCTGGCCCTTTAAGTTGTAAATCTTCACTCTCATCTATTCCTATAATCCTTAGGTTTGGTCTTCTCATTGTGTCCTGGATTTCCTGGATATTTTAGGTTACAAGCTTTTTGCATTTTGCATTTTCTTTAACTGTTTAGTCCATGGTTTCTATGGTATCTTCAGCATCTGAGATTCTTTCTTCTATCTCTTGTATTCTGTTGCTGATATTTGTATCTATGTCCCCTGATTTTTTCCCAAGGCTTTCTATCTCCAAAGTTGTCTCCCTTTGAGTTTTCTTAGTTGTTTCTACTACTGATTTTAGATCCTGGATGGTTTTGCTTAGCTCCTTCACTTCCTTGTTTGTGCTTTCCTCTAATTCTTTAAGAGATATTTGTGTTTCCTCTTTCATTACCTTGGCCTGTTGACCAAAGTCCTCCTGTATTTCATTAAGTGGTTTTTGCGTTTCCTCCTTATTGGCTTTTGTATTCTCCTGAATTTCTTTCAATGATTTTTGTGTTTCCCTTGCAAGGGCGTCTAACTTTTGATCCATTTTCTCTTGAATTTCTTTAAGTATGTCTGGGTTCACCAGAGCACACTAGAAGCAGACACCTGAAGGCTCCTACAGGGGCCCGCTGGATTCCTTCCTGCGTTTTTCGACTGCATAGTGACTATTTATCTCATGAAGATCCTACAAAAAGTAAAGTTTCATAAAAAGAAAGTGCCTGGAACAAGGTAAAAGCCCCTCAGGCATCCCTCATGTTTTAGTTATCAGACTCCAATCAAGAGTAATGACTCACATGCATGGGAAGTTGTGAGAGGTGCAGACAAGGCAGCAGAGAGACAAGGCTGGTGAACATGCTTTGGCTCACCTTTTGCTTTGCTGAGGTTCTGCACTTCCTGCTAGACACTGTCATTCCAGTGTTTGATGTCCACATCATGCTATACAAAGCATAGTTGCAGCAGCTGTTAGCATCAGCCCACTTATGCCACTTTTCATAGGCCTCTGTCAGGTTAGACTCAGGTTTAGGCACCACATGGTCAACTGAAGACAGAAGGCAAAATGTGTGACTCAGACACAGCTTGGTCTCCCTGCCTCATTCCTGGTCCTTCCTGCTTAGTTGACTCCAGGACTTGGAACAAATTGCTAGCTTTCTGAAACCTAGGCTTTCTTTTCTTAAAAATGGGTGTTAAGTAAATAAGGAACATATGCTGACATTATTTTCCATCTAAGTTTGCCATTTGACTAAGTGAATAATGCATATATAAGGTGCTTCACCGATACATGTTGCATGCTAAGTGTTCTGTAAGTGTTAATACCACTATACTCTGCATCCTGCTGATACATATTTTTATATAATTGTGGGTGTATCTGCATCTATTTGTGTCAGCTGCTGGGTGGAGTGCCTCAGAGGACAGCCATGTTATTCTTCTGTCTTAAGCATACCTGGGTATCATTAATAGTGTTGGAGATTGGTGCTTGCCGGTGGGATGGGTCTTCAGTTGGGCTGGTTATTTGTTGTCCTTTCCCTCAGTCTCTGCTCCATCCTCCATCCCTACATTTCTTGTTGACAGGATACATTCTGTGTCTAGAGTTTGGTGGGTGGGTTTGTGTCCCTATCACTCTATTGGAACTATTGTGAGAGGCTGTTACCAGCAGGCGGGCAGTGACCAGTGTATAAAGTGAATAAGTTAACAAAAAACTAAAACAATAATGGAGTTGTATTGTCAGATTTGTTGGTCAACTTGATAGAGGCTGTAGTTATCACAGAGAAAGGAGTCTCAGTTGAGGAAATGTCTCCATGAGATAATATTAGTATGGTTGCTCATCAGCTGTAAGGCATTTTCTCAATTAGTCATCAATGGTGGGAGGGCCAATTGTTGGTGGTGCTGTTCCTGGGCTGGTAGTCTTGGACTCTATAAGAAAGCAAGCTGAGCAAGTCAGGAGAACAATCCAGTAAGTCACATCCCTCCAAGAACTCTACATTAGCTCTTTCTTCCTGACCAGCTTGACTTCCAGCCCTGACTTGCTTTGGTGATGAACAACAGTGGGAAGTGTTAGATGAATAAAGCTAGCCAGGCAGTCCTGGCACAAATCTTTAATCCCAGCACTTGGGAGGTACAGGCAGATGGATTTCTGAGTTTGAGGCCAGCCTGCTCTACTGTCATTTCAGACAACTAGGGTTATAAGGCAAACCCTAGTTCAAAAAACCAAAACAACAACAACAACAACAACAACAACAAAAGCTATCTAGAGAGAAAAAGATGCTTGGTAATCTCCAAACTGAGCAAATTAAAAAAAAAAAAAAACAAAAACAAAAACAAAAACAAAACAAAAACAAAACAAAACAAAAACAAAACAAAACAAAACAACAAAAAAAAAAAAAAAAAACAAGCAGTCTCCCAGCTGCCTTGAGCCAAACAGGTGATCAGCTTGGACAGCTGATTTGAGTTTGTTTTCAACCGTTGACACACACCCCTTCTCTTAGAACCCCTCTTTAAGCCAAGGTTGGTCCTTGGCAGTTATAGATGACACTAATTATTTTCGAAAATTTTGTGGTTGTTTAAGCATTTATTCTAGCATAGAATTCTCCACTATATACTTTACTTGGATCAGAGCGTTAGACTTCCATTGGACACTCAGTTTAGAACACTTAGTGGGTATCTGCATACTTGGTCCACCTGTCTGGCCTTCCTAGGAATAAAAATGCTTGTATATCATTGGCAGCTGCTTGAACCTAATCCAGACCAAAGCTGTTCTCACTTGACCGACATTCAGAATTTCCCTTACATGAGTGAAATGAACTGGGACACAGTCCTGCAGAAGAGGCTCATTCTAGGCTTTGTTCAACGTTGAGTCAAGACTTCCAAGTCCAAAACGTACCCACATTCTTTTCCCATTACTCTGTGCACAAGTCCACCCTGGGTCGCACTTGATGAGTACACCAGTAAAATAACACCCTGATGCTAGCTTTACAGAGAAGAAAATGGAGGCATATGTAGGGTAAGTTGAAAACCCTAAGTCACATGATTGGCAAGTCACTAAGCAGGATGTCAACATATGAACTTCTAGGCTTTAGCCACAGATTTTTCTATAAGTGGTTCTAGTGTTCCTAATAGTCATTTTCAGAAATATTCTCATAGAAATAGAAGTTTCCTTATTGCTAAAAGGTACTCTTTAATGTCCATTGAAATCTATGATTTGGTTAATGGTAAAACTCCAGGATCATTCCTCCTCTTTCGTTAGTTTTATTGTACTGATCCATAGTTTTCCGGACTAATAGTAAAATTAATAATAATATAAGTAAATTAATAAAAGTTAAAAAAAAACTAATAGTGACAGAGAAATAATTTCCGTTGGTTCAGTACCCAATCAATGGATATTGTGTCTCATGGAATATTGCTGGGTAAGTGTTAGGTTGGAGCCCTACTGAAGCTCCTCTCTCTTTTTCTTTCCTTTGTATTTAAATTACTCTACAGGATTTAGGAATATTGGCAAGAGCAATATGCTCTGCAGAGGCGTATAGAGAGAAATCGGGGGTTTCTCTTCACGTCCAAGCGAGGCACTTGTCCTGGAGACATGGGCAACTGGCTGTTTCAATGAACAGCTGGAAAAGGTGCATTGTTAAAGTGTCAGATGGAAGCCTTGTGGAAGTTGGAACAGTGTGGTGGCAGTAAGTATGTCAGTGTATACTCTAGTGAGTAAGAGCAAAGTGAGGTGACTATGGGGGACCCTGGGTGCCACCTGCCACAGACAACACCTTCCTTCTTTTAGCTGCTCCTCACACCCTAAGAGAACATCCACCTTATAGATCTTGGCCCTTTCTGTAAATCTGACTCTTTGCAGAATTTATCAAGTTTCAAATTCTTGGCCTCACATTCAGAAATCCTGATATTGAAACCTGGTTGTGGAACTTGGATGGTGACCAAGCAATGGCCATGATACTGGTCTACTGAGAATACCATAATTTCAAACCTTAGCAATATTGTTTTAGTATGGTCTGCTTCATTGCTCACCTAGGTATAGTTAGATATTTGTAAAATTAACTAAACTATACTATCAAAGAATGTAACAATGAATGCTGCCATTAAATGCTATAAATTCTGAGAGAGAGAGAGAGAGAGAGAGAGAGAGAGAGAGAGAGAGAGAGAGAGAGAGAGAGAGAAAGAGAGAGAGAGAGAGAACCTGTTATTATTCTTGGGTTACCCCATCAAGACTATTCATTACTCTCTCTGTTAGTCTTCTGTTTTAGGAATGATACAGGGATCTGAGGACTGAGCCCTGCTTTCCTTCTTACAGAAAGGCAGGCTCAATTGTGATCCCACTTTGAACTGGAAGAAGTGATTTTGGAGTCTAAAACTCTTCACAAAAAAAAAAGAGGCTCCTGGCAAAAAAGGAGTAGGAAATGAGGAAAAGTGACTCCTCTCAGGTTGATAGGCTCGCAACCAAGCTAAGGGAAGGGCAGTTCATTTCAGATCTGCTAAGGCAGTACATCTTAGAAGCTTGCACCTGCATGATGTTGGGGGCTTATAATAATAATGGAGGCACAGCAACAGAGGACATTATGTTATTTATCTTCAGCCCTGTGATGCAGCAACAAGCAGCAAACAGAAGACAGTTTCCCAGGATTTAAAAGATATTGTCACAATTTCCCATCTGTAAGGTGTGGTACAGGTTTCTGAAGGTACATGTGCAGGATTCCTCTCAGAGACACAATGGGAGGAATAACCTCTACAGTATTAGCAGTGAAATTGCAATTTATCTGCACCTACTCATGGAAGTTTTGTGTGATTACATGCACACCCACACACACACACACACACAATATGTATGTCTATATTCTAGAGTTCCAAAAACATTGTACCTAATTCTGATAGAGCAATGATCCAACGTTGAGAACTATCTTAGTTAGGCTTTTAGTGCTGTGAACAGACACCATGACCAAGGCAGTGCTTATAAGGACAACCAAGGCATGGGGCTGGAGGAACTGAGAGTTCTACATCTTCTTTTGAAGGCTGCTACCAGAATTCGCACTTCTGGGCAGCTAGGATGAAGTTCTAACAGCACACACCCACATTGACATACCTACTGCAAAAGGGCCACAATTTCTAGTCGTGCCACTCCCTTTGCCAATTAATTTGGCCAAGGTTATATATATATACATATATATATATATATATGTCAGACACTTTGTGCATCTGGAAACAGGTATCCTCTATATATGGTGCTCACTGAATGCTCTATGGTGTATGGGACATTTGAGGTCCCCATGTGTCATGTAAGTGTGCCTCTGTTTATTTGTCATGTTCCCCTTGAAGACATGACTTCTTCAAGTGCATCTTGATGCTGTTCTGAAAGAATTTATTATTTTCAACAAAGAAAAGTAAGTAACTCTGGGCTGTATACCAGTGACTTAAAATGATATCATATAGGCAGATTTTGTTTGCAGGGATTTCATATATGTTATAGAACAAAGTCTGCCACAAGATAACCAGGATTCTTTGGTCCAGGAAGTCACAGGTCCAGGGTGATGACAAACTGACAGGACCACAGAAGCAGTGTGAAATAAGAATGTATATTTCTGGATGTCTCCTAGTCCAGTCTGAAGGACTTTCTTCACCAGGATGAAGGGGCTTAAAAGGGGGGAGTATAGGTGGTTAGGTTAGTGTGGCTAGGAGGCATCCTGGGCACCTCTGCCCATGAGGGACCACAGACACACATACATGGTATAGAATAATGTTTATTCAGAATGGGGGATGGGAGTTAGTGGTAGAGAGACAGGGGGGGAGAGAGAGGGAGAGAGAGAGAGAGAGAGAGAGAGGAGAGAGAGAGAGAGAGAGAGAGAGAGAGAGAGAGGAGAGAGAGAGTGTGGAGGCCGGCCATGACCACGTGGAGGGGGGAATAGCCCCAGGGGCAGAGAGGTGAGAGAGTGTGGGAGCGCAGAAAGCAAAGAGAGAGAGGAGGAGCAAGTAGCCCCTCTTATAGTGGGCCAGATCTCTGGGGCAGGGCATACCTGGCTATTGCCAGATAGGTGTGGGGTGGAGCTTAGACAAAACCCCAACATACCCCAAGGTTTGCTTAATTAATTAAAGAAAAAGAAAAAAGAAAAGAAGGGACGGAGAATACAGTGAAGCAGGAATAGGGTCGTTGTTGAGATCTGGCTGCTTCATGCTGACATTGGGGCGACGTGTCTCTGCGGAACCTAGAGAAAGCGGTATGGGGGGTGATGGTCCAGTCTCAGGAGGACAGGCTGCTTCTTTGCTGTCCAGGGTTTGTAGAGCCATTTGAAGATAGGTCAGGAGAACAGGTCCAGTAGAAGCTGTCTGCATTTGGAGAAGCTGAGAGGAGATTGGAGCATCTGAAGGTTGCTTCTCTGGAGCTGTCCTGGATATGGCAAGTGCCTGGACTTAACAAGATGTTGGAACACATTAGTATAGTTAGGGAATAAGACTAAGTACATTTGGGAGAAAGGAAAATTTTCTTAAGATGTACAATTGAATCCCAGAGGAATCCCACCCTTTGGAAAGGTAGTAAAGTGGGAACTTGGGCAGATGTACTTATCTGGATGGAGCCTACTTGGTCCATGAGCAGTAGGTTTCCTGTAGCTAACAAGTTTATTAAAGAGATAACAACATGTGTTAACCACATGAACAGTCTTTAAGATGAGCCTTTGTGGATCAGAAGGAATAGAATTGAAGGTTGGGACAGTGACAGAGCAAAAGGGGAAATATGAAGCATTTAATGGAAACAGAGTTTAGGTAAGGAGATAACTGTCTAGCTGTCAATGTAGTCAGAAGTCTGAGGAATAAACAATAACTTAGCAGTTATATTATTAAAGAATGACAGATTTCAGTAGCCAGCAGTTCTCTGTGGTCTCTGGTCTCCATGGCGGCTTTGGTTGTCAGTCTGGCTTTCAAGCACAGACGATGCACAGCTTTTTCTGTGGAATGGATACCCATGACATGAGAAATGGCTTACTTTTGTTTAGCTAAGTCATTTGACTCAAGGTATCCAGTTTTGTCCACTGCACTCTTTCAGGCAGCATCCTGTGGCAGTGTCCATCTTTCTTCTGAGACCTCCTGGGAGAAGCTGTCAGGCCTTTGGGAATTCTGTCTGTCTTATATCTAATAACAAATGTCTGACAAGATTGAGTACAAGAGAGGAGAGCAATAATTAAGAGAGAATAGGAATGGAAATCTTAAGTAGTTTGACAGGTTGCATAGGTAGAGGAAAGTATATTGCCTTGGTTAGTAAAGATGCTAGGATCAGAGTAAGAAAGCTGGCAGCGATGGATAAAATTGTGGTGACAGAAAATGAGTTTGTCTAGGCAGATTTAGGCTTGTTAACATCAACTTGAGCACGCAAGCTATAGGCGCAAATGAGTTAAGGGTGTGGGAACACAGAATAGGTGAGGTTCAGATTCTTTATCATTTACCAGACTGTTAATTTTAAAAGTATACAGTTGAAGACAAGTAGCACCCACTAGGTAGGGGAGGGAGTTGTTCTGCAAACTTAGCGTCCTAAAGAGTGCAGAAACAACTGAAAGGCAGCTAAGCCAAAGAGTCCAGACCGTCGTGAGGACGCTTGGGAGCCAGGGCTAGAAAAGCCGGAGCTTTAAAAGAGGGAGGAAGCATCCCGCCTGGACCAGGATTTTCGAGGACAGCTGCAAAAGCCAAAGGGAGACTCAGGATCACTTCCGGATTAGGATACACCCGAGGGTGGTTCTAGAAGTCCTAAGCAGGAGTGTCGACTAGGCATGAGAGGAAACCCTTCGTTCCAAAAGAGGTTGGCCAGACTTCATTGAAAGCTAAGGGTTATTTACTTTTATGGTTAATGTTTATTTAAATTTTTAATCTGCTAGAGGGAAGAACCTGACATGTAGCACACATCAGTGGAAGCCAGTGTAGACCGCTTGACTGTCGGAACCGGTCCCCCAACCTTGCTTCTCCTGCCTGTGTGTGGCTGCAAGACCAGTCATGCCCTGCTCTATTAACAGTAGAGGACATTGGGAGTGGTGGGACCTCGCAGTGAAGAAGAGGAAAGACAGGGTGGTAGGGAGAACCCATAGAGCTGTGAGAGAATCGGGTAGTAGAATTGATGGTGCATCCCAGCAGCCAATGCAGAACTGGGCTTGGTCTGTGGCTAGGCTTTTGCAGGTAAAAGCCCTAGAAATCTGCATTGTAGCCAGCAGAGCGGGACAGTATGGTGGTGGGGGTGTGCAGCAACGAGTATGGAGTACATGCTTGTTGTGGCGAGGAGGCAGTATCACTCGGCAGGGATGGAGCACAGCCGATTCAGAGAGCCTGGAGAGACCTCGCCATGGGTAGCAGTCACTGTCCCAACTCTGCAGCGGTTCTGATGAAAGTTAGTGATCGCGCATGCGCTGGGCAGAACTTCCTGTCAGCAGGGGAAGTAGGAAGTCAGGTAGCCTGCAGTGGCTGGGAAGTAGCTTGTTTCTTATCCTAGCAATGGTGCAGGAGGGGCAGAGCTGCCAAGGATGTGGCAGCTGCCACAGCAGCTTCGTCAGCAGTTCTGGAGCAGGAGGGGGTCTGGCGTGGGCTGCAGCAGCCACAGCCAAGGCCGGGGCTTGGCCAGCGTTCCATGAGCCCCGCGGGCCACAAAGCCAGCACGCGGGAAAACAAGGAGAACCAGTAGAATAAATGATGCTGTCATATCCATAAGATGCAGGAGTGAATTAGATAGCTGAGCCTGGTGGCACTTGCCTGGCAGGGCATTGCCTCTGCACACTGCTGAGTTCCACCCGGATAGAGGGATGGAACAGAACAGCAGCGGGGAAATGCAGGAAGTGCAGAGACTATTGCTCTCACCAGTGGGGGTGTAAGACTTACACAGAGGCTTAATATCCCATGGTGTTTCTCATTCCTAGGTTTCAGCACCAAGTGAAGGACTTTCGGCAGCAAGATGAAGGGGCTTAAAAGGGGGGAGTATAGGGGGTTAGGTGAGTGTGGCTAGGCGGTGTGGGGGAAGGTGTCCAGGCAGGACCTTGCCTGGGCATCTCTGCCCCTGAGGGACCACACACACACATACATGGTATAGAATAGAGTTTATTCAGAATAGGGGATGGGAGTTAGTGGGAGAGAGAGAGAGGGAGAGAGAGAGAGAGAGAGAGAGAGAGAGAGAGAGAGAGAGAGAGAGAGAGAGAGAGAGAGAGAGAGAGAGAGAGAGAAGGCCGGCCATGACCACGTGGAGGGGGGAAGAGCCCCAGGGGCAGAGAGGTGAGAGAGTGTGGGAGATCGGAGAGCAAAGAGGGAAAGTAGGAGCAAGTAGCACCTCTGTAAAATGCTAGGGTTTCTAGGGCAATATAGGATGTTTACCCAAAGTCCAGGGCACATGCAGTTAAAGGGTTTCCTCACCTTGGCTCCACCGTCATGCTATCCTGGGAGCTGAGGAAGGATGGTTCCCATGTCTGGTCTTCCAGACAAAGATGGCGGTATTGTAAATTTTGGGAAGCTGCCTGGCTCGAGCTGTCTTCAAAGAGCACTTATGCCTAGTCCGCCAATTGTATTCTTCTCTGTGCCATGCCCGGTGCCACCATAAGCCTCTGAGGCCCCTGATGATCAGCTCTGATAACAGCCTCTAGCCCCCAGCCTGATGAACTCACCAGCTGTAGCCCTAAGGCCCAGCCTGGTAAACTAACCAGCTGCAAACCTTAGGCTCGGCTTGGTGTGCTAACTAACTCACTACTACTCCAATTATCTCTCTGAGTTAAAAGTACCTACTGTCTCCTGAATCTCACATGGATAAGGTAAAAATGTTTTGGTCAAAAACTCCCTAGGTGGAGTCTGCAACACAAAAGCAGTTCTTCACAAACTTCCCTTGCCATCCAGGTGGTCTTTGGTAGACATATCCTGTCTGCATAACAAGCAAGCTCAAGAGTTAAAAGCAGAACAGGCTAAACATGTCAGTGGATGTCCCTGGGATATCCAAATTCAGTTGCAAGACAGAAAGCCTGGCCTCTGGAATGGGGGAAGATAGCTATGATCCAGGTACAAACTCAAATGTAAAATCTTTCTATTTTGTCCATTATCCATTCATATGGCAAGAACCTTGTAAGGTTTTTCTGATGTAAATATCCTTAGTCTGGACCTATTGTTTGTAATCTACCTGCTCTTAAGAGAGAAAGAACAAAAGACAGAAAGAAAGAAAGAAAGAAAGAAAGAAAGAAAGAAAGAAAGAAAGAAAGAAAGAAAGAAAGAAAGAAAGAGAAGAAAGAAAGAGAAGAAAGAAAGAAAGAAAGAAAGAAAGAAAGAAAGAAAGAAAGAAAGAAAGAAAGAAAGAGAAGAAAGAAAGAGAAGAAAGAAAGAAAGAAAGAAAGAAAGAAAGAAAGAAAGAAAGAAAGAAAGAAAGAAAGAAAGAAAGAAAGAAAGGAAAAAAGAAAGAAAGAACCTGTGATTTAGAGTTCCTGGAATTTTTTTTACAGTGATTACATAAATGATTAGAGCAAAGCTTAGCAGAATTTTGGCTACAAGATGGATTCTTTCATATCTATATTTGCTGGGTTATACTATTTCCCTGTCACTAGGAAGGAGGAGAGTTTTCAGAAGTATAGTAAATTGCCAAGTGAGATTTTCATCTTATGAATATACAGGGAGTTCCACTTTTTCCTAGGAGACTTTTCTCACCTCTGTCTGTAAAATATGATTTTCCAGGTTTAACTGGGCCATCATGGCAATATATTTTTAAGTTTTTATTTTTATGGCAATAAAAAAGGATGCAATTCCAGGATGGAGATTTTGAAATAGCAGGAGCCTTTTTTTGTCGCTGTTTTTTAATTGTTAAATTACCCCTGTGTAGTATATTTGTGAACTGGAATGTAAGCATGGTGACTATTTATAAAGTCTTAACATTTTCAGGCATGAGATGAATGAGAGGTAGCCACTGGACAAGCTGCAGGAGCCAGTTCTCCCCTTTCTACCATTTGTGGGCCTTTGGAATTAAAGTCAGGCTTATTCATCAATGGCTCTAACTACTGAGCCCAACATGATGACTTGTAAAAGCTTTCTTAGCTCAGACTTTGTTATAAATTGAGGCAACAGTGAATGAACTTTAGTGTTAAATTCATATAGTTATTCATTTGTTTATTCATGTAGAGCTTACATTCATATATTTATTCATTTACTTTTGTAACAACAATGATTAAAGACAAGAAGGCCGTGGATTTGGGAGGGGCTGGGTCAGACAAGAAATGGGTAGTAGTGAGAAAATGGACATAGAAATGTTTTAATTATCTTTTAATTACATTTTAAAAGAATGAAAAAATTTGGATTATATGCTATCATTTCAAAAGTTTAAATTCCTTTCTCTTTTAATGAATGATACTCTCTTCCACCATCCCTCTCTCTCCATACTTTTTTCCATTAAGAGTAAAAAGAGAATCTAATCAAAGACAAGGAAATGTAGCCTTGGAACAAACCAAAAACAACACAGAAGAGGACGATTGGCAGAATAACAACCCATAAAATGCTTCGTAGGACAGTGTTTGGCACCAGGCTGGAAACTCCTGATTACCACAACAGAAGACCTGACAGCAGTTCTTGCCACTCCTGTACCTCATGACTTAGAGAATGTGATTGAAAAGTCCTCAAAAGTGGTGCCACTCTGCAGCAACAGGAGAGGTAGAGAGTTACTGGTTCTGAGCACTTCAGTTCTGGCTTCTGTACACACTGAGACTGTGACCTTAAGGGAATCATTTAACTACTTCCTCTGTTTTAGTTCTCCACTGAAAAGGTAGAGGGTTATTTCAGAAGAACTGGCCTTTGCTCTTTTAATGCTACAGTTGTTCTAAACAGCCTTCATTCTTATTTTTAAATGAATATTTGAATGTAGATTTATTCTTTATTCTTTTGATGACACTGTGAAACATGAATACTCTGTACACAGTGAGCCACTTCAGGACTAGAGAATATCACACAGTGGCCAGAATTCCAAAGCTTGATTGTGGAGGAATAAAGATGTTCCATCAGGAATAAATACATAGGTCAGATTAGAAGTAGGACCTTGCAGTGGGAGACTGCATCTGCAAGGAATATGTTTGCAAGTGCCTCCTGTGCATGTGGCCTCTCCCCTACTCTTCTGCCTTTGAGATGGCCTTGATCAATTGAACAAAATTCCACTGATAGGAGTCACACACACAGAAGTTGAGCAAATGCTGCGGGTTGGGAAACAGTTTTTTTTTTTTTTTTCAGCATGGCAGTTGCAAAATATCATATGCCAGTATTTTTCTACCTTGAGGGCAAATGTCCCTCAAGATTATCAGAGACCAGCTTCTGCAGAGGATCAGACAGTACTGCTGAACTAAAGGGTTACTTGCACCTGTTCAGTGATGTTACTCCATATAGTAGAGTTTTGCATGCTACATTTGGAAGCCAGCAAACTTTTCCTTGAGAAACTCCTAGCTCTCCAAAGTGAAAGGGAAAAAAGTTAATAGCTTTTTGTTGTCAAGAAACATCAACATGATTTTGTATTCTTTGGACCTTTGTTTTTCATAGAGCTTAACTAAAATATGGAACAATTTTACATATGCCTACATGTCTTCCCTCCTGAGTTACATTTAAAGCAGCAAGATGGCTTATAGATCCCAGAGGTCAAATTCATGGATACTGATGCCCTCACACTATATAATCACTGTGAGAAGGCTGGCAGAATCGTCTTGCTACTAAAAATATTGTTGAGGTCTGACTCTTTGTTGTCTGTGTATTTCAGTTATGTGCAAAGTATAATTCACCTAACTGTTCATATGTTGTAACTCTACTGAACTCATGAATATGAGATGTTTGAAGAACTTCTTCAGGTGCCCCCCTGGTTACACTGGGTAAAACCAAGATATAGATACTTGTACAGAGCACTGTTTCCAACTCGTGGGAAACTGAGGCCATCTAATGGTGTTCCCTATGGATAGTACAGGCATAACCATGGTGACAGCACTCTGGTCCAAAGGGCCAGCTTGATTAACAGATGTCCTTTGGAAAAGGCAGACAGGTGGAAGTAATTGGTCGACACCTAGGAAAGAAAGCTTGTGTAGAGAAACAAGAAATGAAGGTGAGACTAGCATTTATAAATCTCCATATTCTAGTGTGACTGGGACATCGTGTTTCTCTACTAAGAGAAAACACACAGACACACACACACACACACACACACACACACACACACACATGTAGAAACATATAAAGACTCAAAGCCCACTTCTTTCATTCAGGCCCGGTCTCTGAAGTTCTCAAATGTTATTTGTGACATTTTGGTTGTACTCCATCACTGTTTAACTCAGAGCATTTCCTTTACCTTCAGAGGTGTGAATGGGTGAAACATAGCAACCCAGAGATGAGCCTGCAAGTGTCAGGGTCCATGTGCATGCTCCAGATTCCACCTTTTGTTCTTCTGTATTGATGACACCATGTGTTGGATGTGTTATGCATTTAACTTCCCTCATCTGGCCACTCCTGCTCTTGGACCTTGTCAACATGCTCCAAAACAGGAGCCTAAAGGCCTGCAGGGCCAACAGGTCTCCACAGGGTGATTTGGACTGTTTGGTTTTGTGTCTTTAAACATTAAGATGGGGGTAGGAGCTCATGTGACCTCAAAAATTTAAATCTCTAGATTGTATTCCCATTTTGCATCTTTCTGAGCACTGTTGCTTCCAGAAGTGGGGATATGCTGGTTATCATACAGGGTAGGAGTTGGGTAAATTACTGGTACACAGTGTGTGGCTAGTTAGAAAGAAAAACAAACAGAAACAAATGCAGTGGGTTGTGCTGTGACTCAGTAGAAGAATATGTGCTCAGCATGAGTGAAAACCTGGGTAGATTCCCAGCACACGCACAGAGATATAATCACTGAATCTGGCTGTGTAGAATAGCTGGTTCTGAGCACCACTTACTGCTGTGCATTTTAAGAAGAGGAAAAACATCAAGAAGAAAACAAACCAAGCAAGCAAGCAAACAAACAACAACTTTTCCAAAAACTGATAATTGCTTCTTTGTTTTACTTCCTAATTTGGGTTAAAAGTTAGCACCCACCAGATGAAATTTACTTATTTCTGAGAAGGATTAGTTCTGAGAACTTCAGAAACCAGTGGGACTACTTTATCCTTTCTTCTGTTCCCAGTGCAATCTGCCCAAGCAGATTCCTACCCCCTCCTTATTCTACAGAGCATCTCAAAGGCCTGAGCTGTGTTTGAAAATCAAAATGTCCTGGATGTAAATCACTCTGGGCACTGCAGTCAGAAATCTTCAGGGCATTCCCACCTACTCTTCGTGGAGGGATGGTGCAGGTAGCTAACTTTGGGCAACCCTGGTAAGATCCTGACTCCCTAGAATGATGCATCTGCCTAAGAGCCAATGATCCTATTGCAACCCTGGTGATAGGCATGAATCTCAAGCAGAATAGAGCATTTTTTGAGACAGGTTTTCTGTGTGTAGTCCTGGCTGTCCTGGACTCAAATTGTAGTCCAGCCTGGCCTTGAATTCAGAAATCTGCTTGCCTTTGCCTCACAAGTGCTGGGATTGAAAGTGTGTGCCACCACAGCCTGGGCCAGCATTTCTAAATTAACCCCAGTGATCTAATTAATTAGTGGAAGTCCATAAATGCCTGGATTTCCTGTCTTTATGACTGTCTTGGTGACTCTTGAATTAGTAATTAGGAAGGCAGCTGTTGGTATTATTGCAGCTATTGATACTCTTGTTGCTGCTCAAGGTTGACAGGGATTCTGGGCTGCAGTGTTTCATATGCTCAGTTGCCAAGCATGGAAATTGCTTGGCTCAGCCCCTCCGTGTTCCTGTGTTCTGTCCTCAAGATATCTGTCTTTTACTCCTGTTCACCTGCGATTGCTAGTCACTGCAATTACAGTGTGCCTGCTCAATATGACACGCTGAGTTTCTGTATTTCATTCTGTGTGCTGTTCTCAACTGGTGGCCGATTACAAAGCTCCCACACCAAAAGAAAAGTTATATGTATAAATATATATGTGTGCTTCTGTTGAGCTATAGCGTATGTGATAAAAACGAGCATTCATGGATTAAAATGTCTTCTGTAACAGTGTTCCCTTGGTCTTCCTTTGTCAACTGTGTGTGTCTCTGGCCCTCCCAGGTTATCTGCTCTAACTTCCATTTCCATTAAGCAGAAAGTCTCTTTAGCATGGATGGCGCTGTCGCTCTGTAGCTAGAACAGGAACAGTGAAAACAGGAACAGTGCAGGAACATATAAAGGCCTGCATAGGTGCCTCACCAGCCATAGTGCAAGGAATGCCTTATGCTGCAGCTATGAAAGGACAGAAATTCAGCACCTATGTTAAACAATCCTATGGTAGAGGAGGAAAAGGAACCTCCAAGCCTACTTGTTTTAAATGTAGAGAGTCAGGACATATGCAAAGGCAATGTCCAGGAAATAATAAGAGCAACTCCAATAAAAAGGAGTGCTCCTCCAGGAGTTTGCGCTCATTGCCAAAAAGGCAAGCATTGGAATGATGAATTGAAATCAAAGCTCCACAAGGATCGACCACCCCTTATAGGGGAAAAGAAAGGAAAACTCAACTTAGATTTTTTAAATCAGAGGCAGCCCCTCAGCCACAAACTTGAAAGAGAGGAAACTGCTGTTAATATGGACATAGAACTAGTAACCTCAGACAAGCAAAATAAACAGCATTTTTCATAAGGGCCAATTAAGGCTCTTTTAATATAGATAAGGTGAAATAAAAATGAAAAAAATCCTATATGGCTTAATTATGGCCCCTAACGGAAGAAAAAAATACAGGCTATAAATAAACTTGTACAAAAACAATTGGCAAAGAAACATATTAAGACAAATAACAGTCCTTTAAATACTTACATATCTGTAATAAAGAAAGTCAACTCTGTATCCCATTTTTAATAGGTTTACTTGGTTTTCTGGGGTCTACTTTCTTGAGTTCTTTGTATATATTGGATATTGGCCCTCTTTCTGATGTAGGGGTTGAAGATCTTCTCCCAATTTGGTGGTTGCTAATTTGTCCTTTTGATGGTGTCCTTTGCTTTACAGAAACTTTGTAATTTCATGAGGTCCCATTTCTTAATTCTTGATCTTAGCGCAAGTTCTAAGAGCAAATTCTATTAGTGTTCTGTTCAGGAACTTTCCCCCTGTACCGATGTCCTTAAGGGTCTTCCCCAGTTTCTTTTCTATTAACTTCAGGGTGTCTGGCTTTATGTGGAGGTCCTTCATCAATTTGGAGTTGAGTTTAGTACAAGGAGACAAGGATGGATCAATTCACATTCTTCTGCATGCTGGTTTCCAGTTGAACCAGCACCATTTGTTGAAAAGGCTATCTTTTTTTCCATTGGATGTTTTCAGCCTCTTTGTCGAGGATCAAGTGGCCATAGGTGTGTGGGTTCATTTCTGGATCTTCAATCCTGTTCCATTGATCTGCCTGCCTGTCACTGTACCAATACCATGCAGTTTTTAACACTGTTTTTCTGTAGTATTGCTTGAGGTCAGGGATACTGATTCCCCCAGAGTTTCTTTTGTTGTTGAGAATATTTTTAGCTATCCTGGGTTTTTTGTTATTCCGGATGAATTTGAGAATTGCTCTTTATAACTCTATGAAGAATTGCGTTGGGATTTTGATGGGTATTGCGTTGAATCTGTATATTGCTTTTGGCAAAATGAAAATTTTAACTATATTAATCCTGCCAATCCATGACCTTGGGAGGTTTTACCATTTTTTGAGGTCTTCTTCTGTTTCATTTTTCAGAGTCTTGAAGTTCTTGTGATACAGATCTTTCACATGTTTGGTAATAATCACCCCAAGGTACTTTATAGTGTTTGTGGCTATTGTGAAAGGTGTTATTTCCCTAATTTCTTTCGCGGCCTGCTTATCCTTTCAGTATAGGAAAGCTACTGATTTGCTGGTGTTGATTTTATAACCTGCCACTTGTCTGAAGTTGTTTATCAGCTGTAGGAGTTCTCTAGTGGAGTTTTTGGGTCACTTAAGTAGACTATCATGTCATCTGCAAATAATGATAGTTTGACTTCTTCCTTTAAAATTTGTATCCCTTTGACGTCCTTATGTTGTCTAATTGTCCGAGCTATTACCTCATGTACAATATTGAAAAGATAAGTAGAAAGGGGGCAGACCTATCTAGTCCCTGATTTTAGTGGGATTGCTTCAAGTTTCTCTCCATTTAGTTTGATGCTGGTTATCAGTTTGCTGTATTTTGCTTTTACTATGTTTAAGTATGGGCCTTAAATTCCTGTCCTTTAGGCAGGGAGCCTAAAAAGGACCAAATACTTTAATCTCCTTCAAGAGGAGATATTCATATATGTCTCCACAGGATACTAACTCCTCACTTGAGATCCCTGAGCAGCATGTGTGATCTACAGCTGTTCAGAGAGACAGCAGAGAAAAGAAAAGAAAAGCAAGAGAGACAGAAGACAAAAGAGAAGCTACAAAAGCTTTCACTGGCTCCAAAGAGACTGCTGACTGCTGACATGGACGCAGCTAAAGAAGCTAACAAGAGAAGCTATAGAGTTGGTGACTGTTCAGTAGCAGCCACAAACTCTTAATTTTATTTTCCTTGCATTGTATGATTAATTGCTATGCATGTAGACTTACCAATTGTGTGGATTCTGACATAGATAAATATATAACAGTCATGATTCTAGAATCATACAACATATGATTCTACATATGTTATGCTTCCTATAGATTTCTAAGATGCTTGGTTTAACAAGGAAATTTTACAGCTATTTAAAAGATTGAAGGGGCTTATTAGACCAAAGCATTTTATGGCATCCCTGATATTAAATATTAGTGCTTTGATTACAATTATAACTTCATTTAAAGCTTCATCAGTGACTCTAGTCTCAGAAATGAAGCCTGCATACCTCGTTAATGATTTAAATAAAAATATTTCTTTGATGCTACTAAAGCAACAAATTATAGATAAGAAAGTAGAAGCAAAGTTTGATGCTTTAGTGGATGTAGTTTTAGGATTAGGACAAGAGGTAGAAAATATTAAGATTCAGCTTTCTACCAGGTGCCATGCAAGCATTCGATACATATGCACAATGCCGTTAGCCTATGATAAACAACATAATTGGACTCTTATTAAAAATCATGTGTTGGGAATTTGGAAAGATAATAGTATTACTCATGATATGGCTCAATTACAAACTCAAATTTCAGCTATGAGCAAGGCATATGATGGGTCCACAAATCTAGAAGACTTAGCTCAATCTATTAGTCTTGGTCTGCAGTCTCTGAACCCTCTAAGTTGTTTACATTGCATCATTGTCATCACTATGGCTACAGGAATAACCCTTTTTCTCCTCCTTATTCTTCCATTCATTTTCAGACTTGTCTTCTCCTCCATTTCTGCCAAAAGAGATATTTATGAGCTTCAATTAAAAAACTAGAAAAGGGAGAGATGCCACACCAACCCCAGTATATTCTGTGTGGCAAAAATTTTCCACAGAATGAGGCATTTGACTCAGAGGAGAAAGTCTCCTGGAAAGTCTGTGGAAATCTCCAGTTGGAGAATAATTCTGTGCCTTTGTTCTCAAAATCAGTTTTCTCTAAAATTTCCTCTTTTCCTCTCTCACAAGTTGATCCTAAGAGCCCTGGCCGATACTCCATATTTTGAAGTGGAATCACTGACTGCAAACTGTTTTTAAGAGCTACAACATTTTGCCTCATAGTCATTTACATAATTACAACCCCCAACATCATGCAGGTTTATATGGCTATGCATATGTAGAAGAGGGTGGCTCTGACACTGTACTAAGGAAAGCATTGATTAAGTTTATAAGTTTTTACAAGTTAAAAGGTAAATGTTAGATAAGAATTTCACCTGGGAACTCATTAAGCCCCAGGGTGTATAAGAAACTTGAAACTCTTTTTAAAGGTTTGCTGTTAACTACAAGTAGCTCTGTATTCTAATCAGGAAGATACTACCAAGTATCTACAGATACTATCAAGTATCTGTAAATTGACCCTCTAAATCTGTTACACGAGAAGCATTGTGCCTGATTGATTTTGCATTTCCTTGTGCCAAATGCTTATAATAATTGTGCCTGACTTACTTGCTACATCTTTTGAAATGGTAATGGCAACTCTTCTTGTATAAAAATCCTTATTTAGAGCTCCTAGATACATTCAGATTCAAACCACCTCTGCTGTTCTTTCTGTTTGCCACCACTGAACCTATATCTCTCCTGAAATCCAAAGTCTGCCCTCAGATTAGAATCCTCCAGGCTGGGATTCTTCTCTACCCCCCTGGGTCCTGCTTCTTTTCCACAGCCATAGGTGGATGTTCCAAGGCCCATAATCTGAACTAGACAGACAACAGAATCTTTGGGAACTTTCAACTAACTCATAGGCTCATCACAGCTCCACAGTTAGAAAACTGGGAGATCCAGGGCCTGTTCTGGAGTTAGTGGGCTTGGAATCTCTGCTCACCAACTGCCTTGTAGCCCCTGCCACACTAAGTTTCCTATATGCTTTTGCCATTAGCCAAAGGTTGGGTTTCAGCACCCTAGGTTCTGAAGAGCACCAGCCTCAGGTGTATGCTCTCATTTTTCAGGTTGCACTGGTCCCTTTCTCCTCTATCTTCTCCTCAGATGTAAGTTTCTTCCGTGATGGATTGGAGTGAGAAGAGCGACTTCTCAAAAGTTCTTTGGGACCAGACTGCTTTTGTTACTCCTAACCCTGTTCAGTGTCCTCATTCCTGACCTGTCCAAGTGTGACGATCACGTACTGGAGGCTTCATTGGTATGAAAGTTAGCCAATGCATCAATACTTCAAATAGCTGTTTCCAACTTCCTCTACGCTCCATCCCAGTAAAGATCATTGTAAGTGACCTCCACCCATTTAGAAGCCAATCAAACATTTAGCAGGCTTAACTGGCTGTTCCTGGGTCATGAGAAGGGAAATATCTTTGACCACTCCTGAGGTTGGCGAAAATTAATCTCTTTGGCTGAATATATTGAGGGAATCTCTCTCCTCCTGGGTTTCCAAGGCAGATAAAATGAAAGTCTAGAGAGATGCCAATGACCAGTATAGCCTTGACAAGGAATGAGCTTTACTGGGGCAGAAGCACTTAGTTGGGAAGGCTGGATTGAGATGGAAACTGCCTGGGTTAATTATTTCCATTCAGCAATCTCGTTTGCCCTATTTTATCTGAGCTCTTTAGACATCCTAAAACCCCACTTCCAGACCTGCCCATGTACCCATCTTGCCATATGCAAATGAGAATTGGATTCAGGAATGTTTCCCAACACAGGGAGAGAAATGATGGAGGTTAATAGCCAAAAGGATCTAAAAGACCTGACTTAAGCTTTGATCTCTTTGTTCGTGGGGGGTTTTATGTTTCTGTTTTTACAGTTCTGGGGATTGAAACAAGGGACTTTTTCCCGCTAGGTAAACAAATGCTCTGCCCTCAAGCTTCATCCCCAAGGATGGACGACCTATAAACACTCATTACACAAGTCAAAACTTCCAACTATCTAATATGCACAGTGAAGCTCCCAGAAGTGAGGGCATGGCCAGGAGTTTTTTTCAGACATTTTTCAGACTCTTAGAGATCACTTGCTGAAGGATACATCTGGTGTGCATTTAGATGGGGGCTTTTGCTCCATGCCTAGACTTTAGGGACTAAGATGATGGTGTGTACAGAAGGGCATAATAACCTCTGTTTGGAGAAGACACGTACATGCACACACAAACACACACACACACACACACACACACACACGCACACACACACACACACAAACCCAAAAAATACATAAAGGCACAACTTAAAAAAAAACCCTTTTAAAGTTCTGTTTCAAAATCAGCTAGACTTATTCCCAATAAACATTTTTTACACTTATTTTAAATGTTATTGCTTATTAGAAATCTTAAGTGATTTCCAAGGTTTCACCTTTCATTGTCAGGTCAGTGGCTCACAGTTCAATGTCAATGAAGGGAAATAGACATTTCTTCTTTTGTCTTGTATGGTATGTGAGTGTGTGTGTGTGTGTGTGTGTGTGTGTGTGTGTTTGGGTGTGCGCATGTATGTGTGTGTGTGTGTATGTGTTTGTGTGTGTGAAACATATACATCTAGATATGGCTGTGCAACCGTGTGCATGATGCATGATCCTGGGAACCAGGAAAGGACATCATATGTTCCTTTGTAACAATTTTCACCACTGAATCAAAATCTCAACCTGAACTTGAATCTACCAAACCCAGCTTTCCTTCTGTCTCTACCTCATCCCCACCAACATGGTTATGGGTACATATGTTAGTCATATCTAGGTTTTTAGGTGGGCACTGAGATTGGAACTCAGGTCTTCTTTCTTATACTGTGAGCTCTCCTACCCACTGAAACATTTCCTAGACTCCCAGATTTTCAATATATTAGGTGAAATGGTTTTCCTCACACAAACTACTGGAGAGCAAAGGTGGTCACTTTGTAATTATTTGAGTATCCAGGTTTACATTAACAGTCAGTTGGTGAGCTATTTTGCTTGATTCTTTAATCTCAGCTAACTCAATACACAGTTTTCTTCATGGTTCAAACCAAATAACTCTTCAATCTCCAAGCTGCCTCACAATTAGTACAGGTCACAGGAATTTCGAGGAATGCTGGCTGCCTGGACCAGCAAATGACTTGCATTACAACTCAGCTGGGCTGTCTAGGGGAGAAGCTGTGAGGCTTGGGGCAAGAAACAATGTCAGGAAGCACTCGCCTTTTGGAAGGGACTTAGCAGAAAGAGCAGAAATGTTTCCAGGGTTAGGACTCAGGCCTTGGGAGTTAGACCTCTGTATATCACAATAAAGAAAATCCAAAGTGCTACTGAACTTTGAAGATGGAGTGAGGCTATTTTGGCACATAACTATAATCCTATTAGTTTTAGAAAAACAACCCCCCCCCCCAAAAAAAAACAAACTTTGAGATCTCAGATTTTCCTCTGGAGAAGCTGCTTTAATTGATCCAGAGAGACCATATCAACCTCTTCAATCTGTGGCCATTTCAGAAAGAATGTTGATAAACAGATTGCCACTGTGATCTCAGAAATAACTTGGCAGTTGGAGATTGCAGGGTTTTCTTAGAGGGGGATTGGTGAAAAACCCAGAAGAAAAAGCCTCTTAAGAGAGCATACTCGCCCGAGCTTCACTCACGTGCCAGCGATCTTGGAGAGCAACCCTAGAGCAAAATGCAACTCCCTGTCATTTTCCTCCCTGATACCCACTGACTGGGGCTGTCTTGTCTGTGAAGCAGAACCAATTTGCATTTAAACTTGTAATTCAAGTAACACAGTTGCCAAGAAAAATTCCAGTTGTGGAGCTGCTCAGGAATGCTAAGGATTTACTATCCTTGGTGCTACTTATAGTGAATGAAGATAGGGGCACATCCTGAGATGGCACCTTGAGGACTTGGAGAAGCTAGCTGCTCCTTGCTTGAGTGGAATATAAGGTTTTAGGGATACATTGGAAGTGCCAAGTGCAGTGCCGATGACCCAGCTGAATTCATTTTTCATGACCAGGGAGACCTTGGAGGGCCTCAGGTATGGGCAACCAGACAATGCTGGAGGCCCAGAATTGCAATTCATTTACATGTCTCTTCCCCATCATGTGGCCAATGGTGGTAGTATATCCTGTACTGCTGCCAAACCTGGCTATTGAGGTATTTAGTTTACATGCTGCAGAACTGGCAAACACTGTTTGCATCTAAAAGTCCTTCTGTTTTCCTGGATATGTCCCCAAATTTGAATTGTAGTTCAAAACTTCATTCCAGTCTTTTTCTGCTAATGTTGCCTTTAGAATGAAAGCACCATGAGACCTTTAATGTAACAAGATTCCTATTATGAGTTAAAAGAGTCTTTTCCATGATTAGAACGGAAGGGAGCTTTCTTAAGGAAATTCCATTCTCTGCTACTTCCAAGTCCTTATGTATCCAAACTGCTCATATTTCTCTAGTTTTCAGTTTTATTACAACCTACAGTCAGGGTTCGGGGCAATGTCACAGTGGCAGAGTTTTGCCTAGCATTCAAGCGGCCCTGGACTCAGTTGTCCAGCATCACAAAATGAAATAAATAAAAATTCCCTACCTCAAAAACAATACCCAAAACATAATCCACACATCAAATGACTTCCAAGAAGAACAGAGGAGTGGCCCCTGGTTCTGGAAATACTCAGTATAGCAGTATAGGGCAAAACCAGAACAGGGAATAGGGAAGGGGTGAATGGGAGAACAGGGGGAGGGAAGGGAGCTAATGTGACTTTCAGGGTGTGGGTGGCCAGAAAAGGGAAAATCATTTGAAATATAAATAAAAAATATATCGAATAAAAAAGATAACTTAGCAAAAACAAATAATACCTGCAGGCAGAGATAGCGGTTTTCCATAAGTAAATAGAAAGTGTATGAGGCCTGCTTTGTTCCTCAGGATAATTAATGCTCAGTGCAATAGTTCTCACCAAGATGGCCCCCAGAGCACAGAAGTCTGAGCCAAGGTGGCTGCCATGTCTTCTGCAGGAGAGTAGCTGGCTAATAAAGTCCTCTGCCTTTCTCACAGAATCTGGGTCATGATTGATTCTGGAAATGGTATGAGAGGAACATGGGCTTCCACCTCTGACAGACTGCCCCGATCAGCAAGGCAGACAACAGGGTTCCTGGAGCTACCTAAAACAAGGGCAGAAGGGCAAAGACACGAAGAGACTGACAGCAAGTCTAATCCTGATCAAGCTGTCAAATTTTATGTTTTACATAAGCCAATATAAAGGGAAGCTCACATGGTTTGGGAGGGGTAAAGGGGGGAACAATCTCAGGGGGTTGGCATCATTCTAAGAAACATAATTTCTGGGTAAAGTTAGTTATTGATGCTGGAATTTTGGAACGATAAAGGGGGTCAGGAGGAGGTAAAGTTGAAAAGGGTTACTATAGTAACCTATCCAAAGAAGAGCTTAGAAAGGAAGGGGTATCGACATCTATGTAAGAATGGTTCCTGTGATGGAGATCTAAATGAGAATGACCACTGTTATCAAGGTCTCCTGGCATTGAGATCTGGGTGGGGATGGCTTCTGGAATGGAGATTTCTTGGCATTGAGATCTAAGTGAGGATGGCTCCTGACATCTCCACCTTCTCTGTATAGTAGAGACCAGAGTTCAGACAGCCATTGATGTAAAGCAGATAAGGAATCAAAATAATGGGACAGTGCTTGTCTTAACAATCGACCCAGTCATCCAACATCCTGTTCCCATTAGGATGTCTCTGCCAGTCTCCAGAAACTCCTGTCTTAAGTGGGACTGGATCTGGGAAGTTGCGAGTCATTGGCTAACTACCCAGAAATTTAATTGTTACTGATGCCTTCAGCTTGTGGGGTTCCTTCTGGAATCCCAGCTGGAATGGCTGTGACAAAAACGCACTCTCTGTAAAGGTACTAGAGTGTGCTGTTTGGGCTGTTTTGCACTGGGGTATAGGTAGCCATCTCTCAATCCTACAAAGCCAAACGATGGTAATGTACCTGAATAGGCTTGGCTGCCAAGTCATCTTCCTGCTTCTTAATTAGGGCAGTGACACATTTAAAAGTCCATGGTCCTGATGAAAATAACAGTAATATTCCTACAAAGAGACCTAATATACTGGGTAAAAGTGTATTGAGCCATGGAAAGGTGGAAAACCAATTTTCATACCAACTTTCTTTCTGTTCTCTTTCTCTTTTATGTTTTTCTAGTCCTTTTCTATTTTCATGCTATTGTTTACAACTCCTGTCTTACTAGCATAAAAACAGAACACTTCTTTCAAAGCTACACAAAGTGAACCCTGTTGGAAGAACATTAGATCAAGTCCTTGCCTATTTTGGAGGACAACCTCAGCTAGGGAATCAATGGAGTCAGAGAGATCAATTATCCCCTACTGAAGGCGTTGGACATCTTGATCGATGGTGGCACTTAGCTCTGTGTACCTAGAGTTGCAAAGAACAAGGGAAGAAATGCCTGTCCCCACTCTCACAGATCCAAGGCCAAGTAGGACAGAGAGAGTAACAGCAGAGATAGGTTCTCTGCAAGGGCGGCTCAAAGAAGTGGATACTTCAGTGGATGTGGATTGATCCCACTAGTGAAAAAATTCTTCAGAGTGATAATAAACTAAGTGAGGAATCATCTTAATAAGGATGAAAAACTCAGGCCTCACACCATTCTTTTGATTTTGAAAAACTGAGGTGGTGAGGCAAGGTATAAGGCCATCAAGGCATGCCAACCATGTTCCTTCTGGGGGGGGGGGAGAATGAAATAATTGCCAGGAGGGGGAAATTAGGTTTGATTACACATGTGAGCATAAACTGAGGGGTCATTTGTTCCACTAGAAATCACACAAAAATTCGCAGTATATATATTTGGGTTAATGAAAGACCTGTACAAGTGCCCTTTTGCCAATGGCAGCGCTGTGGATCATCAGCATGGAGGTTATCACCAAGAACAGCAGTTCCTTCATAAAAGTGTGGTTGGGAATGATAGTACAACCAGCAGTCCTCAACAAGTTCAGAGGAAATGTCATTTAAGTTGAGATATATCTGATTAACTAAAGAAGGTACAAGATTTTTAGTGGAAGCTGGCTGTACAGGCAATTTAGTGTTTGATGCCTTAGCTGCTGGTTGGAGAGGAAATACAGAAGGTAGGGAGGTGCCTTTAAAATCAGGAGCATGGGTGGTGTCTTGATCAATTCCTTTAGGAGGAACAGGGTTAGGTATCAAAATAGAATTAGGTCCCATTGGGACTGGCTGGGCATGATATAAAGGCTCTTTAAGGAGCTTAATAGAGAAAATAATACCTGCATCAAAGCCAAGTACATAGAGGCGAAGACCCCATTCATAGCCTATTTGCCAGTGTAGATTGGGAGATTTTGCATGGGTAGTGAATGTAGTTCATAAAGGTGTGCACCATACTTTTGTAGAAGGATTAGAGGGACTCATCATATTTTTGAGATCTAGCTGAGCATGTAACATTATGCTTTACTTGAATGTAATCTCACAAGAAGTTTAAAGGCTCTCTCAAGGGTCCCAAACAACCAAAGTAAATCCTGTGGATGTCTTAAAAAAAATAAATTGCAGGCCACCTTCTATCTTGTCTACACTTGAAATTTGTAATATTTAAATATACAGCCTTATGACACCCTGAAGGAGGGGCAATCAGCAGTAGCCAATATCTCCCCTTTAATCTGTTTATAATTTGTTTAATTTTGAGCTAAATAAAATTGCCATGCAAAGAGGGATGTTGATGTCTGTGGTGTAAGCATTAGTAGGAGACATCCAAAGGTGTTGGGGACTGTATCCATTTTTAATGATTATAATCGGCATCATTATTTGTCTCAGCATTAGCATAGTTTGACAGCTAGCATGTTCCTTCTGCATCCTGTAGAAAAAACAAAAGCATGCCCTCTTTTCTATACTCAGAGTGTTCCCTGGCATTAAAATTTTAAATTTTTTGTGGTATATAAAGATATGATTCTCCCCTCTTTTATTTATTAAAATATTGTTGTAAAGTTTTATGGGCCTGTACCATAATATTTTGTCCTTGAGGGTTATAAGGAATCTCAGTTATATGAATAATAATAAATAAATAATAAAACATCTTACTGACTTTAATAATCAGTTATAATATTTGTCTTACTGATATGGAACATTCAGTATAGAAAAAATAACATATGTAATGACTAATTTTAATTTTTGTTGTTGTTTCTTCTGTAAAACATTTATAACTAGAATCCCTGAATAGCTGTTAATAATCATATGTATATCTTTAATTAAACTTTTTAAATTGTATTTGTATAAATAGTTAAAAGGTAAGAATTAGTAGTATTAAAAAAATTTCAAGCGATTATAAGCCACGAGCTATATATATTATTAATATATAAATAAAAATTTGATTTTTAACATTGTAAAAAGAGCAGCTACCACACCCAATTCAGTTATCTGTGCTAAAACGAGGGGAAGCTCAAAGGAATAACGATGTGATCTAATTATATTTGCTTTACTCCCACAGTAGATGCATTTTTATAGGATGCATGTATAAGTCTATAAATATATAAAAACATGTATGGAGGCACATTTTAAATAATTCATCTTTCAGAAAACAATTATTAATTTTATCAAGAAAGGCTTGCCATATAATAGATTAACAGTTAATAATAATCAATTTGATTGCTGTTAAAAATAAGGAACAAACATTTCATCATGCTCTTAAAACATTCCTTTTAAAATTTTTTTTATGATTTTATCTTGCAACATTTTATTATTACACCAAATCATTATTCGAGATGTTAGAACTTTATTTGGAGAGATTTTACATTAAAGTTCTCTTTGTCAAGCAATGGAAATGAAGATATATCATAAACTGGAAACAAATACTTATTGTAACTTTCTCAAAGTTATGTTTCTCAATATTTATTTTGCATTTACGTTGAGAACATCAGAGGCAAACTCTTATGGCAAACTTAAAGCAGTGTCTAAGCCAAAGAAATTATCTTAACATATTTGAAAATCATTTACTTAAAAATTTTTGAAGCCCATTGCTAAGAGCAAACCATTTCTTGAGGAAGAACTTTTTAATGTAATTACTTTATTGTTTTTTTTAAAGTTAGCTTCTATAAAGCCATATTAACCTTTCACAGATCTAAGTTTGAATTTATTTTGAACTACATCTGTATGAATCTGTTAAAAAGGTTCTTTTGGACAGAAACTCTCTAGGTGAGGCCTGCAAGAGGAAAGTTGCATCTATCAAGCCTCTGCTTAGACAGCTCTGAGCTTTGTATTAAATCAAATGTAAAACTTCTGATCTGAGTTGATTATCTCTAAAACCAGACCTACACCCATCAGTCTGGCAAGGAGTAGCCTGTAACTAGACCCCACTGTATGAAGGTCAAATAACAAAAGGAACCTGTAATATCAAAGCATAACTACAAGTTTTTGAAAGCAAAACCCAGTTTTAAACAATCTCTTCTTCTCAAAATTAATGTCAAACACATCACTTTCACATTGCAAAGTTTGTCCATCATCTTGTATGTTTGAATGTATGACAGTGTAACTAATATTTTAAATCTTATTTTTATAAGTCTGATTTCTAGAATAAGAACCACTTAAAACAATATGCCAATTCAGAAATGCTCAGAGGTCTGTTTATCTTGGGTTGTGTCATGTCACATGCTGCTTAAGATAGCTCTAACCCTGAATTATCAGTTTTAATCTTTACTTTTGTGACCATCATTATATTTTTTAAATGATGTCCAATAACTTATGAGCCAATACTCTATAGTCAAGGCACATAAAACATTTATACCTTTAAGATCAATTAGAAATAAAGAAAAGTGATCACACAAATCTCATAAATTTAAAACAAATACATTTTTTTCCAGCTGTAATTTCAGGGGAATGACGCATTTGAAACCAATCATCACCATGGTATAATTTTTTCTAGGAGAATTAACCATTCCTACTTGTCCTAGAGGTTGAGACTGTTGGCCCTTTAAGAAGTAGCTTTTGTTCAGCTGTGTTTGACTCCTAGTTATTAATGTGAGGCACCTTAAATCACCCTCCTCTGTGTAAATTGCAGACTGGCAGGACTGCCAGCATATAACGCATTTTTACCATGTTTTTTTTTTTTTCTTTTCAACATAAAAGATTAAAAAAATCATTCAGCCAATTAAAACAATAGGCAAACATAAATTGACACACATATGGACACGTTTTGGTACACCAAAGACAGACAACAGACAGAGAGGGAACTTGATGTTTTAAAGGGATCTAAATATCTAAACCAGAACTCAGGATATCTCCAGTAGGATTAAGAGAGGAATCAGGACATCTTCTATTTTACTCTCCTCCCCAGGAGAGTTTTGAAATAGCTTTTAACCATTTTTTTTTTTTGATAGCACATCCTGCACAAGGAAAAACTGCTTTTCTGAACCCTGCTTTTTCTCTTGTCTAAGATTTAACTCCCAATCTTCTTTTTCTTCTGGGAATTCTGCCCGAGACTGGAAGGGAGACACAGTGGAAAGCACTGATAGTTACTCCATAGTACCCTGCTTTTATCCCTATTGGGTTCATAAAAAGAGAAAGAGTTTTAGAAAACATGATATATGTTGGTATATGGAATGGGGGGGGTGCCTAGGTTACCACACAGACATGGTATAGAATAATCATTATCCAGGACAGAGAATGAGAGTAAATGGCATAGTAGAGACAGAGAAAGGCAGAGAGAGTGTGTATAGAAATGTAGAGACTGACTATGACCATGTGCATAGAGGTGGGAGGGGAGGAGAGCCCAGGAATTTTGTTGCAGTCCAGGACTTACACTCCGCCAATGAGTGGTTTTTACTTTTGATTTCTCCGGGCACTTCAGCTGCCTCTGACTTCCAAAGAAAAAATTCTCGCCCAGAGAGCTCAGGTTGGACAACCTGGGTAAATTCCTCATGTGTGATCCAGCTCTCAGTGAAACATTCTAAGTGCCAAAGTAAAGGAAGCAGTCTGCTCATAGGCTGTGACTGTGGACTTTATTTTTTCTAAAATTTTAAAGTCAAGGGGGTTGTTTTGATTCTGGCTTTTTCTAGAGGTTTGTCTTTGAAATAAATCTTGAAGTTAGAGTGACCATTTGTCCCTTTAAGTCTCGTAGCTCCTTTAAGAGGGCTACTTGCTTTCTTTGGCTATCATTTGGCAGAGAGAAGATATTTTTCAGTGGCTCTTCTGCTGGCAGCTTTCTCCTTCAAGTGTACTTGCTCCCCAGGAGAGACAGTGTCAGCACCTGAATTATGACTAGATTTAAGAGTTTATGAAGAAGGATAGACTTTGGTCTTTTTGAGAATTAGTGAAAAATGGAGACATACAGAGAGACCATTTGAAATGTCCGTCCTCCATATCTGTCAGAGGCGGGAGCGATAAGAAAGTATAGGGACAGTGTCTGGACGAACACTTTTTCAGAGAACTAGATGCTGGAAGCAGGAAGAATTCTGAATAATATCATTAATGAGAGACCAGTAGTTAAAGGCAGTAACCAGAACATTTTTAGTTCCCGGACCAAAAATTGCATTGTAATTTCTTACTCCAGCACATGTTTTCTTATCTATGGGTCCTTCCACTGGGAACTGGGAAAATTTGTCCGAGATAATGCTTAAAACCCTAAGTACTTCTCAAAGAAGTACCTAAGATCTCCTTTTCTTAACCCCGCCCCTTGTGTCTCGAGCCTTAAATCAGGCTGAATGAATTTTGCCCCATTGTGTCTCACCTTCGAGATGAGCTGACATGGAGATTTTCCTCTGGCCAAGTGCACTGGCCTGTCAAATATGCCTTGAACTAATCTAATCTTGGAGCTGTATGTGAAGGGCCCTCCTCCTTTTTTTCCTATGGCCTTCTTCATCTTACTAGTTCCACAGTTACTTCACTGTTGGGTGCCAGAGTGTCCCGACCTGCAGGACAGTCAACAGTGTTCCTGGAGCTACCTAAAATGAGGGCAGAGGGGCAAAGACACAAAGAAACTGACAGCAAGTCTAATCCCAATTAAGCTGTCAAATTTTATGTTTTACACAAGCCAATATAAAGGGAAGATCACAATCCCCATCCCGCCCCTCTGTATCCCCCTCAAAGCAGTTGAGATCTACCACTTGAGAACAACTGTTCTAAAGGATCAAATGACCATCTTGGCCTACAGAGTGGGAAATGGCTGAGAGGATACTAAGCATTGCTGTAGATGTTAATAGAGGCAGCAAAAGATCAGCAAGTATAGCTAGCTAGAAGTAGGAACATGATAGAATGGAAGAACTATTAAGGCAGTTGGAGTAGAGCCAGTAGCAAGAACAGGAGTCTTAAGATGCGGTCACATACACTGGCAGAATAAGATCCTAAGGGAGGTCCACTCAGGGCTTTTCAGGGCTTTTCTCAAGTTGGGCATTCAAGGCCCCAAACTGAGTGTCTGTGGTCCCACCCATTGACCTTCAGCTGTAAATTTGCCTTGGGACTGTGTAATCAGACAGCAATATCAATCACCTTTGTGTGTTGTACAGAGATTATGCCAAGGGCTGGGGTTTATACCCTTGTGAAATATGTCATGTCCCACAGCGGCGTTTATGGCCTATGAGACAAGCATGATTAGACTACCCAGGCAGCAGAAATCCAATCCAATCCTTGTCACATCATGGGCCGTACTGAGGCAGGGAGAATGTGTATCCCTATGAACCAGTCAAGGAAGGATGAAGCATGTGGAGCCCTACCCCTGCCTTCTGTGCATTGACCAGGCACAGTGACCCTGTCCACATAGTATGAGTGATGGGGGAGTAATCAGTACTGCTCATCCAGATACACTGTAGCAATGCCATTTCTTCAGTCCCAGAATATAAATTACAGTAAGAAAATGTCTATACTGGGGAAGTCTGGCTTTCATTCTCTTTTCTAGTAAGCCAAAAACTAAAGTAGAGAACTCAAGACATCCACTGTTATCACATTCTCAGGGTCTGGGATAACTCACTTGAGGAGAATTCCAAGAATACTGGAAGTTGATGAGGAGAGAAGAAGGACTCAGAGAAATGAGGACAGAGACCCCATCTTAAATAACCCAGACTACTCCAGTTTTGTGTGTGTGTGTGTGTGTGAGAGAGAGAGAGAGAGGGAGAGAGAGAGAGAGAGAGAGAGAGAGAGAGAGAGAGAGAGAGAGAGAGAGAGAGAGAGTTCATATGAACCACAGTAATTGAAAGCTGTAAGCATGCTCCCAATGGAGCAACCTTGGGCAAGCTAGATGGCTAGTTATCAAGTTGTTCTTGTATTAAGCCTTTTGGGAAGAACTTGTCTATAAAAAATACTATCATTATGTCAAATCCTTCCAATTTGAAACTTAAGTATTATAATAATATGTAAGAATTATTGGTGGAAATGAAATTTTCTATGACCAAACTTGTTTAGAAGTCCTGTTTTCATACTTTGAATTCTGCCCACCATTGCTTCAGCACCAATCTGTTGCTATGGCTGTGGCTGGGAGAGTCTGAGGAAGCCTAGTCCTAAAAGTCCCAGGGAATTCATGAGATTTTTCACACCTTCTAACCATCATACATCGCTGGTACTCACCTACCTCCTTTGAAAGGCATCAAGATGGAACTGGCCTTTGGATGCTGTATGAGGCCTATGTTATACTTCTTAAAAAGTAGGTAGAGATTCAGAAGGAAATGCTGTTCCTTAAAGTTGGTCGGCCCCTCATTTCATTAGTTCAGCATAAGGGACAAACATATGTCCATAATCCTTGCAAATTTTTTTGGCTTTCATCCTTTTCTACCTTCTGCCTCCAGAGTTTGCACATGTTCTATGAGGTTTTGCAGCCAGCATTAGAAAGAGGTTTTGCTTTGTTTCAATTTCAACTGTTAACAATTCCCTGGAATAGTAGGTACGGGGAATTCTATTTGTGTGTCTATTGCGTATTGTGTCTTCACTAGAAGATATCCATGATTGATTAGTGGTATCTACTACAGAAAACAATACAAGAATAGCAGTTATTGACATATGCATCCCTTTCTGATGGGGTGGTAACGAAAAGGATTAACAAAAATATAGGGGCAAAAAGAAATTAAGAAGTGAGATTCAAGGAAAACCCTCAGCAATGATAATTAACACATCCTTGAGAGGACCATATGTACCTTAGAACTATATTTAGAACAGAATTTAGAGAAAGTAGCATTCTCAATTGATTGGAATTAGAATACTGGTCCATCCAGCTGATTGCACTAAATTTTTAATTCAAAACAAGGTGATAACAATGACCACATCACATGACTTAGATTTGTTTGAGACTACTGTATTTATAATAGTCATGTCATTGCTTGCTTTATTACACAGTTTGTGTGTGCGTGTGAATATGTGTGTGTGTAGAAAGAGCCTGACCCAGGTCCTTGTTCTTTGTCACAAGTGCTTTTACACAGGTGCTTAGGGCACTTCCCCTACCCACCAGCCCTAAGTCAGGATTTTTTATATTAATTATGAGCACCAGAGGTCTTAAAAAGCACTGATGTTGGATAATGAGATCCTTTGGAAATTGAACTTTAATAAATCCAGGAGGAAGCCATATTCCATTTCTCTGTTGGAAGTACTCTCAATTCTCCCTGAGAATGGTTGTCCAAAAAAATGTTCATAGTTTCTATATCTGAAGACCTTTATTCTGTCCCACAATTGCAAGTCCTCCTTAACCATGGAAGAAGAGCTGTGTGTGTCCTCCTTACCAGACAATCACAAGTCAGAAGGGTAATGCAATGAATTTTCTATTGTGAAATATGAAGCAAGGGTAGCTTACACTTGAAAACACACTGTCTGAGGGTTATTCCAAGCACAGAGCTCATGTGGGATACACCAGCAGAGGGCAGGAGAGGTTAATGTACTGGGTGGATAGGGTGAGTGTAATGGTCTCTCCTGCTCTTCTTTCTCCCTACTTTTCACCTCTTCCTATCCAAACATCACTTCTAGTAAGGATAATATGACTGCTTTTCTAGTTCTCCGAAATTGCTCTTATCCACTGCAGTAGGATCATTAACTACTGAACAATAAACCAGCAGTTTTTCCATAAACATGGAAAAGTGGGAAATACCACAGAACCTCACCACTAGGAAGACAATTGGACACTTAGATAGATCCTTGTCCCATTGGAAAAGGGTCCAAAAAGCCAGAGAACTGAAAAACATCATCAGAATTCAGCTGGACTGCCCCTAAGCACCATAGTCACTATGAAATGGATTTTCCTTGGGACCACTTAGTTAATGAATCACTCATCATAGGTCTCTGCTAGCAGATGGTCATCAGCACACAGCACCAACAATGCATGACTGTCTGGGGAAGCTTCTTTCACAATCAAGGGAGTCCACATCTCTAGTTTCTCAAATACACTAAGCCCAAGAGCCTTTCACAAAGGACAGACACAAAATTAAAAAAATAAAATAAAACATTTGAACAGGGAGTTCTATACACTGCAAGCCCTGGTTAAATTAAAAGCAGTGGACAGCACAGCAGAAGGCAGAAAGGCAAGGAGGACAGAGCCCTGTGTCCTGAAGACCACAGCACAAAAGTCATTCTACTCCTTTCTAAACTAGCTTGTTCTGGCCTGAATGTTCAGGTACAGTGACCACACCTCTGATGAGCTCTGGGGACTGGCCTGATGATGCTGGCTCAGGGACAGCCTCTGATTCAGACATGCAACCAGAACCCAGGCAAAATAATCAAATTCTTAGATGCTTGCTTGGGCCATTTCTTCATTGTTTCCTTCACTGTGAATTGAGTACAATAGATACCCCCTTTCCCTTATCATCTATTCCTTTCACAGTTAATACTGATTGTGGAACCAACAGGGAGATAAAGAACTATAAAAAATGGTGGATGAGAGAGTTAGTGTCCTAATGTCATTGCTGAAACCTGCCAAGCTAACTGTGCCCCAATCAGAAGCAATATTTTACTTGTTGATGGTTGGTTTAACCCAGTTTTGACCAGGATCTTTGATTTGTATAGTCTGCATAATATTTACTGAACTATCTATTTTTGAATCTTAGAAAATGTGGACTGAATGAAGACAGATGGAAAATGAGTGGAACATGAACTAAGTCTTAGAGAAATTAATTTGTGGTGTTATTTTGGGCAAATTACTTAAGCATTCTGAGCATAGTTTACTCAAATGAAAGATGGAAAGACGCCTCAGAATTCTAGTTATAGGTAGGACGTCCTAGAGATAATGGCAAGGAACTGAAGAAATGCCATTTCTATTACACTGGGCACCCTGAGAGGCAGGGGAGGTGCTACATAGGGCAGTGGGAAGTTCACCATACTGGGAGAACAGATCACCTTTCTTCCTGGCATGTGAGAGGAGATCAGCGGCACTCTTGCTCATGACCTTGGTGACATAGAGGGGATAGTTGTTCTGGCTGGTGACAGTGATGGCACGGAACACAGCCTCATTTTCCATCTATAAATAGACCCAGTCAGTAAAACAGAGCTCCTCACCATTGACAGGTCCTGTCTCTATAACAGGTGCTGATAAAGTACTTTGATGAGGCTAAGAACCACCAGGAGGATTTGAATTTACAAGACTTGGATCTGCCTTTGGGATTCCTCTTCTTACATTCCTGTGTTTCCCTCTGTCTGGGAGGAGGAGAATATCATAGGGTTGTGCCTAGGGCACTGCCTGTCATTGTACCTTTCTCCTCTCCTGTAGTTAGCATGAAGCACCCCCCCTCCAACATGCCTCTATTCCCCAACCTCAGGGCAGAGTCTCTGGGCAAGCAAAATCCCATCATTCACAGGGGAGACTATTAGGAACATAAGTTCTTCAAGAGATTTCCTGCAGCTATGGTGTCAGGAAAGGGTTAGTTCTACATAGGATTTCTTATTAGAATTTTTACCAAGCCTCAAAGCACAGCAATTCTTTTTATTACTGATCACTTCAAGCCTACTACAATGTAGAGTTCATGCTTCCAAATATGCCAACTAGCCAGCTGCACTTAATCCATGTGGGGAATACAGATTAGTTTACCCACACTTGATTAACCAATAGTGATCTGGGAGCTCGGGCTCTCTTGATTGACTGAGAGTAAAATCTGGTTCTGTTATGTACAAAGCAGGGAACCTCTCGTAGTTCTCAGAATCTCCCAGCGGTGCTGCTGCTCTCCTGGCAAAGTGGGAGCACCAAAGAGTCCTGATCTCTGGAGCCATTGTAAGGATGAAATGATTAATCCCTTTGAGACATCAGTGCCTGGACCAGAGGCTGTTGGTGTGATTGTTGGTCAGTTTCTGACCAATGCTAAGTCTGCCATTGCCTAAACCCTGAGCAAGTCCAGCTCCTCCTAGAGTACAGACACAGTGGTGATTCATCATGGATTCAGCAGCCATTTCTTTTCATATGGATATAACTTTCTGGATTAGCTTGCACAGACCAATACTAAAAAAAATGCTTCAAATGGCTTACGGATGTCTAGTGGCTTCATAAAGCAAAGGAGTCACTCCATTGTATATATGGTTCAGTCAGCTTGAGGAACTGGGTTGACAGAGCTGGAATGTTCCAGATGGCTTTGGGGTGCAGGTAACTACAAGCACTCAGACACCGCACCTCAGAGAATATGCTCAGTGCCCATTGCTCTGTTTTCTGAACAGCATCAATTGAGATTATGTCTTGGTGAGCTTTGAGCTAAAAGGCTTTGGCTTTTCCAAGGCTCAGGCCCCCTCCTCTTCATACCTTTGCTCACCACTTCAGCAGCCTTTATGACTCCAGCCCTGGCCCCTTTGATCCTGTTCCCTCCAGCTGACAAAGGATTTTCTGCACTTGGATGACATGACTATCTTTAGAAGGTTACTTCACATTTCAACTATACTCTAAAGAGCTTCAACAGCTGGAGAGACTTACAGCTAAGAGGCCTTCTTCCTAAAAAGAGAAGGGTCTGGGAAAGGTTGAGGTGGTGGATGTAGAGCAATGTTGAGAAATGAAACCAAGGAACAAAAATAAACTTTGCTGTGAATCCCTGGTTGTTTCTAAAGAAATCTGTCCTGCCAGCCTATCTCTTCAGAGACCAGAATTTCCAGTTTCACAAAGCGTTGACCAGTATGGCCAGCTAACACCATAGAAATGAATTTTTAGTCCTTTAAACATGATTAGCCCATGGCTGACCTCTAACTTTACCTACGAATGGCCAGTACATTGTACGGAAGCAATAATACCAGAAATAAGGCATGAAGTTAACACAGTTAGGAATAACTGTCTCTAATAAAGACCCTGGCATCATTAAGGCACATATTTTTTTCAGGAATGTTGTGTGTGACTGGAATGCCCATCCTTAATTTACAGATAATATCAACTGACAACATCTAGAAAGCTGACCATGTTCTACATCTCCTTCTGGATCCACCTGACACAAATGTATTATTCAGCTTGCAAAAATGTATAGCACCATTTTAATAGGAAACTTTCCCTATATCTGTGTTACATGTAAATTTCTTGCTGGCTATAGAAGAGATGAGGAAAGATCTAAATGTTTAGGTTCTGCTTCTTCAGTGGAGTTTGCCATAAGAGGATTAGCTTCATTGATATGGGAGCCTTGAGATCCCATAATGTGGAATGTCAGAACAACACTGCTCTCAGATTGGTGGGCAACTAATTCCAAGTCCTGTGCCCTGTTCCAGCAGCAGGTGCTGACAAAAGAGACAAGAACCACTAGGCATATTGACTGAAAAGTCTGTTCAACTTCCTTCCCCCCTTGTCAATGTTTTGTAAGACTCACAGCAATGTGAAAAAAGTGCATAGAATTTCTCTAGAATTTTGGATGATTAGCAAAGGATGAGACATACAGATCTACTAATCAAGCACTAGGGAGCATAAGTCAATTGAAGGGCAGAGAGCATCTCCATTACCCTTTCTAGCCAGAAGAGGTCTCTGAGAGAAGTCACCCAACAATGATAAATTGAATCTTAGATTCTATCACATTCTTCCAGTCGAACTTGTGCCTAAACTGTGTGTGGATGTGGCTCAAGCAAGAACAAATAGAAATATCCCAGAGTACATTAAGTGAGTGGCAAGCTAGGACTGTGACATCCAGTCTCCCAGAAAACACTGGTGAAAACACGTCTCATGCTCATTTTGGCTTTTCACCCTGTGCTTCTCCCTCAACCCCCGTGAAACCCACCTCCTCCTGTCAACTCAGAATATGGGCTTCTAGGCCAGTTATCCACATGTCTAGCATCCATGTCTGCTCCTAAAATAAGAGAAACAAAATGGGAAATATTCTTAGATGACTGAAGGCAGCATTTGAGAAAATTATATTTGTATGCTCTTGGCAAAAATACATTCAAAGGTAAAAGTATAAAATTTATTATGTTGGGCAAATACATATTTCTGCATTTGGAGCAATATAGTCAAATCTTTGAAATGTTAACTGGTTTCTTTTATAATCATCATCATCATCATTATTATTACTATCATTATTATTAAGATCTTTTGATAATCGTGTCCTTGTTTTATCTACATTACCAATAAAATGTCACTTATTCTTCAAGTCTTTCAGACCCAACTCACTGGGAACATCTCCTTGCCTACTTGCTGGCTGGGTCAATCTTTCCTTTTTTCTATTCAATGAAAGGGAAGAATGGATACAGAAAATGTCTTATAGTTACTCAATGGAATACTACTCAGCAATTAAAAATGATGAATTTATGAAATTCTTAGGCAAATGTTTGGAACTAGAAAATATCATCCTACAGTGATGTAACATAATCACAAAAGAACACACATGGAAAGCAGTCACTAATACGTGGGTATTAGTCCAGAAGCTCTAAATACCCAAGACATAAATCACATATCAAATGATTCCCAAGAAGAAGGAAGGAGAGGGCCCTGGTCCTGGAAAGGAGTGTTCCTGCATTGTAGGGGAGTACCAGGACAGAGAAGTAGGAAGGGTTGATTGGAGAATGGGCTGAGGGAAGAGGGTTTATGGAACTTATGGGGAGGGGTGAACTGGGAAAGAGGAATCATTTGCAATGGAAACAAAGAATGTGTGTGTATATATAAAATACAGGTCTACAAACAAAGAATGTGTGTGTAAATATAAAATACAGGTCTTGTACAATGTGAAGTGCTAATTTCCTGGTTAGTTTTAGTAACTGTATCATAGAAAAAAGAGACCTATGAACAACAATCTGTATCTGGAAATGAATATACACACCCACAGTAATAAACCTACTCATGTCAGTACTTAGAGTTAGTTCACTGGTACTATTTTATCCAGTCAATAAAAGATTAACATCCTGATTAATGAGTGATTTTGTTTTATAGCTACTGACACTGGTGTCCAGGTATTTCTACTTTACAAGGGATGCTGAATCCATTTACTTTTTATTTAAAACTTCTGGATTGCCTCTGGTTCCACATCCTAGTTATGATGTTCTTTCATTATTAGCACTTTGGTAATGCTCTTACAGAGAGCAGTGTATCTTTTTCTCATTTTTGTGGTATTGATACAGTACAGGGTTTAGTGATATCAAATGCCTTGTAATCTACAGCATAAAAAAGAAACTTGTAAATATTTTATGACATACTAAGAAAAGTTGGAGTGATATTATATGAATAACATCAAATGTAAATTATTGTGGCTTGCATTCACTAACTGGGACTGTAATCAGAAGTCATGATTTTAATATTACTCTATTTTATAAAAGCTTTTCTGGAAGATTTTATTCAAATTCTATCCAAAACCCAACTTAGAGATCATTATTAAATAATTAGTGATGTCTCTAGAAAAAAAACTTTAACTAGAGATATAAAATTCCATAATAAAATTATTTAAACCATTTAAAATTGAAAATAAATAAGATCATATATGTTCAGCATTGTGGATTCTAATAGAATTATATCCAAGCTATGAGGTAGAAATTATTCTTTAAAACATTAAAAATGCAATAAAACCATCTACAAAAGAACCAAAGTATAATTGAAAATCAATGTTCTTTTCTTTGGTGTTTTCAGAAATATACAATAGGATATATTTAAGCATTTGGATATTTTGATGGTTTGTAAAGGAACGGAAGTTGTGAGATAGGATGGTCTAGGCAGATAAAACAGCCTGAGAAAATTAAAACTTATTATATCACACAGTCTTTGCTTGGAAAAAATACTCACTATTGTCATATGTATTCACCTCTCATTGATCTATAAAACATTATAAGGAACTGTACAATAGTTATCAAAGTTCTTTAGGACATTCAAATGTTATAAAACAATGTATCAGAAAATATTATCATTTATAAAATCTTTCCATTGGTAACACTGATACAAATGTTTAATTATATTGTACTTACTATAAATTTTCTTTGCATGAAAAAAAATAAAATTAAATAAAGGGCTTAAAAAAATTCATTCAACCCCTACTCAAAATGGAAGTCTTATTCTAAATAGGTACAGGTGTCTCTCTTTTCTTGGAGTCCATCCCAGAGGCAGACTAGACAGGCAATACCATAAAAAGTCACACACAGGATCAGGAAGTGTTGCTCAGTGGATGGTGCAGATCCAAGTTTACTGTGTCTAAGTATCTACAGCAGTTCTATTTGACTTCTGGTGTGATTGGCTTCTAAGAACACCAAAGTGCAGAACATCCTATTAAGATCAGTAAAGTATGTGAGAAAGTTTTCTTATGAGTGCTAATGATAGCACAAAATGTAAGATTAGACAGAAAATACTTACCTCAACTATCTGCAACTTGATTGAATTTGTTATCACCTAGGAGACTAGAATGGTGAGGCATACTTCTCTGGGTGTGTCTACATATTAACTGAGGGTGGGCACAATTCTTCTGGACAATTCTATCAACCAACAGAAATCCAAGGGCCAGACAGCGGTGGTACACACCTTTAATCCCAGCACTTGGGTGGTAGAAGCTTGCGGATTTCTGAGTTCAAGGCCAGCCTGGTCTACAGAGTTTGTTCCAGGACAGCCAGGGCTATACAGAGAAACTCTGTCTCGAAAAAAAACAAACCACACCAAACAAAGCCAAACCAAACCAAGCCAAAGCAAACCAAAGCAAACCAAAGCAAACCAAAACAAAGCAAAGCAAAGCAAAGCAAAGCAAACCAAACAAAACAAAACCAAACAAAATGAAATAAAACAAAACAAAACAAACAAAACAAAACAAAACAAAAAACAAACAAACAAGCCAAACAAAATAGAAAGCCAAATGCCCAGCACTTGGGAGGCAGAGGCATGCAGATATCCTAGTACAAGGCTATCCGAGTCTGCAGATTAAGTTCCAGAACAGCTAGGGCTATACAGAGAAACCCTATCTCAGAAAATCAAAGAAAACAAAACAAATCCAGCGTGGGGATGGTTGGTGTGGTATGTCAGGGGGAACACACAGGAGTAAGCCTTAAGGACTTACATCACACATTATGAAAATGTATTTGCACATTTGGAGCAATATAGTCAAATCTTTAAAAAGTTAATTGGTTTCTTTTATCATTATTATTAATATTTCTATCATTATTATTAAAATCTCTTGAGAAGAGTGTCCCTGTTTTATCTACATTACCAATAAAATGTCACTTATTCTTCACGATTTTCAGACGGAACACCCTGGGAACATCTCCTTGCATACTTGCTGGATGGGTCAATCTTTGCTTTATTTGTATTCAATGAAAGGAAAGAATGGATACAGAAAATGTGGTATACTTACTCAATGGAATGCTACTGAGCAATTAAAAATGATGATTTCATGAAATTCTTGGGCAAATGTTTGGAACTAGAAAATATCATCCTAATGATGTAACCTAATTACAAAAGAACACACATGGAATGCAGTCACTGATAAGTGGTTATTAGCACAGAAGCTCTGAATACCCAAGACACAATTCACATATCAATTGATTCCCAAGAAGAAGGGAAGAGAGGGCCTTGGTCCTGTAAAGACTTGTTCCTGCATTGTAGGGGAGTACCAGGACAGAGAATTAGGAAATGTTGAGTGGAGAATGGGCTGAGGGTATAAGGTTTATGAAACTTATGGGGAGGGGTGAACTGGGAAAGAAAAATCATTTGCAATGGAAACACAGAATGTGTGTGTATATATAAAATACAGGTCTTGTACAATGTGAAGTGTTAATTTCCTGGTTAGTTTTAGTAACTGTATCATTTAAAAAAAGAGATCTATGAACAACAATCTGTATCTGGAAATGAATATACACACCCACAGTAATAAACCTACTCATGTCAGTACTTAGAGTTAGTTCACTGGTACTATTTTATCCAGTCAATAAAAGATGAACATCCTGATTAATGAGTGATTTTGTTTTATAGCTACTGACACTGTTGTTCAGGTATTTCTACTTTACAAGGGATGCTGAATCCATTTTCTTTTTATTCAAAACTTCTGGATTGTCTCTGGTTCCACATCCTAGTTATGATGTTCTTTCATTATTAGCACTTTGGTAATGCTCTTACAGAGAGCAATGTATCTTTCTCATTTCTGTGTTATTGATACAGTGCAGGGTGTGGGGATATGAAATACCTTGTAAGCTACTGCATAAAGTAGAAACTTGTAAATATTTTAAGACATACTAAGAAAAGTTGGAGTGATATTATATGAAGAACTTCAAATGTAAAGTATTGTGGCTTGCATTCACTAACTGGGACTGTATTCAGAAGTCATGATTTTAACATGACTCTATTTAATAAAAGCTTTTCTGGAAGATTTTATTCAAATTCTAGTCAAAACCCAACTTAGAGATAATCATTAAATAATTAGTGATGTCTCTAGAGAAGAAATTTTACTAGAGTTTTAAAAATCCATAATAGAATTATTTAACCATTTAAAACAGAAAATAAATAAGATCATATGTTCAGCAATGTGTATGCTAATAGAATTATTTTTAAACTATGAGGTACAAAGTATTCTTTAAAAAATTAAAAGTGCAATATAACCAACTATAAAATAACCAAATGATAATTGAAAATTGACGTTCTTTTCTCTGGTGTTTACAGAAATATACAATAGAATATATTATAGCATTTGGCTATTTTGATGGTTTGTAAAGGAACAGATGTTGTGAGATAGGATAGTCTAGGCAGATAAAGCAGCCTGAAACAAATTAAACTTAATATATCACTCAGTTTTGCTTGGAAAAAATACTCACTATTGTCATATGTATTCATCTCTCATTGATCTATAACACTTTATAAGGAACAGTATCATGGTTATCAAAGTTCTTTAGGACATGCAAATGTTATAAAACAATGTATCAGAAAATATTACCATTTATAAAATCTTTCCATTGGCAACACTTATATAAATGTTTAATTATATTGTACTTACAATAAATTTTCTTTGCAGGAAAAAGTTAAATATAATAAAATTGAGGGCTAAAAAATTTTTATTCAATTCCTATTCAAAATGGAACTCTTATTCTAAATAGGTGCAAGTGTCTCTCTTTTCTTGGAGTCCATCCCAGGGGCAGCTTATAAATGCAATAGCATAAAAGGTCACACACAGAATCAGGAAATATAGCTGAGTGGTTGGTGCAGATCCAAGCTTATTGTGGCTAAGTATACACAGCAGTTCTAACTGACTTCCGTTGTGATTGGCTTCTAAGAACACCAAAGTGCAGAACATCCTAATAAGAGCAGCAAATATATGTGAGAAAATTTTCTTATAGCTCTAATAATAGCAAAAAATGGCAGACTAGACAGAAAATAGTTACCTCAGCCTTAGCATTCTTTCTGCAACTTGATTGAATTTGTTATCACCTAGGAGACTAGATTAGTGAGCGATACTTCTGGGTGTGTCTACAGATTAACTGAGGGTGGGCCAAATTCTTCCAGACAATTCAAACAACCAACAGAAAGCCAAGGGCCAGACAGTGGTGGCACACACCTTTATCCCACCACTTGGGAGGTAGAGGCTTGGGGATTTTTGTCTTTGAGGCTAACCTGCTCCACAGAGTTCGTTCCAGGGCAGCCAGGCCTATACAGAGCAAACCTGTCTCGAAAAAAAAAAAAAAAAAAAAAAAAAAAAAAAAAAAACAAACCACACCAAAGCAAACCAAAGCAAACCAATGCAAACCAAAGCAAACCAAAGCCAAGCAAACCAAACCAAACCAGACAAAACAAAACAAAACAAAACAAAACAAAACAAAACAAAAAAAGAAAGCTAAATGCCCAGCACTAGGGAGGAAGAGGCAAGCAGATATCTGAGTTCAAGGCTATCTTAGTCTGCAGATCAAGTTCCAGGGCAGCTAGGGCTATACAGAGAAACCCTATCTCAGAAAAACAAATCTGGCATGGGGATGGTTGGTGTGGTGTGGCAGGGTGAACACATAGGAGGACGCCTTAAAAACTTATATCACACACACTATGAAAACATCTCTTAACACCTCAGAGGCTGATTTTTCTATTATATCAACCTCCTTTTGTCTTCTGGCCATTCTCGTTGATTGAATTCTAGAAATATTTTCTTTCAGGCTCTAGTAAGAGCCCTCCTCCCTAATGAGGCACATAAAGGTTAAGGTTTACAATGAAATATCTTCTGCCTTATATCAACTATCTTCGGGTAACATGTGTTAACGCATAATGAAGCCAGTTTATCAGGGTCATACTCTTAACACACAGCTTCCATGAGTCCATCACAACAATAAAGACTTCACTATTCTGGACAAAGCACAGCTGTGGCTTCCTTGCATGAATGAGGCAATGACCCTTGTTTTATTTTTGCTTGGAACATAGGATATACAGATTAAATGTTTTTTAAAAATTTTTGTTTCTTTTGATTCAAATATGATTATATTACTTTCTCCCTTCCCTTTTTTCTTCCACCACCTCTCAAATACCTGCCTCTCACTTCCCCTCAAAAGCGTGGCCTGTTGACATGGTTTTTAAAAATATTGTTATTGTTACATATATGTAATAGCAGAGAAATCTAATCAACCTGATGACCAGGAGACTCAAGTGTTTATTTCACAGATGTTTTCTGCGAAGTCAGCATCTCCCTAAGTAGCTATGGCTGGCCTTGAAATGAAAATGTAATAGCAGAGACATCTAATCAAGTTGAATCTTTTTGGAGGCACTCATATGCACATAATTTCAGGATTAACTAATTTGTATTAGATATCTATCTCTGAATTCATTCTGAGAGAAGCTAGTTTTTATTTTACCTGCAATTCTTTGCCTAGTGTTGAGGCCCTATGAGATTTTGTTCTTCTGGATCATCATATCTACTAGTGCTTTTGCTTGGTTCTTGTTTTGATGTTCTAAGATGGTGTTAACAGGGTTGAGGTTTCCCAGTTGTTTCCTGGAGATACACTCTCACGGCTGACTTCCTAGAGGATCTTACAACAATTTTGACTCCTCTAAGTCCTGTCAGTGTGAGAGCAGCTCTGTTGTAGCTATAACCACTGAGATAGTACTTCTCTGTCTTTGACCTGGTGCGGTTTTCTGATTGTCTCTGTCTACTGCAAATGGATATTTCCTAATTGTGCTGCGCTGGTTCCCTGACCAAGGGTGAAAGAGGCATTAATGCCATATGCTTGAACTGACTCTGCCAAATTGTTTAGGAGCTTGATGTCGGGCAGTTCATGAGATCTCACTTGATTAGCATCTTCATAGACTGGGAAAGCCATAGCGGCTTCTCTCCATGTATTAGGGCAAAAGGTATGAGATGCTTGGGCCCCCTCTGCTGATCCTAGGGACGATGGGCCAGTGGACACTTCCGCATAGGGTGGAGGGGCTGTCTGCAACACCCTGTGTCTCACGTCCATGTTCGCCCCCTTTAACTCATTGTCTTGCTTCTCCTTCTTCTCTTTTTTTCTCCTTCGTTCTACCTTTGCTAGGAGTTCCCGTATAGCTTCTTCTAGATCCTCCATATCTCGCTCACTCTCAGAGATGCCATCTGTTCCTGAATCCTGCTCCCCCTCTATTCCTTTCAAGCTAGGATACAGGCGCGGTGGTTTGCAAGGAGGCTCTTGAGATTTAACCGAGCATGTACCAGAGCAGGCCTCTTTAACCTGCTCTATGGCCTCAGCTGTAGCCTGTATGGCAGGCAGGCAACTCTCACAAGTCAGACAGCTGCAGATAACTTTCCCCAAACCCCTCACTCCCGTTAAAAAAGTTCTGAATAGTTTTGCCTTTGAACTTGTGGCAGCGGAGGCAAAAACAGCTGATTAAAGTTATCAGAACCACTGCCACAAACACCAGAATGACAATTAACAGAGGGATTCCTCCCGGCATGAACATAGTCTGCTGGCTGCTTTTACTTTCACCTTATGATGCCTCCTTCCAAGGACCTAAAAGGGATGAGGCCTCATTCGGAGGACTTTCTAATGTGGAGCCCAACTTACCGGCCAATTACCAAGCGCTTGCTCTGACTCTCATCAGGTTCTGGAACTCCCGGGGACGTGAAGAAAAAAGGGTACCTGTACAGGCCACCAAATATGCCATGCTGGTTCCCTGACAAGCTGGAAGAAAGACTAGCACACCAGTTCCTTCCAGGGAGAGTTTACTCAGAATGAATGTTTAGTTACAGCTTGCTGGGTGTGCCCCCGAATCTCCCTAGAGCGTGACTGATATACATTTGCTAGGATGGCCCATGGTCCGAGATGACGCTTCGCTCTACCATAGGCCAAGCAACATGGAGTGAGATCACGCCACTGAGTGATCCAAGCCTTATACGGGCTTGTTTACTCTGGATGGCCAGGCTAGGGCAGCGCCATCTTTAAGGCACCGTCAGCTCTACACACCTAATGAGGAGGGGAGATACATTTCTCTGTGGGTTTAATGACATTGTATCTTTTAAGAAAGCTCAGCCCTAGCTTGGCAATTTGGGAGATTTGAAAATTCTCCTTGTTTCTACCCCATGGAGATTGCATTTTCCTCTTAATCCTGTGGAAGCATACAGGAAAACTCTTGAGGATAGCAGATGCCTTCCTTTAGGTGACGTGGTATAATGTTCAGCTGTAGCTGAATCTAATAAATACACACTAGAAATTATCCAAATGGAAAAATGCCCTGATTCTTCTTCCTTATGGAGAACAGATGTTTCCAAGATCAGGAAGAAGTGGAGTGAAGGGGAGGGGGGGAGCATCTGCACTGAGGAGCCACAGGGGGGAAACTTTCCAACCAAGCAATGGCACTACAAGTCCGAAATACAAGAAGTCGACTGGATTCAATGGCTGCCAAGGAAGAGCTAAGGCCTCTGGCTGCTGGGCTGAACACATGAGAAGGGGGAAGGGGTAACAGTTCTAGCACCCCTGGGTCCATCCCATGAGAGCACTACAAACTGGGGACTCTGGGTAAAAAGATTTAAGTTTGGGTGTTCAGGAGTCATGGGAAGAAAGCATATCACTGCACTAAAACATGTCAGAGTGAATTGTATACTTCGCTCACCTCCTCTCTCAAGATATTGCTGAGCCTCTGAAATCACAACAGCTAGAGTCTGGTATTTTGGGACTTGAAAAGGAAAGGAGCCCCAGATACAGTATCTCTGAGTAAAGATGCCTGCTGGGGGATATCAATTTGAGAGATTAAAATTGCTTGTACTGGTAATACATTATGATCCATAAGCCAGTGGTAACATCCCGTTGAGCCTGAAGTTGAGTGGCTCTTTTGATTTTTAAATTAATCATTTTATTTGCATTCCAAATGCTGTCCCTTTCTCAGTTACCCCTCCCACAGTTTTAAACTTATATTAGTCCCCAAATAACTGCACTGAGAGACCAAGTTTTATTTATTTATTTCATTGAAAATGGTCTAGTGGCACATACTTTTAATCCCAGCACAAAGGAGACAGAGGCAGGCAGATCTATCTCTGTAAGTTCAAGGACAGCCTAAGCTACATGGTGAGAATGGAAGGGGTCACAGAACAACATGAGAGCCTATATACCACTCCTGTAGGCCTGACTGCCACAGTCACGGACTCTGCTTATGTTCTGAAGGAGATTAGTTTGAATTCTCTTTGGCATCGAAGGCTATGCAAAGCCTGTTTGTGCTGGCCTCTACAGTCTAGTGCCTGGCACCAGGTGTTTAAGAGATGCTGCAGGAAGGAACTGTTTTCCTCGCTGTGAATGTCATCAGATGAATGGAGATCTCCATCTCCTTTTCTTCCTGGTTCCTCCTAGCAGAGTTCAGGGCTGAGTGCATTTCACAAAGCATGTCGGGACTGTGCATCCATCCGATTAGGCAGTCCAGGAAACGGGTAGTGAATGGCTTCGCTTCCTACAGATAATCATTGTGGACGTTGAAGCTCTTGCTTTCATCATTTCTTTAGAAAGTTAATATGGTTCCTGAGAAGCCAGTGGATACCAACATGACCTAAATTCATTATTATGGAAGGCTCTGAGATCTGCTGTCCTGGGTCAGATTTCTGAAGAAATGCTGCCTTAGCACAGGCATAACATCACGTAGCTTTGGCTCACTCTCAAACTATTCTTTCTATTATAGCCTGGTTCCCTAGACTGTCAATCCTCTCCTCGCTTGTTTTACTTTTCATGACTTGCTCTACCTTTTTTTGTAGTTGTTGTTTCTGGTGTTTTTTGTTCTTCTCTCAGAGACCAGGAAGCTCAAGTGTTTATTTTACAGATGTTTTCTGCTAAGTCAGCATACCCCTAAGTAGCTATGGCTGGCCTTGAAATGAAAAGTTGTTTCTCTTTCTTAATATTCAGATTGTGACTGATGAAAGGGTTAGGTTGCTCCTGGACTAAGATGCCATGCCAGGACTTCTCCAGAAATGTTAGTCAATGGAAATTTGGGTACCGTTAGGGGCACTTTTGAGCTTTTGCAGTCTCTGAATTTTCCTGTACTTAGCTCTTCTCATCTTAAACCACCGGTGCACTTCGGATTGTCCCATATACAGCTGTCTTGCAAGGATCTTCTTTGTGATCTCATTAGGGTACTGAACTTCTTGAAAAGCTTGCTCAAGTGTGCCTTGCTGCCAGGGTGTAAGACCTCTACGAATTCGTGGTCGAGTGCACCGGGGCTGAGGTTTTGGAACTCTGGCAACTATGGTCTCCAATCCTTCCAACTGTAGATGTCTGGGGCTTTGATGGCTCTCTTGGTTTGATAAGGTGACATCACGACCAAGGTCATTCAAGCTGACTTCTAACTTCTTATCACCCTGTTGATTCAGGATACCATGGTGCTCAGGGTTGTCCAGAAAGCTTAGTGCATGTTCTAGGAGAACGCTGTTCTCTTCAGCAGCAAGTACTTGTGGTTGTTGAACTCTGGCATCTAAGGTGTCCAATACCTCCAACTGTACATGTCTGGGGTTTTGATGACTCTCGTGATTCCAGAAGGCGACATCAACACCAAGGTCATTGAAGCTGACTTCCAGGTTCTTATCACCCTGTTGGTTCAGGATACCCTGGTACTCGGGGTTGTCCACGAGGCCTAATACAGCATAATGGAAAATGCTATTCTCTTCAGCAGCAATTACCTCTTGGTCATCTTTGATTTCCACCTCAATCTCAGGTTCCGCCATGTTGAGGATATTGGATGTAGAGTTATCTCTGAGGAGTTCCATTTCTTGAACTCTGTAGAAGAAGCCTTCTTTCATAGGTAAGGATGTGGTCTGCATAATCCAACAGTCAGTGTCTTTCTCTATCTGAAAAAGCTGACAATCCAGAGCTGCTCAGTGCACCAAGCTGGACTTCTCCACAGTCTCAATCTGGCATAGAAATCTGAATAGAATCCTGTTGTACTGTTCTACAGTCTTTGGTCTTTGGTGAAATCGCAAGGAACTTGGTCCTACTTCCAGTGATGGAGCAGCAAACAGCAGGACAAGGTAACTGACCAGCAAGAAGGAGGGCAAGTGGCAGAAAAGCAAACATTCCTTCCATCAAGTCCTTTTATAGATGTCCCAGGCAAAAGGCCCCGCCCACATTTAGGGAGGGCCTCACATCAAAAGGTCAATTACAGAAAACTCCTTGGTATCTGGGCATAGTAGCACACACCTTTAATCCAAGAATTCTGGAACTGGAAGCAACGGGATTTCTTTCGGCTCCATGGGGACTAGTGTATATAGAAAGTTCTAGATGGAAGGATGGAGGTAGAGAGAGATATGCAACAGAGAGAGACAGAGAGAGAGAGAGAGAGAGAGAGAGAGAGAGAGAGAGAGAGAGAGAGAGAGAGAGAAGCTGTGCATGACCTTGTTCAGGAATTTGTTTTTGATTCCAGATGCAATTAAAAGACCGGCCAATAATCCAATCAAAATTTTCTAGATGTAAACTCTTTTAGTGACAGAAGACTTACTTAGCATGTAACTTTTAGATATTCCTTTCTTCACTTCTTATCTAACTAAATATATAAGTTGAAACTGCTGCCTCAAAATTAAAAACAATTGGAGAAGATATCAGTCAAATTAGAAAGAAAATTTTGTAACCAGATTTATGGTGAAAATTTGAAGATTCATTTTTCTTTGGTTGGGTTTTTTGTTTGTTTGTTTGTTTGCATGGGCTTTGTTTTCTGAAACAGGGTTTTACTATACAATTTTGGTTGTCCTGGAACTCACAGGATCTACCTTTCTTCTGACTCCTTAGTGCTGGGATTAAAGGTACACACCATTAAATGACCTTGAAAATTAAGATGTGTTTTTGCATTTTGTTTTGATTTTGAGATAGCCTTTTTTGTGTAGTCCTGGTTGTTCTTAACCTGGATTTGTAGACCATTCTGGCCAAAAACTCAGAGACCCTACAACCTCTGACTCTAGAGTGCTGGGATTAAAAGCATTTGCTACCACTGCCTGGCTGATGACCAATTCTTTTTCTTTTTTTTTTTATTCGATGTATTCTTTATTTGCATATCAAATGATTTCCCCTTTTCTTGGTCCCCACTCCCCACAAGTCCCATAAGCCATCTTCCCTCCCTCTGTTCCTCCATCAACTCCTTCCCACTTCCCTGTTCTGGTATTGCCCTATACTGCTGCATTGAGTCTTTCCAGAACCAGGAGCCACTCCTCTGTTCTTTTTGGACATCATTTAATATGTGGATTATTTATTGGGTATTCAATGTTTTTAGGTTATTATCCACTTATCAGTGAGTTCATACCATGGCTGACCTTTTGAGACTGGGTTACCTCACTTACTATGATGTTCTCCAGCTCCATCCATTTGTCTACGAATTTCATGAATCTATTGTTTCTAATGGCTGAATAGTAAGTAGTCCATTATATAAATATACCACATTTTTTGTATCCATTCCTCTGTTGAGGGACACCTGGGTTGTTTACAGCTTCTGGCTACTACAAATAGGTCTGCTATGAACATAGTGGAGCATGTGTCCTTATTAGATGCTGGGAAATCCTTTGGGGATATGCCCAGGAGTGGTATATCAAGGTCCTCTGGAAGTGCCATGCCCAGTTTTCTGAAGAACCACCAGATTGATTTCCAAAGTGGTTGCACCATCTTACAATCCCACCAGCAATGGAGCAGTGTTCCTCTTTCTCCACATCCTTGACAGCACCTGCTGTCTCCTGAGTTTTTGACCTTAGCCATTCAGACTGGTGTGAGGTGAAATCTCAGGGTTGTTTTGATTTGCATTTCCCTAATGATTAATGATGTAGAACATTTCTTAAGGTGTCTCTCAGCCCTCTGAAGTTGTTCATGTGAAAAATTTTGTTTAGCTCGGTACCCCACATTGAATTAACTCCAATTTTAATGGGGTTATTTCATTCTCTAGGTTCTATCTTCTTGAATTCACTGTATTTATTAGATATTAGCCCTCTGTCATATTTAGAGCTGGTGAAGATCCTTTCCCAATCTGTTGGTTGACGTTTTGTCCTTTTTACAATGTCCTTTGCCTTACAGAAACTTTGGACTTGTATGAGGTCCCATTTGTCAATTCTCTATCTTAGAGCATAAGTTATTGGTGTTCTATTCAGGAACTTTTTCCCTGTGCCCATGTCCCCAAGGGTTTTCCCCATTTTATTTTCTATTAGTTTCAGTGTGTCAGGTTTTATGTGGAGGTCCTTGATTCATTTGGAGTTGAGCTTAGTACAAGGAGATAAGAATGGATCGATTTACATGTTTCTGCATGCTGACCTCCAATTGAACCAGCACCATTTGTTGAAAAGACTATCTTTTTTCCACTGGATGCTTTCAGCTCCTTTGTCCAAGATCAAGTGACCATAGATGTGTGAGTCCATTTCTTGGTCTTCAATCCTATTCCATTGATCTGCTTGCCTGACTTTGTACCAATACCATGCAGTTTTTATCACTATTGCTCTGTAGTAAAATTTGAGGTCTGGGATACTAAATTCCCCTGAAGTTCTTTTACTGTTGAGAATAGTTTTAGCTATCCTGGTTTTTTTGTTATTCCAGATGAATTTGAACATTGCTCTTTGTAGCTCTATGAAGAAGTGGGTTGGGATTTTGATGGGTATTGCATTGAAACTGCACATTGCCTTTGGCAATATGACCATTTTAACAATATTAGTCCTGCCAATCCATGATCAAGAAGATTTTTTTCCATTTTCTGAGATCTTCTTCAATTTTCTTCTTCAGAGATCTGAAGTTCTTGTCATATAGTTATTTCACTTGTTTGGATAGAGTCACTCCAAGGTACTTTATGCTGTTTGTGGCTATTTTGAAGGGTGTCATTTCTCTAATTTCTTTCTCAGTCTGCTTATACTTTGAATATATAAAGGCTACTGATTTGCTTGAGTTGATTTTGTAGCCAGCCACTTTGCTGAAGTTGTTTGTCAGCTGTAGAAGTTCTCTAGCAGAGTTTTTTGGGTCACTTACGTATACTATCATATCATCTGCAAATAGTGATAGTTTGACTTCTTCCTTTACAACTTGTATCCATTTGATCTTCTTATGTTGTCAAATTTCTCTAGCAAGGACTTCAAGAACTATATTGAAAAGATAGGGAGAGAAGGGGCAGCCTTGTCTAGTCCCTGATTTTAGTGGGATTGCTTCAAGTTTCTCTCCATTTAGTTTGATGTTGGCTACCAGTTTGCTGTATATTGCTTCTACTATGTTTAGATATGGGCCTTGAATTCCTGTCCTTTCCAAGACTTTTAGCATGAAAGGATGCTGAATTTGGTCAAATGCCCTTTCAGCATCTAATGAAATGATCATGTGGATTTTTTCTTTGTGTTTGTTTGTGTAGTGGTTTGCATTGATGGATTTCCTTATATTGAACCATCTCTGCATCCCTGGGATGAAGCCTATTTGATCCTGGTTGATGATCATTTTGATTCTTAAAGAACAAAGACACAGTACTTCCAGCCAGGAACAAAAAGCTTGAAATCACATCTAAATGCCTTGAAATTTTGAGTACCCTCCTACCTCTGCAGACCTAATATTGGGAGTAAAAAGTAAGCCTGGAGCTATAAGCTTTTTGAGCATGGATTTTGATTTTAGCAATGTGTTTATGCCAGAGTCATGAACACTTGGGGTGTTCAAGCTATGCTGAAGAGAAGAAATGGATGTGAAGCAGAACCAAGTTCACACAGATTACTCACTCCATGCAGTTACCCGGGTAATGATATCTGCACTCTTGGCATGAACTTGAGCAATGGCCTCCAGCTTTTCCAGGAAGGCGAAGATCTCATTGAGCTAAAACAGAAATAAACAACATTACTGCATCTTTTAGCATCATGATAAAAAAGGCCATTTATTAAAACCAGGACTTAACCTGTCTTAAAATGGATAGGAATATAGTCCAAAGAGATTTAAGAGGCTTTGTCTCTATAAAAGATTTGTCAGGACTTACATACAGTTTGGACCAGTATCTGAGGAACCTTCTCTCAGGCATCCAGATTGAATGGAGGAATTTTTCATTGAGCTTAGACATGGTACACTAGAATTCTTTTCAACAAGTGCTCCAACAGCCCCCAAGGGCATGGTCAAAGCTAACACACATATTCAAACTATTACTCTGAGTCTTTCAAGACAAAATTACCCTTACTCCCCACCAAGTTAAGAGTATTATTTTCTTGCATTTCCCATGATTGATTCAGGTTTATCAAAACTCATTCACATCCATGATATTTCCTAGGAAAAGACAAACTGATACGAATATGACAGCCAAGCCAGTGCAACGGGCAGGAAGCCTACCTGATTCTATGAGGTAGACAAATGCACATTTTCACCAGGTTTATAAGAGGTTCAGAGACCAGCTTTCCCTTATTCAAGCACCTTAGGTACCCAAACCATAACCTTCTTTAAAATGTAGTATGTACAGCAAGGTCTTCAATAAACGACCTGGCATAGTGGCCACCCACAGGCAACCATAGTGGCTCATGTCCCAAAAGCCAGGGTCAACAGCAACAATAGGAAACCCATGCAGACCATCCAAACCAGACAACCTAATGGGTTGTTACCTCAGTGTTGAAAACTTGATATAAATCCTAGTTGGCCGTGTAAACCATGAAGGAATTTACACCTGCCAGGCAAGAAAAGGAAAAAAGTCATGAAAAAGTCATGATTCCCTATCAACATAGTCGTTTCATGTTTATCATATATACATAAAAAACCGCACACACTCCCCCATCCCTCACACACAGATAGAGAGAGAGAGAGAGAGAGACAGAGACAGAGACAGAGACAGAGAGACAGAAAGACCCTGAGCACATGGCTCAGATGCCTGTCCAATAGAGGTGAAGACATTTGTAATGCTTTTATCCTATCATGTCCTTTCTTGTCCTGTAAAATCCATAGTTTGTTAGTAGTGTCTTGGCAGAATGGTGTCGCCCGTCTGCAGCTTTAGCTACTCTCAATTCCCAGCATTGCCAGAATTTAGAAGAGCAAAATTGATATTGTTTGAGGAAGCAGATACCAAGAAGTTACATTAACATACCAGCTGTGCAAAGACACTAGGGGTTGTAGAACATGAATGTTCCACCACACCATGATAACCTGGGAATGCTTCCCTTTGGGGCATCTGTTCCTCCACCCTTGTAAATTGGAAAATAACACTCACCTCATGAGGAAGTAGTTCACCATTAAAGGATCCAGTGGTCTTTTAGTCCCTGTGAGGCGAGCATATGGTCTCCATGGGGTGGGTTTATTTCACTATTTGGTAAAAGACTGTTATATACTATGCTGCAGGCTGAAGTGCCAAAGAGGAGAAAGAATACAATAAAAACTAACCTTAAAAACTACTTATGGGCTAGACCTGGCGATGGGAAAAGCTTATCATCCTATTATTGGGTTGGCTAAGGCAGGAAGATTACCTTGAATTTTCTTTCTATGACTTGGTGTATCCCATGAGTTTTGCCAGTAGCCTGGGCTACATAAAACTTATCTGGCCACCCAGTAAGGCTTTGCATCAAAATAAAATTAAAGCCAAATCTCTGAAAGCCTTGTATCCTCCATAAAAACTATTTTGTAATTTGTAGAATGTATATACTTATAGGATGCAATATTTTCTGCCATGGAACTTACACTTTTCAATACACACATACACAGCACATGTACACATGGACTCACACAAACACAGCACACCTGCACAGTTTTTTCTAACTATATTATTTTCCCACCATTCTTTACAAATTGTTTGAAGAATAAAACAGGTGGTGGTGGCCCAAGCCTACTTTTATCCCAGCAGTAAGAAGGCAGAGACAGGCAACAATCTGTGAGTCCAAAGTCAGCCTGGTCCACAGAGCAAGATCCAGGACAACCAAGGCTACAGAGAAACCCTATCTCAGAAAGAAAAAATAATCTAGCTTTCCATGTAAGAATATCATGACTTTTATTAGAAAAGGGTGGATACTATCTACTCAGTGTGGCTGTTTGGATAGGAGTGACTCCCATAGGCTGACTTATTTAAATGGTCATTATGGAGTGGCAATGCTTGGCAGTGATTAAGATGTAGCCTTGTTGGGTTTAGTATGGCCTATTGAAGCAAACTTGTCACAGGTGATGTGATTTGGAGTTTTCAATTGTAGATTTAGTGTTTTTCTCTCTTCCTCCTGACTACAGATCTAAATGTCTAAGCCTCAGCTACATCTCCAGCCCCATGTCTGTCTGTGTAGTCCCATCCTTCCCAGTATGGGGATAAAGGAGTAAACCGCCAAATCTGTAAGGTGGCCTCAATGATATGTTTCAGTTTTATAAGAGTTGCTGTGCTCATGGTATATTCACAGCAAATAACATTGACTAAGAAAATGTTCAACAGTTTGAAGAATAACTCTTTCACGTGTGAAGTTTCTAAGCTTTGAATGCAGTTTCTAAATTTCAAATGTAGAAATAAAAATTAGATATAAAACCTGGCTTCAGTCAATTAACAGAGAGTACAGATAGCAATTTGTGACTTGAATCTATGCCTTGTACTCTCATACCTAAGTCATCAGCATTATAGGAAAAGATCTATTTGATTTTCAACCACATCAATAAGTAGTTGGGATGGTGGAACTCAGTGTGGGTCATCTCAGGGCAGTTTTACACAATATTCTCATTTCCAAAAGCCTCCAAGTAATTCTTGGAATGACCCAAGTTGTGTAATTTCCTTAAAACAGCTGAATTTTTACTACTATTAAAATTCTATGTGTGTCAGGCAACAGAGAAGGAGGATGGGGCTAATTGTTGTTTTGTGTGCTCAAGGATTGGGCAAGATTTATAGGGTGCGGGAAGGGATAGAAAGGAGGAGGCATCCTTTGAGAGATCATCCTCTCTCCTCCAACTTAGACACATAATATTTCCCTAAAGTTTTTGCACAGTGACAAAACAGAACTGGTGCTTTGAAGCATCCTATCTGCTGCCATTACTTCAACTGCTTTACTTTGCACCACAACATCAGCAGAGGCTGTTGTTTATCCATCTCTGATATTCTGGATCACTTTACAAAGCTAAGCACATGACTCATTTGTATAACTATGTGTGATCCTGTGGATGTACAGAGTCTAATGACAAGAACATAAGAAGAGACCAGAAGAATCTATGATGATAATGGAACCAAAATCATCATTGCAATGATAGGATGGACACACACACACACACACACACACACACTGCATTTTTTATTACTAACTATCAATCTATCCTTGCTCCTTGCATATCTTAGACTTTCTTAAAGATGTGTCATTATTACATAATATAAACATTTGGTCTTATAAAGCAGATAGAGGTTAGAATCATTTGTTCTCAGATTTGTTAGGAATGTGACCTCAGGAAAGATTTGTCCCCTTGCTGCAAGTTCTGCCTTTGTAGTACTGGTATTGATGCATTGTGCTGGGTAGTTTCATGTCAACCTGATTCAAATGAAGGTCATTTTGGAAGAGGGAACCCAGTCAGAGAAAATGTTTCTACTGCGGGCAAACCTGTAATATATTTTTCTTGAATCGTGGCTAATGTGGGAAATCTAGCTCACTGTGGACAGAGTCATCCCTGGGATGATAGTTCTATGTGCTGTAAAAGGCAGACTGAGCAAGCCATGAGGTGCTTCTTCAAGGTCTATACTTCCACTCTGACTACCAGGTTCCTGTCCTGCTTGAGTTCATGTCCTGCCTCCCTTCAGTGACAGACTACCAGCTGTAAGATGTAAGAAACCCTTTAGTCCTTGATTTGCTTTTTGTCATGATTTTTAATCATAGCAATAATTAACTCAGATGCCCATGAAGGTGGAAATAATAATCTTTGTGCTGATCTGTGGCCTATTAAATGTCACCCTAGGCAGTTATCCTGACTTCCTGCGTTTTTCTTTTTTTTTTTTCTATTTATTTATTTATTTATTTATTTATTTATTTATTTATTTATTTATTTTGGCTTTAAAAACAGCTTTTATTTAGCAAGGAAGTTACAACTTTATACATGTCCTTTTTTTGCTTTTGAGTGTCTGATCTTGTCTCAGCTGTACTTGATCTGGGGAAATGTCTGTTTCCATGTGCTTGCTTGTACAGTCTTAGATGTGATGATCTTTAAATCGGTGAGCTCATAAATGATCTTCTTCAACTCTGGAACAAGAAAGAGACACGGCAGTGGGATTTTATTTCTAAGAAATTCTTGACAAGGACCCTGCTAATAGAACACATACTTAAAAATACATAAGTAAACCAGCCATTCTGTTCACTCTTACAAAGAAAATGGCTCAAAAATACGTTATGCATTCTTTTTTTTCTTTTATTTAATATTTTTATTTTCTACATTCTTTGTTTACATTCCAAATGATTTCCCCTTTACCGGATCCCCCCTCCCCATATGTCCCATAAACCTTCTTTTCTCCATCCCTTCTCCAATCACCTCCCTCCTTTTTCTTTTTCCTTATATTCCCTTCCAATGCTAGATCAACCGTTTCCAGGATCAAGACCCTCTCCATACTTCTTCATGGGAGTCATTGTTATGCTATTTGTGCCGTGGGTTTTCAAGGCTTCTGGGCTAATTAATATCCACTTGTCAGAGATTGCATTCCATGTGTATTCTTTTGTGCTTGGGTTACCTCGCTTAGGATGATATTTTCCAGATCAAACCATTTGCCTAAAAATTTCGTGAATTCATTGTTTCTAATTGCTGAGTAGTATTCCATTGTGTAAATATAACACATTTTCTGTATCCATTCCTCCTTTGAGGGGCATCTGGGTCCTTTCCAGCTTCTGGCTATTATAAATAAGGCTGCTATGAACATAATGGAGCATGTGTCTTTATTGCATGCTGGGGAATCCTTTGGGTATATGCCCAGGAGAGATATAGCAGGTTCCTCTGGAAGTCTCATGTCCAGTTTTCTGAGGAACCTGCAGACTGATTTCCACAGTGGTTGTACCATCTTGCAGCCCTACCAGCAGTGGAGGAGTGTTCCTCTTTCTCCACATCCTCGCCAACACCTGCTGTCTCCTGAGTTTTTGACCTTAGCCATTCTGACTGGCGTAAGGTGAAATCTCAGGGTTGTTTTGATCTGCATTTCCCTAATGACTAATGATGTTGAGCACTTTTTAAGGTGCCTATTGTCCATCCGAATTTCTTCAGGTGAAAATTCTTTGTTTAGATCTGTACCCCATTTTAATAGCGTTATTTGGTTCCCTGGGGTCTAACTTCTTGAGTTCTTTGTATATATTGGATATTAGCCCTCTATCAGATGTGGGGTTTGTGAATATCCTTTCCCAATTTGATGAGATAGTTTTAGCTATCCTGGGTTTCTTGTTATTCCAGATGAATTTGAGAATTGCTTTTTTTAACTCTGTGAAGAACTGAGTTGGGATTTTGTCGGGGATTGCATTGAATCTGTAGATCGCTTTTGGCAAGATGGCCATTTTAACTATATTAATCCTGACAATCCAGGAGCATGGCAGATTTTTCCATTTTCTGAGGTCTTCTTCAATTTCCTTCTTAAGAGACCTGAAGTTCTTGTCATATAGATCTTTCACTTGTTTGTTTAGAGTCAAACCAAGATACTTTATATTGTTTGTGGCTATTTTGAAGGGTGTCATTTCCTTAACTTCTTTCTCAGCCTGCTTATCCTTTGAGTATAGGAAGGCAACTGATTTGCTTGAGTTGATTTTATAACCAGCCACTCTGTGGAAGTTATTTATCAGCTGTAGGAATTCTCTGGTGCAGGTTTTCAGGTCACTTCAGTAGACTATCATGTCATCTGCAAACAGTGATAATTTGGCTTCTTCCTTTCCAATTTGTATCCCCTTGACCTTCTTATGTTGTCTAATTGCTCTAGCTAGAACTTCAAGTACTATATTAAAAAGATATGGAGAGAGGACAGCTTTGTCTAGTCCCTGATTTTTAGTGGGATTGCTTCAAGTTTCTCTCCATTTAGTTTGATGTTTGCTACCGGTTTTCTGCATATTGCTTTAACGATGTTTAGGTATGGGCCTTGAATTCCTGTTCTTTCCAAGACTTTTAGCATCAAAGGATGCTGAATTTTATCAAATGCTTTTTCTGCATCTAATGAGATGATCATATGATTTTTTTCTTTGAGTTTGTTTATGTAGTGGATTGCATTGTTGGATTTCCTTATATTGAACCATTCCTGCATCCCTGGGATGAAGCCTACTTGATCGTGGTGGATGATCGTTTTGATGTGTTCTTGGATTCGGTTTGCAAAAATTTTATTAAATATTTTTGCATCAATATTAATAAAAGAAATTGGCCTGAAGTTCTCTTTCTTTGTTGGATCTTTGTGTGGTTTTGGAATCAGCATAATTGTGATTTCATAGAACGAGTTGGGTAGAGTTCCTCCTGTTTCTCTTTTTTGGAATAGTTTGAAGAGTATTGGTGTTAGGTCTTCTATGAAGGTCTGATAGAACTCTGCACTGAAGCCATCTGGTCCCGTGCTTTTTTTGTTTGGGAGACTTTCTATGACCCTTTTTAATTCTTCAGGTGTTATGGGACTATTTAGTTGATCTATTTGATTCTGATTTAGTTTTGGTGTCAGATATCTGTCTAGGAAACTGTCCACTTCCTCCAGATTCTCCAGTTGTGTTGAGTATAGGCTTTTGTAGTAGGATCTAATGATTTTATGAATGTCCTCAGTTTCTGTTGTTATATCTCGCTTTTCATTTATAAGTTTGTTAATCTGGATACTGTTTCTATGTCGAATGGTTAGTCTGGCTAAGGGTTTATCTATCTTGTTGATTTTCTCAAAGAACCAGCTCCTGGTTTTGTTGATTCTTTGTATGGCTCTCTTTGTTTCTACTTGATTGATTTCGGCCCTGAGTTTGATGATTTCCTGCCTTCTACTCCTCCTGGGTGAAATTGCTTCTTTTTGTTCCTGGGCTTTCAGGTGTGTCATTAAGCTGTTAGTGTATGCTCTCTCCATTTTCCTTTTGGAGGCACACAGGGCTGTGAGTTTTCCTCTTAGCACTGCTTTCATTGTGTCCCATAGATGTGTGTATGTTGTGTCTTCATTTTCATTAAGTTCTAAAAAGTCTTTAAATTCTTTCTTTATTTCTTCCTTGACCAAGGTATCATTGAGTAGGATATTGTTCAGTTACCACAGTTATGTGGGTTTTCTGTTGTTTTTGTTGCTATTGAAGACCACTTTTACTCCATAGTGATCTGATAGGAGGCATGGGATTAGTTTGATCTTCTTATATTTGTTGAGGTCTGTCTTGTGACCAATTATATGGCCGATTTTGGAGAAGGTACCATGAGGTGCTGAGAAAAGGGTATATTCTTTTGCTTTAGGATAGATTGTTCTATATATATCTGTTAAATCTAATTGGTCCAAAGGTTCAATTAGTTTCATTGTGTCCCTGTTTAGTTTCTGTTTTCCTGATCGGTCCATTGAGCAAAGTGTAGTGTTGAAGTCACCCACAATTATTGTGTTAGGTGCAATGTGTGCTTTGAGCTTTAATAAACTGTCTTTTATAAATGAGGGTGACCTTGCATTTGGAGCATATATGTTCAGGATTGAGAGTTCTTCTTGTTGTATTTTTCCTTTAATCAGCAAGAAGTGTCCCTCAGAGTCTCTTTTGATGACTTTGGGTTGAAAGTCAATTTTTGTGATATTAAAATGGCTACTCCAGCTTGTTTCCTGAGACCATTTGCTTGTAAAATTGTCTTCCAGCCTTTTACTCTATGGTAGTGTTTGTCTTTGACCCTAAGGTGTGTTTCCTGTAAGCAGCAAAATGCAGGGTCCTGTTTACGTATCCAGTCGGTTAGTCTATGTCTTTTTGTTTTTTGGATTTGGTTTTTTCGAGACAGGGTTTCTCTGTGTAGCCTTGGCTGTCCTGGAACTCACTCTGTAGAACAGGCTGGCCTCGAACACAGATATCCACCTGCCTCTGCCTCCCAGAGTGCTAGGATTACATGCGTGGACTACCACCACCCGGCTAGTCTATGTCTTTTTATTGGGGCATTGAGTCCATTGATGTTAAGATTTATTAAGGAATAGTGATTGTTACTTCCTGTCATTTATGACGTTATTTTTTTTACATTTGATTGGTTAACTTGTTTTGGGTTTGATGAAAGGTTACTATCTTGCATTTTCCAGGGTGAAGTTTCCCTCCTTGTATTGCTGTTTTCCTCCCATTATCCTTTGTAGGGCTGGATTTGTGGATAGATATTGGGTAAACTTGTTTTTTTCATGGAATATCTTAGTTTCTCCATCTATAGTGATTGAGAGTTTTGCTGGATATCGTAGTTTTGGCTGGCATTTGTGTTCTCTTAGAGTCTGCATGAGATCTGCCCAGGATCTTCTAGCCTTCATAGTCTCAGGTGAAAAGGCTGCTGTGAATCTGATAGGTCTTCCTTTATATGTTACTTGGCATTTTTCTCTTACTGCCTTTAATATTCTTTCCTTGTTTAGTACATTTGGTGTTTTGATTATGTGATGGGAAGTATTTCTGTTCTGATCCAGTCTGTTTGGCATTCTGTAGACTTCTTGTATATTCATGGGCATCTCTCTCTTTAAGTTAGGGAAGTTTTCTTCCATAATTTTATTGAAGATATTTGCTGGCCCTTTAAGTTGTACATCTTCACTCTCATGTGTTCCTATAATCCTTAGGTTTGGTCTTCTCATTGTGTCCTGGATTTCCTGGATATTTTAGGTTACAAGCTTTATGCATTTTGCATTTTCTTTAACTGTTGAGTCCATGGTTTCTATGGTATCTTCAGCATCTGAGATTCTTTTTTCTATCTCTTGTATTCTGTTGTTGATATTTGCATCTATGTCCCCTGATTTCTTCCCAAGGCTTTCTATCTCCAAAGTTGTCTCACTTTGAGTTTTCTTAGTTGTTTCTACTTCAGATTTTAGATCCTGGATGGTTTTGCTTAGCTCCTTCACTTGCTTGTTTGTGCTTTCCTGTAATTCTTTAAGAGATTTTTGTGTTTCCTCTTTCATGACCTTGGCCTGTTGACCAAAGTACTCCTGTATTTCATTAAGTGGTTTTTGCATTTCCTCCTTATTGGCTTTTGTATTCTCCTGAATTTCTTTCAATGATTTTTGTGTTTCCCTTGCAAGGGCTTCTAACTTTTGATCCATTTTCTCTTGAATTTCTTTAAGTATGTCCTGTACCAGCATCATGACCAGTGATTTTAAATCCAAGTCTTGTTTTACTGGTGTGATGGGGTATCCAGGACAGGCTGTTAAAGGAGAATTGGGTTCAGATGTTACCATATTGCCTTGATTTCTGTTAGTGACATTCCTACGTTTGCCTTTTGCCATCTAGTTCTCACTGGTGTTAGTTGTTCTTGTCAATGCTGGACTCACCAGTGCAAGCTGCCTCTTCCCAGGTGGCCTCTGGTGCACAGCTTACCTCCTGCACTGCCTGGAGACAGGGTGCTGTTGCCCAGACTGTTCAGATCCCGAAGCAGACACCTGAAGGCTCCTGCAGGGGGCCTGCTGGATTCACCAGAGCACATTGACTACTCCCAGCTGGCCTCCCAGAAGCCCATATTGCCTCTTGCAGGACCTGGAGATGTGGTGTTGACACCCAGGCTGATCTGGATCTGGAAGCAGAGCGATCTGAGGGCTCTTGCCAGAGGTCTCAGGACTGGAATGTAAGCTCCGTACCACCGGAGCAAGCTGTGGGCTCCTAGACTGCCTCCTGGTGCACACCAGGTCTCCCACAATTCCTGGAGACCGAGTGCTGTGGCCCAGGCTGTTCAGATCCCAAAGTAGACCCCTGAATGGTCCTACCGGGGCCTGCTGGCTTCACCAGAGCACACTTGAAGCAGACACCTAAAGGCTCCCACAGGGGCCCGCTGGATTCCTTCCTGCGTTTTTTGTCTGCATAGTTATTTTTAACTCATGAAGATCCTACAAAAAGTAAAGTTTCATAAAAAGAAAGTGCCTGGAACAAGCCCCTCAGGCATCTCTCATGTTTCAGTTATCAGACTCCAATCAAGATTAATGACTCACATGCATAGGAAGTTGTGGGAGGTGCAGACAAGGCAGCAGAGAGACAAGGCTGGTGAACTTGCTTTGGCTCACCTTTTGCTTTGCTGAGGTTCTGCACTTCCTGTTAGACACTGTCATTCCAGTGCGTGATGTCCACATCACGCTATGCAAAGCATAGTTGCAACAGCTGTTAGAAGCAGCCCACTTATGCCACTTTTCATAGGCCTCTGTCAGGTTAAACTCAGGTTCAGGTACCAGATGGTCAACTGAAGACAGAGGGCAAAATGTGTGACTCAGACACAGCTTGGTCTCCATGCCTCATTCCTGGTCCTTCCGGCTTAGTTGACTCCAGGACTTGGAACAAATTGCTAGCTTTCTGAAACCTAGGCTTTCTTTTCTTAAAAATGGGTGTTAAGTAAATAAGGAACATATTCTGACATTATTTTCCATCTAAGTTTGCCATTTGACTAAGTGAATAATGCATATATAAGGTGCTTCACCGATACCTGTTGCATGCTAAGTGTTCTGTTTGTGTTAACACCACTATTCTCTGCATCCTGCTGATACATATTTTTATATAATTGTGGATGTATCTGCATCTATTTGTGTCAGCTGCTGGGTGGAGTGCCTCAGAGGACAGCCATGTTAGTCTTCTGTCTTAAGCATACCTGGGTATCATTAATAGTTTTGGAGATTGGTGCTTGCCCGTGGGATGGGTCTTAACTTGGGCTGGTTATTTGTTGTCCTTTCCCTCAGTCTCCGCTCCATCCTCCATCCCTACTTTTCTTGTGGACAGGATACATTTTGTGTCTAAAGTTTGGTGGGTGGGTTTGTGTCCCTATCACTCTATTGGAACTATTGTGAGAGGGTGTGACCTGCAGGCAGACAGTGACCAGTGTGGAAAGTGAATAAGTTAACAAAAAACTGAAAAATAATGGAGTTGTATTGTCAGTTTTGTTTGTCATCTTGATAGAGGCTGGAGTTATCACAGAGAAAGGAGTCTCAGTTGAGGAAATGTCTCCATGAAATAATATTAGTATGGTTACTCATCAGCTGTAAGGCATTTTCTCAAGTAGTCATCAATGGTGGGAGGGCCAATTGTTGGTGGTGCTGTCCCTGGGCTGGTAGTCTTGGACTCTATAAGAAAGCAAGCTGAGCAATCAGGAGAACAATCCAGTAAGTCACATCCCACCAAGAACTCTACATTAGCTATTTCTTCCTGACCAGCTTGACTTCCAGCCCTGACTTGCTTTGGTGATGAACAACAGTGTGAAGTGTTAGATGAATAAAGCTATCCAGGCAGTCCTGGCTCAAATCTTTAATCCCAGCACTTGGGAGGCACAGGCAGGTGGATTTCTGAGTTTGAGGCCAGCCTGCTCTACAGTCATTTTCAGGACAACTAGGGTTATAAGGCTAACGCTAGTTCAAAAAACCAAAATAACAACAACAACAACAACAATAACAACAACAGCTATCTTGAGAGAAAAAGCTGCTTGGTAATCTCCAAACTGAGCAAATTTAAAAAAAAAACAAAAACAAAAACAAAAAAACAAGCAGTCTCCCAGCTGCCTTGAGCCAAACAGGTCATCAGCTTGGACAGCTGATTTGAGTTTGTTTTCAACCGTTGACATACACCCCTTCTCTTAGAACCCCTATTTAAGCCGAGGTTTTCCTTGGCAGTTATAGATGACACTAATTATTTTAGAAAAATTTGTGGTTGTTTAAGCATTTATTCTAGCATAGAATTCTCCACTATATACTTTATTTGGATCTGAGCGTTAGACTTCCACTGGACACTCAGTTTAGAACACTTAGTGGGTATCTGCGTACTTGGTCCACCTGTCTGGCATTCCTAGGAATAAAAATGCTTGTATATCATTGGCAGCTGCTTGAACCTAATCCAGACCAAAGCTTTTTTCACTTGACTGACATTCAGAATTTCCCATACATGAGTGAAATGAACTGGGACACAGTCCTGCAGAAGAGGCTCATTCTAGGCTTTGTTCAACGGTGAGTCAAGCCTTACAAGTCCAAAACCTTCCCACATTCTTTTCCCATTACTCTGTGCACAAGTCCACCCTGGGTTGCACTTGATGAGTACAACAGTAAAATAACACCCTGATGCTAGCTTTACAGAGAAGAAAATGGAGGCATATGTAGGGTAAGTTGAAACCCCTAAGTCACATGATTGGCAAGTCACTAAGCAGGATGTCAACATATGAACTTCTAGGCTTTAGCAACACATTTTTCTATAAGTGGTTCTAGTGTTCCTAATAGTCATTTTCAGAAATATTCTCATAGAAAAAGAAGTTTCCTTATTGCAATGAGGTACTCTTTAATGTCCATTGAAATCTATGATTTGGTTAATGGTAAAACTCCAGGATCATTCCTCCTCTTTCGTTAGTTTTATTGTACTGATCCATAGTTTCCTGGACTAATAGTAAAATTAACAATAATATAAATAAATTAATAAAAGTTAAAAAACTAATAGTGATAGAGAAATAATTTCCATTGGTTCAGTACCCAATCAAGGGATATTGTGTCTCATGGAATATTGCTGAGTAAGTGTTAGGTTGCAGCCTTACTGAATCTCCTCTCTCTTTTTCTTTCCTTGGTATTTAAATTATACCACAGGATATAGGAATATTGGCAAGAGCAATGTGCTCTGCAGAGGTGTATAGAGAGAAATCGGGGGTTTCTCTTCACGTCCAAGCGAGGCACTTGTCCTGGAGACATGGGCAACTGGCTGTTTAATGAATAGCTGGAAAAGGTGCATTGTTAATGTGTCAGATGAAAGCCTTGTGGAAGTTGGAACAGTGTGGTGGCATTCAAGTATGTCAGTGTCTACTCTAGTGAGTGAGAGGAAAGTGAGGTGACTATGGGGGACCCTGGGTGCCACCTGCCACAGACAACACCTTCCTTCTTTTAGCTGCTCCTCACACCCTAGAAGAATATCCACCTTATAGATCTTGGCACTTTCTGTAAATCCGACTCTTTGCAGAATTTATCAAGTTTCAAATTCTTGGCCTCACATTCAGAAATCCTGATATTGAAACCTGGTTGTGGAACTTGGATGGTGACCAAGCAATGGCAATGATTCTGGTCTACTGAGAATCCCAGAATTTCAAACCTTAGCAATATTGTTTCAATATTGTCTTCCTCCTTGCACACCTAGGTATAGTTAGATATTTGTAAAATTAACTAAACTATACTATCAAAGAATGTAACAATAAATGCTGCCATTAAATGCTATAAATTCTGAGAGAGAGAAAGAGAGAGAGAGAGAGAGAGAGAGAGAGAGAGAGAGAGAGAGAGAGAGAGAGAGAGAGGAGAACCTGTTATTATTCTTGGGCTACCCCATCAAGGCAATTCATAACTCTCTGTGTTAGGCTTCTATGTCTTAAGAATGATACAGGGATCTGAGGACTGAGCCATGCATTCCTTCTTACAGAAAGGCAGGCTCAATTGTGATCCCACTTTGAACTGAAACAAGTGATTTTGGAATCAAAAACTCTTCACAAAAAAAAAAAAAAAGAAAAAAAAGAAAAAAAGAGGATCCTGGCAAAAAAGGAGAAGGAAATGAGGAAAAGTGACTCCTCTCAGGTAGATAGGCTTCCCACCAAACTAAAGTAAGGGCAGTTCATTTCAGATCTGCTAAGGCAGTACATCTTAGAAGCTTGCCCCTTCATGATGCTGGGGGCTTATAATAATAAGGGAGGCACAGCAACAGAGACCATTAGGTTATTTGTCTTCACCCCTGTGATGCAGCAACAAGCAGCAAGCAGAAGACAGTTTCCCAGGATTTAAAAGATATTGTCACAATTTCCCATCTGCAAGGTGTGGTACAGCTTTCTGAAGGTACATGTGCAGGATTCCTCCCAAAGACACAATGGGTGGAATAACCTCTACAGTATTAGCAGTGAAATTGCAATTTATCTCACCTACTCATGGAAGTTATGCGTGATTACATACACACACATACACACACACACACACACACACACACACACACACAAACACACACACACAATATGTATGTCTATATTCTAGAGTTCCAAAAACATTGTACCTAATTCTGATAGTGCAATTATCCAGGGTTGAGAACTGTCTTAGTTAGGCTTTTAGTGCTGTGAACAGACACCATGACCAGGGCAATGCTTATAAGGACAACATTTTATTGCGGCTTGCTTACAGGTTCAGAGGTTCAGACCATTATCATCAAGGCGGGAACATGGCAGCACCCAGGCAGGCATGGAGCTGGAGGAGCTGAGAGTTCTCCATCTTCTTTTGAAGGCTGCTATCAGAATTCGCACTTCTGGGCAGCTAGGATGAGGGTCTTACAGCATACACCCACATTGACATACCAACTGCAAAAGGGCCACAATTTCTAGTCGTGCCACTCTCTTTGCCAATTAATTTGGCCCAGGTTATATATATATATATATATATATATATATATATATATATATATATATATATATATGCCGGACACTTTGTGCATCTGGAAACAGGTATTCCTCTATACATGGTGCTCACTGAATGCTCTATGGTGTATGGGACATTTGAGGTCCCCATGTGTCATGTAAGTGTGCCTCTGTTTCTTTGTCATGTTCCCCTTGAAGACATGCCTTCTTCAAGTGCATCTTGATGCTGTTCTGAAAGAATTTATTATTTTCAACAGAGAAAAGTATGTAACTCTGGGCTGTAGACTAGTGACTTAAAATGATATCATATAGGCAGATTTTGTTTGCAGGGATTTCATATATGTTATAGACCAAAGTCTGCCCCAAGATAACCAGGATTCTTTGGTTCAGGAAGGCACAGGTCCAGGGTGATGACAAACTGACAGGACCACAGAAGGAGTGTGAAATAAGAATGTATATTTCTGGATGTCTCCTAGTCCAGTCTGAAGAACTTTCGTCACCAGGATGAAGGGGCTTAAAAGGGGGGAGTATAGGTGGTTAGGTTAGTGTGGCTAGGCGGCATGGGGGAAGGTGTCCAGGCAGGTCCTTGCCTGGGCACCTCTGCCCATGAGGGACCACACACACACATACATGGTATAGAATAGGTTTTATTCAGAATGGGGGGGTGGGGGTTATTTACTATTATTGTTAATGTTTATTTAAATTTTTAATCTGCTAGACGGAAGAACCTGACTTGTAGCACACATGAGTGGAAGCCAGTGTGGACTGCTTGGCTGTGGGACCCAGTCCCCCAACCTTGCTTCTCCTGCCTGTGTATGGCTGCAAGACCAGTCATGGCCTGCTCTATTAACAGTAGAGTACATTGGGAGTGGTGGGACCTCGCAGTGAAGAAGAGGGAAGACAGGGTTGTAGGGAGAAGCCGTAGAGCTGTGAGAGAATCGGGTAGTAGAATTGATGGGGCATCCCAGCAGCCAGTGTGGAGTTGGGCATGGTCTGTGGCTAGGCTTTTGCAGGTAAAAGCCCTAGAAATCTGCACTGTAGCCAGCAGAGCAGGACAGTATGGTGGTAGGGGGTGAGGTGCAGCAACGGGAAAGGAGTGCAGGCTTGTTGTGGGGAGGAGGCAGCATTGCTCAGCAGGGATGGAGCACAGCCGATTCTGAGAGCCTGGAGAGACCTCGCCATGGGTAGCAGTCACTGTCCCAACTCTGCAGCGGTTCTGATGAAAGTTAGTGATCGAGCATGCGCAGGGCAGAACTTCCTGTCAGCAGCGGAAGTAGGAAGTTAGGTAGCCTGCAGTAGCTGGGGAGTAGCTTGTTTCTTATCCTAGCAATGGCACAGGAGGGGCAGAGCTGCTGCGGAAGTGGCAGCAGCCGCAGCAGCTTCATCAGCAGTTCTGGAGCAGGAGGGGGTCTGGCGTGGGCCGCAGCAGCTGCAGCCAAGGCCGGGGCTTGGCCAGCGCCCCATGAGCCCCGCGGGCCACCAAGCCAGCAGGCAAGAAAACAAGGGGAACCAGTAGAATAAATGCTACTGTCATAGCAATAAGATGCAGGAGTGAAATAGATAGCTGAGCCTGGTGGCACTTGCATGGAAGGGCATTGCCTCTGCACGCTGCTGAGTTCCACCCGGATAGAGGGAGGGAACAGAACAGCAGCGGTCCTGCAGGGAAATGCGGGAAGTTCAGAGACTATTGCTCTCACCAGTGGGTGTGTAAGACTTACCCAGAGGCTTAATATCCCATGGTGTTTCTCATTCCTAGGTTTCGGCACCAAGTGAAGACTTTCGGCAGCAAGATGAAAGGGCTTAAAAGGGGGGAGTATAGGGGGTTAGGTGAGTATGGCTAGGCGGCTTGGGGGAAGGTGTCCAGGCGGGCCCTTGCCTGGGCATCTCTGCCCCTGAGGAACCACACACACACATACCTGGTATACAATAGAGTTTATTCAGAATAGGGGATGGGAGTTAATGGTAGAGAGAGAGAGGTAGAGAGAGAGAGAGAGGGAGAGAGAGAGAGAGAGAGAGAGAAGAGAGAGAGTGGAGGCCGGCCATGACCACGTGGAGGGTGAAGAGCCCCAGGGACAGAGAGGTGAGAGAGTGTGGGAGAGCAGAGAGCAAAGAGAGAAAGGAGGAGCAAGTAGCCCCTCTTATAGTGGGTCAGATCTCTGGGGCGGGGCATACCTGGCTATTGCCAGAGAGGTGTGGGGTGGAGCTTAGACAAAACCCCAACACAGTCAAGTTAACATCTCAAATTAAGCATCACATTCCTCTGTAAATGGCTAGGGTTTCTAGGGCAATATAGGATGTTTACCCAAAGTCCAGGGCACATGCGGTTAAAGGGTTTCCTCACCTTGGCTCCACTGTCATGCTATCCTGGGAGCTGAAGAAGGATGGTTCCCATGTCTGCTCTTCCAGACAAAGATGGCGGCATTGTAAAGTTTGATAAGCTGCCTGGCTCGAGCTGTCTTCAAAGAGCACTTATGCCTAGTCCACCAATTGTATTCTTCTTTGTGCCATGCCGGGTGCCACCATAGGCCTCTGATGCCCCTGGTGATCAGCTCTGGTAGCAGCCTCTAGCCCCCAGCCTGATGAACTCACCAGCTGCAGCCCTAAAGCCCAGTCTGGTAAACTAACCAGCTGCAACCCTTAGGCCCAGCTTGGTGTGCTAACTATTTCACTGCTACTCCAATTATCTCTCTGAGTTAAAAGTACCTACTGTCTCCTGAATCTCACATGGATAAGGTAAAAATGTTGTTTTGGTCAAAAACTCCCTAGGTGGAGTCTGCAACACAAAAGCAGGTCCTCACAAACTTCCCTTGCCATCCAGGTGGGCCTGGGTAGAAATAGCCTGTCTGCATAACAAGCAAGCTCAAGAGTTAAAGGCAGAACAGGCTTAACATGTCAGTGGATGTCCGTGGTATATCCAAACTCAGTTGCAAGACAGAAAGCCTGGCCTCTGGAATGGGGAAAGGTAGCTATGAGTCAGGTACCAACTCAAATGTAAAACGTTTCTATTTTGTCCAATACCCATTCATATGGCAAGAACCTTGTAAGGTTTTTCTGATGTAAATATCCTTAGTCTGGACCTATTGTTTGGAATCTACCTGCCCTTAAGAAAGAAAGAAAGAAAAAAAGAAAGAAAGTAAGAAAGAAAGAAAAAAGAAAGAAAGAAAAAAAGAAAGAAAGAAAGAAAGAAAGAAAGAAAGAAAGAAAGAAAGAAAGAAAGAAAGAAAGAAAGAAAGAAAGAAAGAAAGAAAGAACCTGTGATTTAGAGTTTCTGGAATTTTTTTTACAGTGATTACATAAATGATTAGAGCAAAGATTAGCAGAATTTTTGGCTACAAGATGGATTCTTTCCTATCTATATTTGCTTGGTTATACTATTTCCTTGTCACTAGGAAGAAGGAGAGTTTTCAGAAGTATAGTAAATTGCCAAGTGAGATTTTCAGCTTATGAATATACAGGGAGTTCTACTTTTTCCTAGGAGACTTTTCTCACCTCTGTCTGTAAAATATGATGTTCCAGGTTTCACTGGGCCATCATGGCAATCTATTTTTAAGTTTTTATTTTTATGGCAATAAAAAAGGATGCAATTCCAGGATGGAGATTTTGAAATAGCAGGAGCCTTTTTTTGTCCCTGTTTTTTAATTGTTAAATTACCCCTGTATAGTATATTTGTGAACTGGAATGTCAACATGGTGACTATTTATAAAGAATTAACATTTTCAGGCATGAGAAAAATGAGAGGTAGCCACTGGAAAAGCTGCAGGAGCCAGTTCTCCCCTTTCCACCATTTGTGGGCCCTTGGAATTAAAGTCAGGGTGTCAGGCTTATTCATCAATGGCTCTAACTACTGAGCCCAACATGATGACTTGTAAAAGCTTTCTTAGCTCAGACTTCGTTATAAATTGAGGCAAAAGTGAATGAACTTTAGTGTTACATTCATATAGTTATTCATTTGTTTATTCATATAGAGCTTACATTCATATATTTATTCATTTACTTTTGTAACAACAATGATTAAAGACAAGAAGGCCGTGGATTTGGTAGGGGCTGGGTCAGACAAAAAATGGGTAGTAGTGAGAAAATGGACATAGAAATGTTTTAATTTTCTTTTAATTACATTTTAAAAGAATGAAAAATTTTGGATTATATGCTATCATTTCAAAAGTTTAAATTCCTTTCTCCTTTAATGAATGATACTCTCTCCTACCATCCCTCTCTCTCCATACTTTTTTCCATTAAGAGTAAAAAGAGAATCTAATCAAAGAAAAGGAAATGTAGCCTTGGAACAAACCAAAAACAGCACAAAAGAGGATTGGCAGAATAACAACCCATAAAATGCTTCGTAGGACAGTGTTTGGCACCTGGCTGGAAACTCCTGATTACCACAACAGAAGAGCTGACAGCAGTTCTTGCCACTCTTATACCTCATGACTTAGAGAATGTGATTGAAAAGTCCTCAAAGGTGGTGCCACTCTGCAGCAACAGGAGAGGAAGAGAGTTCCTGGTTCTGAGCACTTCAGTTCTGGCTTCTGTACACACTGAGTCTGTGACCTTAAGGGAATCATTTAACTACTTCCTCTGTTTTAGTTCCCCACTGAAAATATAGAGGGTTATTTCAGAAGAACTGGTCTTTGCTCTGTTAATGCTACAGTTGTTCTAAACAGCCTTTATTCTTATTTTTAAATGAATATTTGAATGTAGATTTATTCTTTATTCCTTTTGATGACACTGAAACATGAACACTCTGTACATAGTGAGCCGCTTCAGGTCTAGAGAATATCACACAGGGGCCAGAATTCCAAAGCTTGATTGTGTAGGAATAAAGATGTTCCATTAGAAATAAATACATAGGTCAGATTAGAAGTAGGACCTTGCAGTGGGAGACTACATCTGCAAGGAATCTGTTTGCAAGTGCCTCCTGTGTATGTGGCCTCCCCCCTTCTCTTCTGCCTTTGAAGTGGCCTTGATCAATTGAACAAAATTCCACTGATAGAAGTCACACACAAAGAAGTTGAGCAAATGCTGCGGGTTGGGAAACAGTTTTTTTTTTTTTTTTTTCAGCATGGCAGTTGCAAAATATCATATGCCAGTATGTTTCTAACTTGAGGGCAAATGTCCCTCAAGATTATCAGAGACCAGATTCTGCAGAGGATCAGACAGTACTGCTGAACTAAAGGGTTACTTGCACCTGTTCAGTGATGTTACACCATATAGTAGAGTTTTGCATTTTCCATTTGGAAGCCAGCAAACTTTGCCTTGAGAAACTCCTAGCTCTCCAAAGTGAAAGGGAAAAAGGTTAATAGCTTTTTGTTGTCAAGAAACATAAGCATGATTTTGTATTCCTTGGCCCTTTGTTTTTCATAGAGCTTAACTAAAATATGGAACAATTTTACATATGCCTACATGTCTTCTCTCCTGAGTTACATTTAAAGCAGCAGGATGGCTTATAGATCCCAGAGGTCAAATTCAGGGATACCGATGCCCCCACATTATTTAATCACTGTGAGAAGGCTGGCAGAATTGTCTTGCTACTGGAAATATTGAGATCTGACTCTTTGTTGTCTGTGTATTTCAGTCATGTGCAAAGTATAATTCACCTAACCGTTCATATGTTGTAACTCTACTGAGCTCATGAATATGAGATGTTTGAAGAACTTCTTCAGGTGCCCCAGGGTGACACTGTGTAAACCCAAGATATAGTTTTACAGAGCACTGTTTTCAACTCTTGGGAAACTGAGGCCATCTAATGGTGTTCCCTATGGATAGTACAGGCATAACCATGGTGACAGCACTCTGGTCCAAAGGGCCAGCTTGATTAACAGATGTCATTTGGAAAAGGCAGACAGGTGGAAGTAAATGGTCGACACCGAGGCAAGAGAGCTTGTGTAGAGAAACAAGACCTGAAGGTGAGACTAGCATTTATAAATCTCCATATACTAGTGTGACTGGGACATGGTCCTTTTCTACTAAGAGAAAACATACACACACACACACACACACACACACAGACTCACAAACACACACATATGTAGAATCATATAAAGACTCAAAGCCCACTTCTTTCGTTCAGCACCTATCTCTGAAGTTCTCAAATGTTATTTGTGACATTTTGCTTGTACTCCATCACTGTTTAACTCAGAGCATTTCCCTGACCTTCAGAGGCGTGAATGGGTGAAACATAGCAACCCAGAGATGAGCCTGCAAGTGTCAGGGTCCAAGTGCATGCTCCAGATTCCACCTTTTGTTTTTCTGTATTGATGACACCATGTGTTGGATGTGTTATGCATTTAACTTCCCTCATCTGGCCACTCCTGCTCTTGGACCTTGTCAACATCCTCCAAAACAGGAGCCTAAAGGCCTGCAGGGCCAACAGGTCTCCACAGGGTGATTTGGACTGTTCTGTTCTGTGTCTTTAAACATTTAGAAGGGGGAAGAAGCTCAGGTGACCTCTAAAATTTAAATCTCTAGATTGTATTCCCATTTGGCATCTTTCTGAGCACTGTTGCTTCCAGAAGTGGGGATATGCTGGTTACCAGGCAGGGTAGGAGTTGGGTAAATTACTGGTACACAGTGTGTGGCTAGTGAGAAAGAAAAACAAACAGAAACAAATGCAGTGGGTTGTGCTGTGACTCAGTGGTAGAATATGTGCTCAGCATGAGTGAAGACCTCAGTAGTAGAATATGTGCTCAGCATGAGTGAAGACCTGGGTAGATTCCCAGCACACACACAGAGATAGAATCACTGAATCTGGCTGTGTAGAATAGCTGGTTCTGAGCACCACTTACTGCTGTGCATTTTAAGAAGAGGAAAAACATCAAGAAGAAAACAAACCAAGCAAGCAAGAAAACAAACAACAACTTTCCCAAGAACTGGTAATTGCTTCTTTGTTTTACTTCCTAATATGGGCTAAAAGTTAGCACCCACCAGATGAAATATAATTATTTCTGAGAAGGATTAGTTCTGAGAACTTCAGAAACCAGTGGGACTACTTTATCCTTTCTTCTGTTCCCAGTGCAATCTGTCCAAGCAGATTCCTACCCCCCCCCCCCCTTATTCTACAGAGCATCTGAAAGGCCTGAGCAGTATTTGAAAACCAAAATGTCCTGGATGTAAATCACTCTGGGCACTGCAGTTAGAAATCTCCAGGGCATTCCCACTGACTCTTCGTGGAGGTGTGGGGCAGGTAGCTACCTTTGGGCAAAGATGGTAAGATCCTGACTCCTTAGAATGATGCATCCTCCTAAGAGCCAATGATCCTATTGCAACCCTGGTGATAGGCATGAATCTCAAGCAGAATAGAGCATTTTTTTGAGACAGGGTTTCTCTGTGTATCCCTGGCTGTCCTGGAACTCAACTTGTAGTCCAGGCTGGCCTTGAATTCAGATATCTGCCTGCCTTTGCCTCTCAAGTGCTGGGATTGAAAGTGTGTACCACAACAGCCTGAGCCAGCCTTTCTAAATTAACCCCAGTGATCTAATTAATTAGTGGAAATCCAGAAATGCCTGGATTTCCTATCTTTATGGCTGCCTTGGTGACCCTTGAATTAGTAACTAGGAAGGCAGCTGTTGGTATTATTGCAGCTATTGATATTCTTGTTGCTGCTCAAGGTTGACAGGGATTCTGGGCTGCATTGTTTTATATGCTTAGTTGCCAGGCATGGAAATTGCTTGGCTCAGCCCCTCCGTGTTCCTGTGTTCTGTCCTCAAGTTATCTGTCTTTTACTCCTGTTCACCTGTGATTGCTAGTCACTGCGATTTCAGTGTGCCTGCTCAATATGACACCCTGAGTCTCTGTATTTCATTCTGTGTGCTGTTCTCAACTGGTGGCCTATTAAAAAGCTCCCACACCAAAAGAAAAGTTGTATGTATAAATATATATGTGTGCTTCTGTTGAGCTATAGCGTATGTGATAAAAACGTGCATTCATGGATTAAAATTTCTTCTGTAAGAGTATTCCCTTGGTCTTCCTTTGTCAACTGTGTGTGTGTCTCTGGCCCTTCCAGGTTATCTGCACTTGCTTCCATTTCCATTAAGCAGAAAGTCTCTTTAGCATGGATGGCACTGTCGCTCTGTATCTGGAACAGGAACAGTGAAAACAGGAACAGTGCAGGAACATATAAAGGCCTGCATAGATGCCTCACCAGCCATAGTGCAAGGAAGGGCTTATGATGCAGCTATGAAAGGACAGAAATTCAGCACCTATGTTAAACAATCCTATGGTAGAGGAGGAAAAGGAACCTCGAAGCCCATTTGTTTTAAATATAGTGAGTCAGCACATATGCAAAGGCAATGTCCAGGAAATAATAAGAGCAACTCCAATAAAAGGAGTGCTCCTCCAGGAGTTTGCGCTCATTGCCAAAAAGGCAAGCATTGGAATGATGAATTGAAATCAAAGCTCCACAAGGATCGACCACCCCTTACAGGGCAAAAGAAAGGAAAACTCAACTTACATTTTTAAAGTCAGAAGCAGCCCCTCAGCCACAAACTTGAAAGAGAGGAAACAGCTGTTAATATGGACGTAGAACTAGTAACCTCAGACAACCAAAATATACAGCATTTTTCATAAGGGCCAATAAAGGAGCTTTTAATATAGATAAGGTGAAATAAAAATGAAAAAAAGCCTATATGGCTCAATTGTGGCCCCTAACGGAAGAAAAAATACAGGGTATAAATAAACTTGTACAAAAACAATTGGAAAAGAAACATATTAAGAAAAATAACAGTCCTTAAAATACTTACATATCGTAATAAAGAAAGTCAACTCTGTACCCCATTTTTAATAGGTTTATTTGGTTTTCTGGGGTCTATTTTCTTGAGTTCTTTATATATATTGGATATTGGCCCTCTGTCTGATGTCGGGGTTGGTGAAGATCTTCTCCCAATTTGGTGGTTGCTAATTTGTCCTTTTGATGGTGTCCTTTGCTTTACAGAAACTTTGTAATTTCATGAGGTCCCATTTCTTAATTCTTGATCTTAGCGCAAGTTCTATTAGTGTTTTGTTCAGGAACTTTCCCCCTGTACCGATGTCCTTAAGGGTCTCCCCCTGTTTCTTTTCTATTAGCTTCAGAGTGTCTGGCTTTATGTGGAGGTCCTTCATCTATTTGGAGTTGAGCTTAGTTCAAGGAGACAAGATTGGATCAATTCACATTCTTCTGCATGCTGGTCTCCAGTTGAACCAGCACCATTTGTTGAAAAGGCTATCTTTTTTTCCATTGGATGTTTTCAGCCCCTTTGTCGAGGATCAAGTGGCCATAGGTGTGTGGGTTCATTTCTGGATCTTCAGTCCTGTTCCATTGATCTGCCTGTCTGTCACTGTACCAATACCATGCAGTTTTTAACACTATTTTTCTGTAGTATTGCTTGAGGTCAGGGATACTGATTCCGCCAGAGTTTCTTTTGTTGTTGAGAATAGTTTTAGCTATCCTGGATTTTTTGTTATTCCAGATGAATTTGAGAATTCATCTTTATAACTCTATGAAGAATTGAGTTGGGATTTTGATGGGTATTGCTTTGAATCTGTATATTGCTTTTGGCAAAATGAAAATTTTAACTATATTAATCCTGCCAATCCATGAGCTTGGGAGGTTTAATCATTTTTTGAGGTCTACTTCTGTTTCGTTTTTCAGAGTCTTGAAGTTCTTGTCATACAGATCTTTCACATGTTTGGTAAGAGTCACCCCAAGGTACTTTATACTGTTTGTGGCTATTGTGAAGGGTGTTATTTCCCTAAATTCTTTCGCGGCCTGCTTATCCTTTGGGTATAGGAAAGCTACTGATTTGATTGTGTTGGTTTTATAACCTGCCACTTGGCTGAAGTTGTTTATCAGCTGTAGGAGTTCTCTAGTAGATTTTTTTGGGTCACTTAAGTAGACTATCATGTCATCTGCAAGTAATGATAGTTTGTCTTCTTCCTTTCCAATTTGTATCCCTTTGATCTCCTTATGTTGTCTAATTGCGTGAGCTATTACCTCAAGTACAATATTGAAAAGATAAGGAGAAAAGGGGCAGACCTATCTAGTCCCTGATTTTCATGGGATTGCTTCAAGTTTCTCTCCATTTAGTTTGATGCTGGTTACCAGTTTGCTGTATTTTGCTTTTACTATGTTTAAGTATGGGCCTTGAATTCCTGTCCTTTAGGCAGGGAGCCTAAAAAGGACAAAATGCTTTAATCTCCTTCAAGAGGGGATATTCATATATGTCTCCACAGGATACTAACTCCTCACTTGAGATCCCTGAGCAGCTTGTGTGATCTACAGCTGTTCAGAGAGACAGCAGAGAAAAGAAAAGCAAGAGAGACAGAAGACAAAAAGGAAGCTACAAAAGCTTTCACTGGCTCCAAAGAGACTGCTGACTGCTGACATGGACACAGCTAAAGAATCTAAAAAGAGAAGCTATAGAGTTGGTAACTGTTCAGTAGCAGCCACAGACTCTTAAATTTATTTTCCTTGCATTGTATGATTAATTGCTATGCATGTAGACATACCAATTGTGTGGATTCGGACATAGATAAATATATAACAGTCATGATTCTAGAATCATACAACATATGATTCTATATATGTTATGCTTCCTATAGATTTCAAAGATGCTTGGTTTGACAAGGAAATTTTACAGCTATTTAAAAGATTGAAGGGGCTTATTACACCAAAGCATTTTATAACAGCCTTGATATTAAATATTACTGCTTTGATTACAATTATAACTTCATTTAAAGCTTCATCAGTGACTCTAGTCTCAGAAATGAAGCCTGCACACCTCGTTAATGATTTAAATAAAAATATTTATTTGATGCTACTAAAGCAACAAATTATAGATAAGAAAGTAGAAGCAAAGTTTGATGCTTTAGAGGATGTAGTTTTAGGATTAGGACAAGAGGTAGAAAATATTAAGATTCAGCTTTCTACCAGGTGCCATGCAAGCTTTCGATACATATCCATAATCCCATTAGCCTATGATAAACAACATAATTGGACTCTTATTAAAAATCATGTGTTGGGAATTTGGAAAGATAATAGTATTACTCATGATATGGCTCAATTACAAACTCAAATTTCAGCTATGAGCAAGGCATATGATGGGTCCAAAAATCTAGAAGACTTAGCTCAATCTATTAGACTTGGTCTGCAGTCTCTGAACCCTATAAGTTGGTTACATTGGATTATTGTCATCACTATGGCTACAGAAAGAACCCTTTTTCTCCTCCTTATTCTTCCATTCATTTTGAGACTAGTCTTCTCCATTTCTGCCAAAGATATATATATGAACTTCAATTAAAAAACTAGAAAAGGGAGAGATGTCACACCAACCCCAGTATATTCTGTGTGGCAAAAATTTTCCACAGAATGAGGCATTTGACTCAGAGGAGAAAGTCTCCTGGAAAGGCTGTGGAACTCTCCAGTTGGAGAATAATTCTGCACCTTTGTTCTCAAAATCAGTTTTCAATACAATTTCCTCTTTTCCTCTCTCACAAGTTGGTCCTAAGAGCCCTGGCCGATAATCCATTTTTTGAAGTGGAATCACTGACTGCAAACTCTTTTTAAGACCTACAACACTTTGCCTCATAGTCGTTTACATAATTACAACCCCCAACATCATGCAGGTTTATATGCCTTGCATATGTAGAAGAGGGTGGCTCTGACACTGTACTAAGGAAAGCATTGATTAAGTTTATAAGTTTTTAGAAGTTAAAAGGTAAATGTTAGATAAGGATTTCACCTGGGAACTCATTAAGCCCCAGGGCGTATAAGAAAGTTGAAACTCTTTTAAAAGGTTTGCTGTTAACTACAAGTAGCTCTGTATTCTAATCAGGAAGATACTACCAAGTATCTACAGATACTATCAAGTATCTGTAAATTGATCCTCTAAATCTGTTACATGAGAAGCATTGTGCCTGATTGATTTTGCATTTCCTTGTGCCAAATGCTTATAATAATTGTGCCTGCCTTACTGGCGACATCTTTTGAAATGGTAATGGCAACTCTTCTTGTATAAAAATCCTTATTTAGAGCTCCTAAATTCATTCAGATTCAAACCTCCTCTGTTGTAGTTTCTGTTTGCCACCACTGAACCTATATCTTTCCTGAAATCCAAAGTCTGCCCTCAGATTAGAATCCTCCAGGCTGGGATTCTCCTTTATTCCCCTGGGTCCTGCTTCTTTTCCACAGCCATAGGTGGATGTTCCAAGTCCCATAATCTGAACTAGACAGAAAACAGAATCTTTGGGAACTTTCAACTAACTCATAGGCTCATCACAGCTCCACAGTTAGAAAACTGGGAGATCCAGGGCCTGTTCTGGAGTTAGTGGGCTTGGAATCTCTGCTCACCAACTGCCTTGTAGACCCTGCCATACTAAGTTTCCTATATGCTTTTGCCATTAGCCAAAGGTTGGGTTTCAGCACCCTAGGTTCTGAAGAGCACCAGCCTCAGGTGTATGCTCTCATTTTTTCAGGCTGCCCTGGTCCCTTTCTCCTCTATCTTCTCCTCAGATGTAAGTTTCTTCCATGATGGGTTTGTGTGAGAAGAGCGACTTCTCAAAAGTTCTTTGGGACCAGACTGCTTTTGTTACTCCTAACCCTGTTCAGTGTCCTCATTCCTGACCTGTCCAAGTGTGACGATTACGTACTGGAGGCTTCATTGGTATGAAAGTTAGCCAATGCATCAATCCTTCAAATAGCTGTTTCCAACTTACTCTATGCTCCATCCCAGTGAAGATCATTGTAAGTGACTACCACCCCTTTAGAAGCCAATCAAACATTTAGCAGGCTTAACTGGCTGTTCCTGGGTCATGAGAAGGGAAATATCTTTGACCACTCCTGAGGTTGGCGAAAATTAATCTCTTTGGCTGAGAATATTGAGGGAATCTCTCTCCTCCTGAGTTTCCAAGGCAGATAAAATGAAAATCTAGAGAGATGCCAATGACCAGTTTAGCCTTCACAAGGAAATAGCTTTACTGTGGCAGAAGCACTTAGTTGGGAAGGCTGGATTGAGATGGAAACTGCCTGGGTTCATTATTTCCATTCAGCAAGCTCAAGTTTGCCCTATATTATCTTAGCTCTTTAGACATCCTAAAACTCCAATTCCTGACCTGCCCATGTACCCATCTTGCCATATACAAATGAGAACTGGATTCAGGAATGTTTCCCAACACAGGGAGAGAAATGATGGAGGTTCATAGCCAAAAGGATCTAAAAGACCTGACTAGCTTTGATCTCTTTGTTCGTTGGGGGTTTTATGTTTCTGTTTTTATAGTTCTGGGGATTGAAACTAGGGCCTTTTGCCTGCTAGGTAAACAAATGCTCTGCCCACAAGCTTCATCCCCAAGGATGGACGACCTATAAACACTCATTACACAAGTCAAAACTTCCAACTTTCTAATATGCGCAGTGAAGCTCCCAGAAGTGAGGGCATGACCAGGAGTTTTTTCAGACATTTTTCAGACTCTTAGAGATCAGCTTGCTGAAGGATATATCTGGTGTGCATTTAGATGGGGGCTTTTGCTCCATGCCTAGACTTTAGGGACTAAGATGATGGTGTGTACAGAAAGGCATAATAACCTTTGTTGGGAGAAGACAGGTACATGCATACACACACACACACACAGACACACACACAGACACACACACACACATACAAACCCAAAAAATATATAAAGGCACAACTTAAAACAACCCTTTTTAAAGTTCTGTTTCAAAATCATCTAGACTTATCCCCAATAAACATTTTTTACACTTATAGTAAATGTGATTACTTATTAGAAATCTTAAGTGATCTCCAAGGTTTCACCTTTCATTGTCAGGTCGGTGGCTCAGAGTTCAATGTCAATGAAGGAAAATAGATATTTCTTCTTTTGTCTTGTATGGTATGTGAGTGTGAGTGTGTGTGTGTGTGTGTGTGTGTGTGTGTGTGTACGTGTTTGTGTGTGAAACATATACATGTAGATGTGGCTATGCATCCGCGTGCATGATGCATGATCCTGGGAACCAGGAAAGGACATCATATGTTCCTTTGTAACAATTTTCACCACTGAATCAAAATCTCTACCTGAACTTGAATCTACCAAACCCAGCTGTACTTCTGTCTCTACCTCATCCCCAGCACCATGGTTATGGGTACACATGTTAGTCATACCTAGGTTTTTAGGTGGGCACTGAGATTGGAACTCAGGTCTTCTTTCTTATACTGTGAGCTCTCTTACCCACTGAAACATTTCCTAGACTCCCAGATTTTAAATATATTAGGTGAAATGGTTTTCCTCACACAAACTACTGGAGAGCAAAGGTGGTCATTTTGTAATTATTTGAGTAACCAGGTTTACATTAACAGTCAGTTGGTGAGCTTTTTTGTTTGTTTCTTTAATCTCAGCTAACTCAATACACAGTTTTCTTCACGGTTCAACCCAAATAACTCTTCAATCTCCAAGCTGCCTCACAGTTAGCACAGGTCACAGGGGGACTCACTATCTTTCAAAAGCCACAAGACACAGAACTGAACACACACACACCATGTCTCAATGGGGAATTTCAAGGAATGCTGGCTGCCTGGACCAGCGCATGACTGCATCACAACTCAAGCTGGGCTGTCTCGGGCAGAAGCTGCGAGGCTTGGGGCAAGAAGCAATGTCAGGAAGCACTCGCATTTTGGAAGGGACTTAGCAGAAAGAGCAGAAATGTTTCCAGGGTTAGGACTCAGGCCTTGGGAGTTAGACCTCTGTATATCACAATAAAGAAAATCCAAAGTGCTACTGAACTTTGAAGATGGAGTGAGGCTATTTTGGCACATAACTATAATCCTATTAGTTTTAGAAAAACAACCCCCCCCAAAAAAACTTTGAGATCTCAGATTTTCCTCTGGAGAAGCTGCTTTAATTGTTCCAGAGAGACCAAATCAACCTCTTGAATCTGTGGCCGTTTCAGAAAGAATGTTGATAAACAGATTGCCACTGCGATCTCAGAAATAGCTTGGGAGTTGGAGATTGCAGGGTGTTCTTAGAGGGGGATTGGTGAAAAACCCAGAAGACAAAGCCTCTTAAGAGAGCATACTCGCCCGAGCTTCACTCACGTGCCAGCGATCTTGGAGAGAAACCCTAGAGCAAAATGCCGCTCACTGTCATTTTCCTCCCTGAAACCCGCTGACTGAGGCTGTCTTGTCTGTGAAGCAGAACCATTTACATTTAAACTTGTAATTCAAGTAACACAGTTGCCAAGAAAAATTCCAGTTGTGGAGCTGCTCAGGAATGCTCAGGATTTGCTATCCTTGGTGCTACTTATAGTGAATGAAGATAGGGGCACATCCTGAGATGGCACCTTGAGGACTTGGAGAAGCTAGCTGCTCCTTGCTTGAGTGGAATATAAGGTTTTCGGGATACTTTGAAAGTGCCAAGTGCAGTGCAGATGACCCAGCGGAATTCATTTTTCATGACCAGGGAGACCCTGGAGGGCCTCAGGTATGGGCAACCAGACAAGGTTGGGGGCCCAGAATTACAGTTCATTTACATGTCTCTTCCCCATCATGTGGCCACTGGTGATAGTATATCCTGTGCTGCTGCCAAACCTGGCTATTGAGGTATTTAGTTTACATGCTGCAGAACTGGCAAACACCCTTTGCATCTAAAAGTCCTTCTGTATTCCTGGATATGTCCCCAAATTTGAATTGTAGTTCAAAACTTCATTCCTGTCTTTTTCTGCTAATGTTGCCTTTAGAATGAAAGCACCATGAGACCTTTAAAGTAACAAGATTCCTATTATGAGTTAAAAGAGTCTTTTCCATGATTAGAACAGAAGGGAGCTTTCTTAAGGAAATTCCATTCTCTGCTACTTCCAAGTCCTTATGTATCCAAACTGCTCATATTTCTGTAGTTTTCAGTTTTATTACAGCCTACAGTCAGGCCTCGGGGCAATGTCACAGTGGCAGAGTTTTGCCTAGCATTCAAGCAGCCCTGGACTCAGTTGTCCAGCATCACAAAATGAAATAAACAAAAATTCCCCACCTCAAAAAAAATACCTAAAACATAATCCACACATCAAATGACTTACAAGAAGAACAGAGGAGTGGCCCCTGGTTCTGGAAAGACTCAGTATAGCAGTATAGGGCAAAACCAGAACAGGGAATAGGGAAGGGGTGGATGGGAGAAAAGGGTGAGGGAAGGGAGCTAATGTGACTTTCCGGGTGTGGGTGGCCAAAAAAGGGAAAATCATTTGAAATATAAATAAAAAATATATCGAATAAAAAAGATAACTTAGCAAAAACAAACAATACCTGCAGGCAGAGATACTGGTTTTCCATAAGTAAGTAGAAAGTGTATGAGGCCTGCTTTGTTCCTCAGGATAATTAATGCTCAGTGCAATAGTTCTCACCAAGATGGCCCCCAGAGCACAGAAGTCTGAGGCAAGGTGGCTGCCATGTCTTCTGCAGGAGAGTAGCTGGCTAATACAGACCCCTGCCTTGCTCACAGAATCTGGGTCATGATTGATTCTGGAAACGGTACGAGAGGAACATGGGCTTCCACCTCTGACAGACTGCCCCGATCAGCAAGGCAGACAACAGGGTTCCTGGAGCTACCTAAAACAAGGGCAGAAGGGCAAAGACACAAAGAGACTGACAGCAAGTCTAATCCTGATCAAGCTGTCAAATTTTATGTTTTACATAAGCCAATATAAGGGGAAGCTCACAACACGGTTTGGGAGGGGTAAAGGGGGGAACAATCTCAGGGGGTTGGCATCATTCTAAGAAACATAATTTCTGGGCAAAGCTAGTTATTGATGCTGGAATTTTGGCATGTTAAAGGGGGTCAGGAGGAGGTAAAGTTGAAAAGGGTTGCTATAGTAACCTATCCACAGAAGAGCTTCGAAAGGAGGGGGTATCAACATCTATGTAAGAATGGTTCCTGGAATGGAGATCTAAATGAGAATTACCACTGTTATCAAGGTCTCCTGGCATTGAGATCTGGGTGGGGATGGCTTCTGGTATGGAGATTTCTTGGCATTGAGATCTAAGTGAGGATGGCTCCTGACATCTCCACCTTCTCTGTATAGTAGAGATCAGAGTTCAGACAGCCATTGATGTAAAGCAGATAAGGAATCAAAATAATGGGACAGTGCTTGTCTTAACAATTGACCCAGTCATCCAACATCCTGTTCCCATTAGGATGTATCTGCCAGTCTCCAGAAACTCGTGTCTTAGGTGGGACTGGCCCTGGGAAGTTGCGAGTCATTGGCTAACGACCCAGAAATTTAAATGTTACTGATGCCTTCAGCTTGTGGGGTTCCTTCTGGAATCCCAGCTGGAATGGCTGTGACATAGATGCACTCTCTGTTAAGGTACTAGAATGTGCTGTTTGGGCTGTTTTGCCCTGGGGGTATAGGTAGCCATCTCTCAATCCTCCAAAGCCAAACGATGGTAATGTACCTGAATAAGCTTGGCTGCCAAGTCATCTTCCTGCTCCTTAATTAGGGCAGTGACACATTTAAAAGCCCATGGTCCAGAAGAAAATAACAGTAATATTCCTACAAGAGACCTAATATACTGGGTAAAAATGTATTGAGCCTTGGAGAGGTGGAAATCCAATTGTCATACCAACTTTCTTTCAGTTCTCTTTCTCTCTTATGTTTTTCTAGTCCTTTTCTATTTTCATGCTATTGTTTACAACTCCTGTCTTACTAGCATAAAAACAGAACACTTCTTTCAAAGCTGCACAAAGTGCACCCTGTTGGAAGAACATTAGATCAAGTCCTTGCCTATTTTGGAGGACAACCTCAGCTAGGGAGTCAATGGAGTCAGAGAGATCAATTATCCCCCACTGAAGGTGTTGGACATCTTGATCGATGGTGGCACTTAGCTCTGTGTACCTAGAGTTGCAAAGAACAAGGGAAGAAATACCTGTCCCCATTCTCACAGATCCAAGGCCAAGTAGGACAGAGAGAGTAACAGCAGAGATAGGTTCTCTGCAAGGGCGGCTCAAAGAAGTGGAAACTTCAGTGGATGTGGATTGATCCCACAAGTGAAAAAATTCTTCAGAGTGATAATAAACTAAGTGAGGAATCATCTTAATAAGGATGAAAAACTCAGGCCTCACACCATTCTTTTGATTTTGAAAAACTGAGGTGGTGAGGCAAGGTATAAGGCCATCAAGGCATGCCAACCATGTTCCTTCTGGGGGGGGGGAGAATGAAATAATTGCCAGGAGGGGGAAATTAGGTTTGATTACACATGTGAGCATAAACTGAGGGGTCATTTGTTCCACTAGAAATCACACAAAGTCGCAGGCCATATATTTGGGTTAATGAAAGACCTGTACAAGTGCCCTTTTGCCAATGGCAGCGCTGTGGATCATCAGCATGGGGGGGGGGTATCACCAAGAACAGCAGTTCCTTCATAAAAGTGTGGTTGGGAATGGTAGTACAACCAGCAATCCTCAACAAGTTCAGAGGAAATGTCATTTAAGGTGAGAAATATCTGATTAACTAAAGAAGGTTCAAGATTTTTAGTGGAAGCTAGCTGTACAGGCAATTTAGTGGCTGATGCCTTAGCTGCTGGCTGGAGGGGAAATACAGATGGTAGGGAGGTGCCTTTAAAAGCAGGAGCACGGGTGGTGTCTTGATCAATTCCTTTAGGAGGAACAGGGTTTGGTATCAACATAGAATTAGGTCCCATTGGGACTGCCTGGGCATGATATAAAGGCTCTTTAAGGAGCCTAATAGAGAAATTAATACCTGCATGAAAGCCAAGTACATAGAGGCGAAGACCCCATTCATAGCCTATTTGCCAGGGTAGATTGGGAGATTTTGCATGGGTGGTGAATGTAGTTCATAAAGGTGTGCACCATCATTTTGTAGAAGGATTAGAGGCCAGGCAGGACTCATCATATATTTGAGATCTAGCTGAGCGTGTAACATTATGCTTTACTTGAATGAAATCCCACAAGAAGTTTAAAGGCTCTCCCAAGGGTCCCAAACAACCAAAGTAAATCCTGTGGATGTCTTAAAGAAAATAAATGGCAGGCCACCTTCTATCTTGTCTACACTTGAAATCTGTAATATTTAAATATATGGCCTTTTGATACCCTGAAGGGGGGGGGGCAATCAGCAGTAGCCATTATCTCCCCTTTAATCTGTTTATAATTTGTTTAATTTTCAGCTAAATAAAATTGCCATGCAAAGAGGGATGTTGATGTCTGTGGCATAAGCATTAGTACGAGACATCCAAAGGTGTTGAGGACTGTGTCCATTTTTAATGATTATAATCGGCATCATTATTTGTCTCAGCATTAGCATAGTTTGACAGCTAGCATGTTCCTTCTGCATCCTGTAGAAAAAACACAAGCATGCCCTCTTTTCTACACTCAGAGTGTTCCCTGGCATTAAAATTTTAAAAAGTTTGTGGTATATAAAGATATGATTCTCCCCTCTTTTATTTATTAGAATATTGTTGTAAAGTTTTATGGGCCTGTACCATAATATTTTGTACTTGAGTGTTATAAGGAATCTCAGTAATATGAATAATAAATAAATAATAAAACATCTTACTGACTTTAATAATCAGTTATAATATTTGTCTTAATCTGATTTGGAACATTCAGTATAGAAAAAATAACATATGTAATGACTAATTTTAATTTTTGTTGTTGTTTCCTCTGTTAACACATTTATAACTAGATTGCCTGAAAAGTTGTTAATAATCATATGCATATCTTTAATTAAACTTTTTAAATTGTATTTGTATAAATAGTTAAAATGAAAGAATTAGTAGTATTAAAAAAAATTCAAGCAATTATAAGCCTCGAGCTATATATATTATTAATATATAAATAAAAGTTTGATTTTTAACACTGTAAAAAGAGCAGCTACCACACCCAATTCAGTTATCTGTGCTAAAACAAAGGGAAGCTCAAAGGAATAACGATGTGATCTAATTATATTTGCTTTTCTCCCACAGTAGATGCATTTTTATAGGATGCATGTATAAGTCTATAAATATATAAAAACATGTATGGAGGCACATTTTAAACAATTCATCTTTTAGAAAACAATTATTAATTTTTGCATAAAAGGCTTGCCATGTAATAGATTAACAGTTAATAATAATTAATTTGATTGCTGTTTAAAATAAGGAACAAACATTTCATCATGCTCTTAAAACATTCCTTTTAAAAATTTTTTATGATTTTATCTTGCAACACTTTATTATTACATCAAATCATTATTCAAGCTGTTAGAACTATATTTGGACAGATTTTACATTAATGTTCTCCTTGTCAAGCAATGGAAAAGAAGACATATCTTAAACTGGAAACAAATACTTACTGTAGCTTTCTCCAAGTTATGTCTCTCAATATTTATTTTGCATTTACGTTGAGAACATCAGAGGCAAACTCTTATGGCAAACTTAAAGCAGTGTCTTAGCCAAAGAAATTGTCTTAACCTTTTTTGAAAATCATTTACTTAAAAATTTTTGAAGCCCATTGTTAAGAGCAAGCCATTTCTTGAGGAAGAACTTTTTAATGAAATTACTTTATTGTTTTTTTTTTAAAGTTAGCTTCTATAAAGCCATATTAACCTTTCACAGATCTAAGTTTGAATTTATTTTGAACCACATCTGTACGAATCTGTTAAAAAGGTTCTTTTGGACAGAAACTCTCTAGGTGAGGCCTGCAAGAGGAAAGTTGCATCTCTCAAGCCTCTGCTTAGACAGCTCTGAGCTTTGTATTAAATCAAATGTAAAACTTCTGATCTGAGTTGATTATCTCTAAGGCCAGACCTACACTCATCAGTCTGGCAAGGAGTAGCCTGTAACTAGACCCCACTGTATGAAGGTCAAATAACAAAAGGAACCTGTAATATCAAAGCATAACTACAAGTTTTTGAAAGCAAAACCCAGTTTTAAACAATCTCTTCTTCTCAAAATTAATGTCAAACACATCACTTTCACATTGCAAAGTTTGTCCATCATCTTGTATGTTTGAATGTATGACAGTGTAACTTAATATTTTAAATCTTATTTTTATAAGTCTGATTTCTAGAATAAGAACCACTTAAAATATTATGCCAATTTAGAAATATCTCAGAGGTCTGTTTATCTTGGGTTGTGTCATGTCACATGCTGCTTAAGATATCTCTAACCCTGAATTATCAGTTTTAAACTTTCCTTTTGTGACCATCATTATATTTTTAAATGATGTCCAATAACTTATGAGCCAATACTCTATAGTCAAGGTACATAAAACATTTATACCTTTAAGATCAATTAGAAATAAAGAAAAGTGATCACACAAATCTCATAAATTTAAAACAAATACATTTTTTCCAGCTGTAATTTCAGGGGAATAACGCACTTTTAAACCAATCATCACCATGGTTGGATTTTTTCTAGGAGAATTAACCATTCCTACTTGTCCTAGAGGTTGAGACTGTTGGCCCTTTAAGAAGTAGCTTTTGTTAAGCTCTGTTTGATGACTCCTAGTTATTAATGTGAGGCACCTTAAATCACCCTCCTCTGTGTAAATTGCAGACTGGCAGGACTGCCAGCATATAACACTTTTTTACCATTTTTTTTCTTTTCAACATAAAAGATTAAAAAAAAAACCATTCAGCCAATCAAAACAATAGGCAAACATAAATTGACACACATATGGACAGGTTTTGGTGCACCAAAGACAGACAACAGACAGAGAGGGAACTTGATATTTTAAAGAGATCTAAATATCTAAACCAGAACTCAGGATATCTCCAGTAGGATTCAGAGAGGAATCAGGACATCTTCTATTTTCCTCTCCTCACCAGGAAAGTTTTGAAATAGCTTTTAACCTTTTTTTGATAGCACATCCTGAACAAGGAAATACTGCTTTTCTGAAACCTGCTTTTTCTCTTGTCTAAGATTTAACTCCTAATCTTCTTTTTCTTCTGGGAATTCTGCCAGAGAAGGGAGGGGAGGCACACTGGAAAGCACTGATAGTTACTCCATAGTACCCTGTTTTTATCCCTATTGGGTTCATCAAAAGAGAAAGAGTTTTAGAGAATATGATATATGTTGGTATATGGAATGGGGGGGGGTGCCTAGGCTACCAAACAGACATGGTATAGAATCAATATTATCCAGGACAGAGAATGAGAGTAAATGGGGTAATAGAGACAGAGAAAGGCAGAGAGAGTGTGTATAGATAAGTAGAGACTGACTATGACCATGTGTAGGGAGGTGGGAGGGGAGGAGAGCCCAGGAATTTTATTGCAGTCCAGGACTTACACTCAGCCAATGAGTGGTTTTATCTTTTGATTTCTCTGGGCGCTTCAGCTGCCTCTGACTTCCAAAGAAAAAATTCTCGCCCAGAGAGCTCAGGTTGGACAACCTGGATAAATTCCTCAGGTGTGATCCAGCTCTCAGTGAAAGATTCTAAGTGCCAAAGTAAAGGGAGCAGTCTGCTCATAGGCTGTGACTGTGGACTTTAGTTTTTCTAAAATTTTAAAGTCAAGGGGCTTGTTTTGATTCTGGCTTTTTCTAGATGTTTGTCTTTGAAATAAATCTTGAAATTAGAGTGAACATTTGTCCCTTTAAGTCTCGTAGCTCCTTTAAGAGGGCTACTTGCTCTCTTTGGCTATCATTTGGCAGAGAGAAGATATTTTTCAGTGGCTCTTCTGCTGGCAGCTTTCTCCTCCAAGTTGACTTGCTCCCTGGGAGAGAGAGTGTCAGCACCTGAATTATGACTAGATTTAAGAGTTTATGAAGAAGGATAGACTTTGGTCGTTTTGAGAATTAGTGAAAAATGGAGACATAGAGAGAGACCATTTGAAATGTCCGTCCTCCATATCTGTCAGAGGCGGGAGCGATAAGAAAGCATAGGGACAGTGTCTGGACGAACACTTTTTCAGAGAACTAGATGCTGGAAGCAGGAAGAATTCTGAATAATGTCATTAATGAGAGACCAGTAGTTAAAGGCAGTAACTGGAACATTTTTAGTTCCCGGACCAAAAATTGCATTGTATTTTCTTACTCCAGCACATATTTTCGTATCTATGGGTCCTTCCTCTGGGAACTGCAAAAATTTGTCCGAGATAATGCTTAAAACCCTAAGTACTTCTCAAAGAATTACCTAAGATCTCCTTTTCTTAGCCCAGCCCCTTGCATCTCAAGCCTTAAATCAGGCTGAATGAATTTTGCCCCATTGTGTCTCACCTTCGAGATGAGCTGACATGGAGATTTTCCTCTGGCCAAGTGCACTGGACTGTAAAATGTGCCTTGAACTTATCTACTATGGGAGCTCTATGTGAAGGGCCCTCCTCCTTTCTTTCCTATGGCCTTCTTCATCTGACTAGTTCCACAGGTACTTCACTGTTGGGTGCCAGAGTGTCCCGACCTGCAGTAGAGTCAACAGTGTTCCTGGAGCTACATAAAATGAGGGCAGAGGGGCAAAGACACAAAGAAACCGACAGCAAGTCTAATCCCAATTAAGCTGTCAATTTTTATGTTTTACACAAGCCAATATAAAGGGAAGATCACAATCCCCTTCCCGCCCCCTTGTATCCCCCTCAAAGCAGTTGAGATCTACCAGTTGAGAACAACTGTTCTAAAGGATCAAATGACCATCTTGGCCTCCAGAGAGGGAAATGGCTGAGAGGATACTAAGCATTGCTGTAGATGTCAATAGAGGCAGCAAAAGATCAGCAAGTATAGCTAGCTACAAGTAGGAACATGATAGAATAGAAGAACTATTAAGGCAGTTGGAGTAGAGCCAGTAGCAAGGACAGGAGTCTTAAGATGCGGTCACATACACTGGCAGAATAAGATCCTAAAGGAGGTCCACTCAGGGCTCTTCAGGGCTTTCCTCAAGTTGGGCATTCAAGGCCCAAATCTGAGTGACTGTGGTCACACCCATTGACCTTCAGCTATAAATTTGCCTGGGGACAGGACTGTGTAGTCAGTGAGTAATATCAATCACCTTTGTGTGTTGTGCAGAGATTATGCCCAGGGACTGGGGTTTATATCCTTGTGAAATATGTCATGTCCCACAGCGGCATTTATGGCCTATGAGACAAGCATGATTAGACCACTCAGTCAGCAGAAATCCAATCCAATCCTTGTCACATCATGGGCAGTACTGAGTCAGGGAGAATGTGTATCCCTATGAACCGGTCAAGGAAGGATGAAGCATGTGGAGCTTACCCCTGCCTTCTGTGCATTGACCAGGCACATTGACCCTGTCCACATAGTATGAGTGATGGGGGAGTAATCAGTACTGCTCATCCAGCTACACTGTAGCAATGCCATTTCTTCAGTCCCAGAATATAAATTACAGTAAGAAAATGTCTATACTGGGGAAGTTTGGCTTTCATTCTCTTTTCTAGTAAGCCAAAAACTAAAGTAGAGAACTCAAGACGTCCACTGTTATCACATTCTCAGGGTCTGGGATAACTCACTTGAGGAGAATTCCAAGAATACTGGAAGGTGATGAGGAGAGAAGAAGGACTCAGAGAAATGAGGACCGAGACCCCATCTTTAAATCACCCAGACTACTCCAGTTTTGTGTGTGTGTGTGTGTGTGTGTGTGTGTGTGTGTGAGAGAGAGAGAGAGAGAGAGAGAGAGAGAGAGAGAGTTCAAATGCACCACAGTAATTGAAAGCTGTAAGCATTTTCCCGATGGAGCAACCTTGGGCTAGCTAGATGGCTAGGTATCAAGTTGTTCTTATCTTAAGCCTTTTGGGAAGAATTTGTCTATAAAAAATACTACTATCATTATGTCAAATCCTTCCAATTTGAAACTTAAGTATTATAATAATATGTAAGAATTATTGGGGGAAACGAAATTTTCATTGGCCAAACTTGTTTAGAAATCCTGTTTTCATACTTTGAATTCTGCCCACCATTGCTTCGGCACAAATCTGTTGCTATGGCTGTGCCTGGGAGTGTCTGAGGAAGCCTAGTCCTAAAAGTCCCAGGGAATTCATGAGATTCTTCATTCCTTCTAACCATCATACATCGCTGGTACTCACCTTCCTCCTTTGAAATGCATCAAGGTGGAACTTGCCTTTGGATGCTGTATGAGGCCTATGTTATACTTCTTAAAAAGTAGGTAGAGATTCAGAAGGAAATGCTGTTCCTTAAAGTTGGTCGGCCCCTCATTTCATTTGTTCAGCATAAGGGACAAACATATGTCGATAATCCTTACAAATTTTTTGGCTTTCATCTTATTCTAACTTCTGCCTCCAGAGTTTGCACAATCATGTCCTATGAGGTTTTGCAGCCAGCATTATAAAGAGGTTTTACTTTGTTTCAATTTCAACTGTTAACAATACCCTGGAATAGTAGGTGTGGGGGGGGGGGAATTCTACTTGTGTGTCTATTGCGAATTGTGTCTTCACTAGAAGATATCCATGATTGATTAGTGGTATCTACTACAGAAAACAATACAAGAATAGCAGTGATTGACACGTGCATCCCTTTCTGATGGGGTGGTAACGAAAAGGATTAACAAAAATATAGGGGCAAAAAGAAATTAAGAAGTGAGATTCAAGGAAAACCCTCAGCAATGATAATTAACACATCCTTGAGAGGACCATCTGTATCTTAGAACTATATTTAGAACAGAATTTAGAGAAAGTAGCATTCTCAATTGATTGGAATTAGAATACTGGTCCATCCAGCTGATTGCACTAAATTTTTAATTCAAAACAAGGTGATAACAATGACCACATCACATGGCTTAGATTTGTTTGAGAATACTGTATTTATAATAGTCATGTCATTGCTTGCTTTATTACACAGTTTGTGTGTGCGTGTGAATATGTGTGTGTGTAGAAAGAGCCTGACCCAAGTCCTTGTTCTTTGTCACAAGTGCTTTTACACAGGTGCTTAGGGCACTTCCCTACCCACCAGCCCTAAGTTAGGATTTTTTTATATTAATTATGAGCACCAGAGGTCTTAAAAAGCACTGATGTTGGATGATGAGATCCTTTGGAAATTGAACTTTAATAAATCCAGGAGGAAGCCATATTCCATCTCTCTGTTGGAAGTACTCTCAATTCTCCCTGAGAATGGTTGTCCAAAAAATGTTCATAATTCAATATCTGAAGTCCTTTATTCTGTCCCACAATTGTGAGTCCTCCTTAACCATGGAACAAGAGCTGTGTGAGTCCTCCTTACCAGACAATCACAAGTCAGAAGGCTAATGCAATTAATTTTCTATCGTGAAATATGAAGCAAGGGTAGCTTACACTTGAAAACACACTGCCTGAGGGTTATTCCAAGCACAGAGCCCATGTGGGATACACCAGCAGAGGACAGGAGAGGTTAATGTACTGGGTGGATAGGGTGAGTGTAATGGTTTCTCCTGCTCTTCCTTTCTCCCTCCTTTCACCTCTTCCTATCCAAACCTCACTTCTAGTAAGGATAATTTGACTGCTTTTCTAGTTCTCCCAAATGCCTCTTATCCACTGCAGTAGGATCATTAACTGCTGAGCAATAAACCAGCAATTTTTCCATAAAAACTGAAATGTGGGAAATACCACAGAACCTCACCACTAGGAAGACAACTGGACACTTAGATAGATTCTTGTCCCATTGGAAAAGGGTCCAAAAAGCCAGAAAACTGAGAAATATCGTCAGAATTCAGCTGGACTGCCCCTAAGCACCATAGTCACTATGAAATGGATTTTCCTTGGGACCACTTAGTTAATGAATCACTCATTTTAGGTCTCTGCTAGCAGATGGTCATCAGCACACAGCACCAACAATGCATGACTGCCTGGGGAAGCTTCTTTCACAATCAAAGTAGTCCACATCTCTAGTTTCTCAAATACACTAAGCCTAAGAGCCTTTCACAAAGGACAGACACAAAATTAAAAAAATAAAATAAAACATTTGAACAGGGAGTTCTAGACACTGCAAGCCCTGGTTAAATTAAACGCAGTGAACAGCACAGCAGAAGGCAGAAAGGCAAGGAGGACAGAGCCCTGTGTCCTGAAGACCAAAGCACAAAAGTCATTCTACTCCTTTCTAAACTAGCTTGTTGAATGTTCAGGTACAGTGACTACACCTCTGATGAGCTCGGGGACTGGCCTGATGATGCTGGCTCTGGGGCAGCCTCTGATTCAGACATGCAACCAGGATCCAGGCAAAATAATCAAATTCTTAGATGCTTGCTTGGGCCATTTCTTCATTGCTTCCTTCACTGTGAATTGAGTACAATAGATACCCCCTTTCCCTTATCATCTATTCCTTTCACAGTTAATACTGATTGTGGAACCAACAGGGAGATAAAGAACTATAAAAAACGGTGGACGAGAGGGTTAGTGTCCTAATGTCATTGCTGAAAACTGCCAAGTTAACTGTGCCCCAATCAGAAGCAATATTTTACTTGTTGATGGTTGGTTTAACCCAGTTTTGACCAGGATCTTTGATTTGTATAGTCTGCATAATATTTACTGAACTATCTATTTTTGAATCTTAGAAAATGTGGACTGACTGAAGACAGATGGAAAATGTGTGGAACATGAACTAAGTCTTAGAGAAATTAATTTGTGGTGTTATTTTGGGCAAATTACTTAAGCATTCTGAGCTATGTTTACTCAAATGAAAGATGGAAAGATGCCTCAGAATTCTAGTTATAGGTAGGACTTCCTAGAGACAATGGCAAGGAACAGAAGAAATGCCATTTCTATTACACTGGGCACCCTGAGAGGGAGGGGAGGGGCTACATAGGGCAGTGGGAAGTTCACCATCCTGGGAGACCAGACCACCTTTCTTCCTGGCATGTGAGAGGAGATCAGCGACACTCTTGCTCATGACCTTGGTGACATAGGGGGACAGTTGTTCTGGCTGGTGACAGTGATGGCATGGAACACAGCCTCAGTTTCCAACTATAAATCCTAGACCCAGCAATCAGTAAAACAGAGTTCCTCACCATTGATAGGTCCTGCCTCTATAACAGGGCTGATAAAGTACTTTGATGAGGCTAAGAACCACCCAGGAGGATTTGAATTTACATGACTTGGATCTGCCTCTGGGATTCCTCTTCTTACATTCCTGTGTTTCCCTCTGTATGGGAGGAGGAGAATATCATAGGGTTGTGCCTAGGGCACTGCCTGTCATTGTACCTTTCTCCTCTCCTGTAGTTAGCATGAAGCACCCCCCTCCAACATGCCTCTATTCCCCAACCTCAGGGCAGAGTCTCTGGGCAAGCAAAATCCCATCATTCACAGGTGAAGACTATTAGGAACATGAGTTCTTCAAGAGATTTCCTGCAGCTATGGTGTCAGGAAAGGGTTAGTTCTACATAGGATTTCTTATTAGAATTTTTACCAAGCCTCAAAGCACAGCAACTCTTTTTATTACTGATCTCTTCAAGCCTACTACAATGTAGAGTTCATGCTTCCAAATATGCCAACTAAGCCAGCTGCACTTAATCCATGTGGGGAATACTGATTAGTTTACCCACACTTGATTAACCAATGGTGATCTGGGAGGTCGGACTCTCTTGATTGACTGAGAGTAAAACCTGGTTCTGTTATGTACAAGGCAGGGAACCTCTGGTAGATCTCAGAATCTCTCAGTAGTACTGCTGATCTCCTGGCTAAGTGGGAGCACCAAAGAGTCCTGATCTCTGGAGCCATTATAAGGATGAAATGATTAATCCCTTTGAGAAATCAGTGCCTGGACCAGTGGCTGTTGGTGTGATTGTTGGTCAGTTTCTGACCAATGCTAAGTCTGCTATTGCCTAAACCCTGAGCAAGTCCAGCTCCTCCTAGAGTACAGACACAGTGGTGATTCATCATGGATTCAGCAGCCATTTCTTTTCATATGGATATAACTTTCTGGATTAGCTTGCACAGACCAATACTAAAAAAAATGCTTCCAATGGCTTACGGATGTCTAGTGGCTTCATAAAGCAAAGGAGTCACTCCATTGTATATATGGTTCAGTCAGCTTGAGGAACTGGGTTGACTGAGCTGGAATGTTCCAGATGGCTTTGGGGTGCAGGTAACTGCAAGCACTCAGACACAGCACCCCGGAGAATATGCTCAGTGCCCATTGCTCTGCTTTCTGAACAGCATCAATTGAGATTATGTCTTTGTGAGCTTTGAGCTGAAAGGCTTTGGCTTTACCTAGGCTCAGTCCCCCTCCCCTTCATACCTTTGCTGACCACTTCAGCAGCCTCTATGACTCCAGCCCTGACCCCTTTGATCCTGTTCCCTCCAGCTGACAAAGGATTTTCTGCACTTGGATGACATGACTATCTCTAGAATGTTACTTCGCATTTCAACTATACTCAAAAGAGCTTCAACAGCTGGAGAGACTTACAGCTAAGTTGCCTTCTACCTAAAAAGGAGAAGGGTCTGGGAATCGTTGAGGTGGTGGTTGTAGAACAAGATTGAGAAATGAAACCATGGAACAAAAATAAACTTTGCTGTGAAATCCCTGGTTGCTTCTGAAGAAATCTGTCTTGCCAGCCTATCTCTCCAGAGACCAGAATTTCCAGTTTCACAAAGTGTTGACCAGTATGGCCAGCTAACTCCATTGAAATGAATTTTTAGCCCTTCAAACATGATTAGCCCATGTCTGACCTCTAACTTTACCTACGAATGGCCAGTACATTGAACGGAAGCAATAATACCTGAAATAATGCATGAAGTTTACACAGTTAGGAATAAGTGTCTCTAACAGAGACCCTGGAATCATTAAGGCACATATTTTTTTCAGGAATGTTGTGTGTGACTGGAATGCCCATCCTTAATTTACAGATAATATCAACTGACAACATCTAGAAAGCTGACCATGTTCTACATCTCCTTCTGGATGCACTTGATACAAATATATTATTCCGCTTGCAAAAATGTATAGCACCATTGTAATAGGAAAGTTTCCCTATATCTGTGTTACATGTAAATTTCTTGCTGGCTATAAAAGAGATGAGGGAAGATCTAAATGTTTAAGTTCTGCTTCTCCAGTGGAGTTTGCCATAAGAAGATTAGCTTCATTGATATGGGAGCCTTGAGATCCCATAATGTGGAAGGTCAGAACAACACTGCTCTCAGATTGGTGGGCAACTAATTCCAAGTTCTGTGCCCTGTACCAGCAACAGGTGCTGACAAAAGAGACAAGAACCACTAGGCATATTGACTGAAATGTCTTTTCAACTTCCTTCCCCCCTTGTCAATGTTTTGTAAGACTCACAGCAATGTGAAAAAAGTGCTTAGAATTTCTCTAGAATTTGGGATGATTAGCAAAGGATGAGACATACAGCTCTACTAATCACGCACTAGGGAGCATAAGGCAATTGAAGGGCAGAGAGCATCTCCATTACACTTTCTAGCCAGAAGAGGTCTCTGAGAGAAGTCACCCAACAATGATAAATTGAATCTTAGATTCTATCACATTCTTCCAGTCGCATTTGTGCCTAAACTGTGTGTGGATGTGGCTCAAGCAAGAACAAATAGAAACATCCCAGAGTACATTAAGTGAGTGGCAAGCTAGGACTGTGACAACCAGTCTCCCAGAAAACACTGGTGAAAACAAGTCTCATGCCCATCTTGGCTTTTCACCCTGTGCTTCTCCCCTCAACCCCCGTGAAACCCACCTCCTCCTGTCAGCTCAGAATGTGGGCTTCTTGCCAGTTATCCACATGTCTAGCATCCATGTCTGCTCCTAAAATAAGAGAAACAAAATGGGAAATATTCTTAGATGACTGAAGGCAGCATTTGAGAAAATTATATTTTTATGCTCTGGGCTAAAATGCATTCAAGGGGTAAAAGTACAAAATTTATTATGTTGGGCAAATACATATTTCTGCATTTGGAGCAATATAGTCACATCTTTAAAAAGTTAACTGGTTTCTTTTATAATCATCATCATCATCATCATTGTTATTACTATCATTATTATTAAGATCTTTTGATAATCGTGTCCCTGTTTTATCTACATTACCAATAAAATGTCACTTATTCTTCAAGTCTTTCAGACCCAACCCCTGGGAACATCTCCTTGCCTACTTGCTGGCTGGGTCAATCTTTCCTTTATTTCTATTCAATGAAAGGGAAGAATGGATACAGAAAATGTGGTATACTTACTCAATGGAATACTACTCAGCAATTAAAAACGAATTTATGAAATTCTTAGGCAAATGTTCGGAACTAGAAAATATCATCCTAAGTGATGTAACCTAATCACAAAAGAACACACATGGAGAGCAGTCACTGATAAGTGGGTATTAGCCCAGAAGCTCTAAATACCCAAGACATAATTCAAATATCAAATGATTCCCAAGAATAAGGAAGGAGAGGGCCCTGGTCCTGTAAAGGAGTTTTCCTGCATTGTAGGGGAGTACCAGGACAGAGAATTAGGAAGGGTTGATTGTAGAATGGGCTGAGGGAAGAGGGCTTATGGAACTTATGGGGAGGGGTGAACTGGGAAAGAGAAATCATTTGGAAATGGAAACAAAGAATGTGTGTGTATATATAAAATATAGGTCTACAAACAAAGAATGTGTGTGTAAATATAAAATACAGATCTTGTACAATGTGAAGTGTTAATTTCCTTGTTAGTTTTAGTAACTGTATCATAGAAAAAAGAGACCTATGAACAACAATCTGTATCTGGAAATGAATATACACACCCACAGTAATAAACCTAGTCATATCAGTAATTAGAGTTAGTTCAGTGGTACTATTTTATCCAGTCAATAAAAGATTAACATCCTAATTAATGAGTGATTTTGTTTTATAGCTACTGACACTGCTGTTCAGGTATTTCTACTTTACAATGGATGCTGAATCCATTTACTTTTTATTTAAAACTTCTGGATTGTCTCTGGTTCCACATCCTAGTTATGATGTTTTTTCATTATTAGCACCTTGGTAATGCTCTTACAGAGAGCAGTGTATCTTTTTCTCATTTTTGTGGTATTGATACAGTACAGGGTGTAATGATATGAAATGCCTTGTAAGCTACAGCATAAAAAAGAAACTTGTAAATATTTTATGATATACCAAGAAAAGTTGGAGTGATATTATATGAATAACATCAAATGTAAATTATTGTGGCTTGCATTCACTAACTGGGACTGTAATCAGAAGTCATGATTTTAATATTACTCTATTTTATAAAAGCTTTTCTGGAAGATTTTATTCAAATTCTATCCAAAACCCATCTTAGAGATCATTATTAAATAATTAGTGATGTCTCTAGAAAAAAAAAAACTTTAAATAGAGATATAAAATTCCCTAATATAATTATTTAAACCATTTAAAATTGAAAATAAATAAGATAATATATGTTCAGCATTGTGGATGCTAATAGAATTATATCCAAACTATGAGGTAGAAATTATTCTTTAAAACATTAAAAATGTAATAAAACAATCTACAAAAGAACCAAAGTATAATTGAAAATCAATGTTCTTTTCTTTGGTGTTTTCAGAAATATACAATAGGATATATTTAAGCATTTGGATATTTTGATGGTTTGTAAAGGAACGGAAGTTGTGAGATAGGATGGTCTAGGCAGATAAAACAGCCTAGGAAAATTAAAACTTATTATATCACACAGTTTTTGCTTGGAAAAAATACTTACTATTGTCATATGTATTCACCTCTCATTGATCTATAAAACATTATAAGAAACTGCACCATAGTTATCAAAGTTCTTTATGACATACAAATGTTATAAAAAATGTATCAGAAAATATTATCATTTATTAAATCTTTCCATTGGTAACACTGATACAAATGTTTAATTATATTGTACTTACAATAAATTTTCTTTGCATGAAAAAAATAAAATTAAATAAAGGGCTAAAAAAATTCATTCAGGTGTTAAAAACTGCATGGTATTGGTACAGTGACAGGCTGGAGGATCAATGGAACAGGATTGAAGATCCAGAAATGAACCCACACACCTATGGCCACTTGATCCTCGACAAAGAGGCTGAAAACATCCAATGGAAAAAAGACAGCCTTTTCAACAAATGGTGCTGGTTCAACTGGAGGTCAGCATGCAGAAGAATGCGAATTGATCCATCCTTGTCTCCTTGTACTAAGCTCAAATCCAAATGGATCAAGGACCTCCACATAAAGCCAGACACTCTGAAGCTAATAGAAAAGAAACTGGGGAAGACCCTTGAGGACATCGGTACAGGGAGAAAGTTTCTGAACAGAACATCAATAGCGTATGCTCTAAGAGCAAGAATTGACAAATGGGACCTCATAAAATTACAAAGTTTCTGTAAGGCAAAGGACACCATCAAGAGGACAAATCGGCAACCAACAAATTGGGAAAAGATCTTCACCAATCCTACATCAGATAGAGGGCTAATATCCAATATATATAAAGAACTCAAGAAGTTAGACTCCAGAAAACCGAACAACCCTATTAAAAAATGGGGTACAGAGTTAAACAAAGAATTCTCACCTGAAGAACTTCGGAAGCATCTTAAAAAATGCTCAACTTCATTAGTCATTAGGGAAATGCAAATCAAAACAACCCTAAGATTTCATCTTACACCAGTCAGAATGGCTAAGATTAAAAATTCAGGAGACAGCAGGTGTTGGAGAGGGTGTGGAGAAAGAGGAACACTCCTCCACTGCTGGTGGGGTTGCAAATTGGTACAACCACTCTGGAAATCAGTCTGGCGGTTCCTCCGAAAACTGGGCACCTCACTTCCAGAAGATCCTGCTATACCACTCCTGGGCATATACCCAGAAGACTCCCCACCATGTAATAAGGATACATGTTCTACTATGTTCGTAGCAGCCCTATTTATAATTGCCAGATGCTGGAAAGAACCCAGGTATCCCTCAACAGAAGAGTGGATGTAAAAAATGTGGTATATCTACACAATGGAGTACTATTCAGCCATTAGAAACAATGAATTCATGAAATTCTTAGGCAAATGGATGGAGCTAGAGAATATCATACTCAGTGAGGTAACCCAGACTCAAAAGGTGAATCATGATATGCACTCACTAATAAGTGGATATTAACCTAGAAAACTGGAATACCCAAAACATAATCCACACATCAAATGAGGTACAAGAAGAAAGGAGGAGTGGCCCCTGGTTCTGGAAAGACTCAGTGAAACAGTATTCAGCAAAACCAGAACGGGGAAGTGGGAAGGGGTGGATGGGAGGACAGGGGAAGAGAAGGGGGCTTACGGGACTTTCGGGGAGTGGGGGGGCTAGAAAAGGGGAAATCATTTGAAATGTAAATAAATTATATCGAATAAAAAGAAAAAAGAAAAAAAAGAAAAAAAATAAATAAATAAGCCTGCTATGAAAAAAAAAATTCATTCAACCCCTACTCAAAATGGAAGTCTTATTCTAAATAGGTACATGTGTCTCTCTTTTCTTGGAGTCCATCCCAGGGGCAGATTAGACAGGCAATCCCATAAAAGGTCACACACAGGATCAGGAAGTGTTGCTGAGTGGTTGGTGCAGATCCAAGTTTATTGTGGCTAAGTATCTACAGCAGTTCTAATTGACTTCTGGTGTGATTGGCTTCTAAGAACACCAAAGTGCAGAACATCCTATTAAGAGCAGTAAAGTATGTGAGAAAGTTTTCTTATGGTGCTAATGATAGCACAAAATGTCAGATTAGACAGAAAATACTTACCTCAACTATCTGCATCTTGATTGAATTTGTTATCACCTAGGAGACTAGATTGGTGAGGCATATTTCTGGGTGTGTCTACATATTAACTGAGGGTGGGCAAAATTCTTCTGGACAATTCTATCAACCAACAGAAAGCCAAGGGCCAGACAGTGGTGGTACACACCTTTAATCCCAGCACTTGGGAGGTAGAAGCTTGCGGATTTCTGAGTTCAAGGCCAGCCTGGTCTACAGAGTTTGTTCCAGGACAGCCAGGGCTATACAGAGAAACCCTGTGTCAAGAAAAACAAACCACACTAAACAAAGCCAAAGCAAACCAAAGCAAACCAAACCAAACCAAACCAAACAAAACAAAACCCAACAAAACGAAACAAAACAAAGCAAAACAAAACAAAACAAAAAACAAACAAACAAACAAACGAAACAAAATAGAAAGCCAAATGCCCAGCACTTGGGAGGCAGAGGCAAGCAGATATCTGAGTAAAAGGTTATCCCAGTCTGCAGATCAAGTTCCAGAACAGGTAGGGCTATACAGAAAAACACTATCTCAGAAAATCAAAGAAAATAAAACAAATCCGGCATGGGGATGGTTGGTGTGGTATGTCAGGGGGAACACACAGGAGTAAGCCTTAAGGACTTACATCACACACTATGAAAATATATTTGGACATTTGGAGCAATATAGTCATATATTCAAAAAGTTAACTGGTTTCTTTTATCATTATTATTAATATTTCTATCATTATTATTAAAATCTCTTGAGAAGAGTGTCCCTGATTTATCTATATTACCAATAAAATGTCACTTATTCTTCACGTTTTTCAGACGCAACACCCTGGGAACATCTCCTTGCCTACTTGCTGGCTGGGTCAATCTTTCCTTTATTTGTATTCAATGAAAGGAAAGAATGGATACAGAAAATGTGGTATACTTACTCAATGGAATACTACTGAGCAATTAAAAATGATGATTTCATGAAATTCTTGGGCAAATGTTTAGAACTAGAAAATATCATCCTAAGTGATGTAACCTAATTACAAAAGAACACACATGGAGTGCAGTCACTGATAAGTGGTTATTAGCACAGAAGCTCTGAATACCCAAGACATAATTCACATATAAAATGATTCCAAAGAAGAAGTGAAGAGCGGGCCTTGGTCCTGGAAAGACTTGTTCCTGCATTGTAGGGGAGTACCAGGACAGAGAATTAGGAAGGGTTGATTGGAGAATGGGCTGAGGGAAGAGGCTTTATGAAACTTATGAGGAGGGGTGAACTGAGAAAGAGAAATCATTTGCAATGGAAACAAAGAATTTGTGTGTATATATAAAATACAGGTCTTGTACAATGTGAAGTGTTAATTTCCTGGTTAGTTTTAGTAACTGTATCATTTAAAAAAAGAGACCTATGAACAACAATCTGTATCTGGAAATGAATATACACACCCACAGAAATAAAGCTACTCATGTCAGTACTTAGAGTTAGTTCACTGGTACTATTTTATCCAGTCAATAAAAGATGAACATCCTGATTAATGAGTGATTTTGTTTTATAGCTACTGACACTGGTGTTCAGGTATTTCTATTTTACAAGGGATGCTGAATCCATTTACTTTTTATTTAAAACTTCTGGGTTGTCTCTGGTTCCACAGCCTAGTTATGATGTTCTTTCATTATTAGCACTTTGGTAATACTCTTACAGAGAACAATGTATCATTTTCTCATTTTTGTGGTATTGATACAGTGCAGGGTGTGGTGATATGAAATACCTTGTAAGCTACTGCATAAAGTAGAAACTTGTAAATATTTTAAGACCTACTAAGAAAAGTTGGAGTGATATTAGATGAAGAACTTCAAATGTAAAGTATTGTGACTTGCATTCACTAACTGGGACTGTATTCAGAAGTCATGATTTTAACATGACTCTATTTAATAAAAGCTTTTCTGGAAGATTTTATTCAAATTCTAGTCAAAACCCAACTTAGAGATCATCATTAAATAATTAGTGATGTCTCTAGAGTAGACATTTTACTAGAGTTTTAAAAATCCATGATAGAATTATAACCATTTAAAACAGAAAATAAATAAGATCATATGTTCAGCAATGTGTATGCTAATAGAATTATTTCCAAACTATGAGGTACAAAGTATTCTTTAAAAAATTAAAAGTGTAATAAAACCAACTATAAAATGACCAAAGGATAATTGAAAATCGACGTTCTTTTCTCTGGTGTTTACAGAAATATACAATAGAATATATTTAAGCATTTGGCTATTTTGATGGTTTGTAAAGTAGCGGATGTTGTGAGATAGGATAGTCTAGGCAGATAAAGCAGCCTGGGACAAATTAAACTTAATATATCCCTCAGTTTTACTTTGAAAAAATACTGACTATTGTCATATGTATTCATCTCTCATTGATCTGTAACACTTTATAAGGAACTGTACCATGGTTATCAAAGTTCTTTAGGACATGCAAATGTTATAAAACAATGTATCAGAAAATACTATCATTTATAAAATCTTTCCATTGGCAACACTTATATAAATGTTTAATTATATTGTACTTATAATAAATTTTCATTGCAGGAAAAAATTAAATAAAATAAAATTGAGGGCTAAAAAAATTTTATTCAACTCCTATTCAAAATGGAACTCTTATTCTAAATAGGTGCAAGTGTCTCTCTTTTCTTGGAGTCCATCCCAGGGGCAGCTTATAAATGCAATAGCATAAAAGGTCACACACAGAATCAGGAAATATAGCTGAGTGGTCGGTGCAGATCCAAGCTTATTGTGGCTAAGTATACACAGCAGTTCTAACTGACTTCCGTTGTGATTGGCTTCTAAGAACACCAAAGTGCAGAACATCCCAATAAGAGCAGCAAATATATGTGAGAAAATTTTCTTATAGCTCTAATGATACCAAAAATGGCAGACTAGACAGAAAATAGTTACCTCAGCCTTAGCATTCTTTCTGCAACTTGAATGAATTTGTTATCCCCTAGGAGACTAGATTAGTGATTGATACTTCTGGGTGTGTCTACAGATTAACTGAGGGTGGGCCAAATTCTTCCAGACAATTCAAACAACCAACAGAAAGCCAAGGGCCTGACAGTGGTGGTACACACCTTTAATCCCAGCACTTGGGAGGTAGAGGCTTGGGGATTTCTGACTTTGAGGCTAACTTGCTCCACAGAGTTCGTTCCAGGACAGCCAGGCCTATACAGAGCAAACCTGTCTCGAAAAAACCAAACCACACCAAAGCAAACCAAAGCAAACCAATGCAAACCAAAGCAAACCAAAGCCAAGCAAGCCAAACCAAACCAGACAAAACAAAACAAAACAAAACAAAACAAAACAAAAAAGAAAGCCAAATGCCCAGCACTTGGGAGGCAGAGGCAAGCAGATATCTGAGTTCAAGGCTATCTTAGTCTGCAGATCAAGTTCCAGGGCAGCTAGGGCTATACAGAGAAACCCTATCTCAGAAAAACAAATCTGGCATGGGGATGGTTGGTGTGGTGTGGCAGGGTGAACACATAGGTGGAAGCCTTAAAAACTTATATCACACACACTATGAAAATATCTCTTAACACCTCAGAGGCTGATTTTTCTATTATATCAGCCTCCTTTTGTCTTCTGGCCATTCTCATTGATTGAATTCTAGAAATATTTTCTTTCAGGCTCTAGTAAGAGCCCTCCTCCCTAATGAGGCACATAAGGTTAAGGTTTACAATGAAATATCTTCTGCCTTATATCAACTATCTTCGGGTAACAAGTGTTAACGCATAATGAAGCCAGTTTATCAGGGTCAAACTCTTAACACACAGCTTCCATGAGTCCATCACAACAATAAAGACTTCACTATTCTGGACAAAGCACAGCTGTGGCTTCCTTGCATGAATGAGGAAATGACCCTTGTTTTATTTTTGCTTGGAACATAGGAGATACAGATTAAAAGTTTTTTTTTGAATTTTTGTTTCTTTTGATTCAAATAAGATTATATTACTTTCTCCCTTCCCTTTTTCCTTCCACCCCCTCTCAAATACCTGCCTCCCACTTCCCCTCAAAAGCATGGCCTGTTGACATGGTTTTTAAAAATATTGTTATTGTTGCATATATGTAATAGCAGAGAAATCTACTCAACCTGATGACCAGGAGGCTCAAGTGTTTATTTCACAGATGTTTTCTACTAAGTCAGCATCTTCCTAAGTAGCTATGGCTGGCCTTGAAAAAAAATGTAATAGCAGAGACATCTAATCAAGTTGAATCTTTTTGGAGGCACTCATATGCACATAATTTCAGGATTAACTAATTTGTATTAGATATCTATCTCTGAACTCATCCTGGGAGAAGCTTGTTTTCCTTTTACCTGCAATTCTTTGCCTAGTGTTGAGGCCCTATGTGATTTTGTTCTTCTGGGTCATCATATCTACTACTGTTTTTGCTTGGGTCTTGTTTTGGATGTGCTAAGATGATGTTAACAGGATTGAGGTTTCCCAGTTGTTTTTTTGGATGTTCTAAGATGGTGTTAACAGGGTTGAGGTTTCCCAGTTGTTTCCTGGAGACACACTCTCACGGCTGACTTCCTAGAGGATCTTACAACAATTCTGACTCCTCTAAGTCCTGTCAGTGTGAGAGCAGCCCTGTTGTAGCTATAACCACTGAGATAGTACTTCTCTGTCTTTGACCTGGTGCAGTTTTCTGATTATCTCTGTCTACTACAAATAGATATTTCCTAATTGTGCCGCGCTGGTTCCCTGACCAGCAGGGAAGAAAAACTAGCACACCAGTTCCTTCCAGAGAGAGTTTACTCAGAATGAATGTTTAGGTCCAGCTTGCTGGGTGTGCCCCCCAAATCTCCCTAGAGCATGACTGACATACCCTTGCTAGGATGGCCCATGGTCCGAGACGACGCTTCGCTCTACCATTGGCCAAGTAACATGGCGTGAGATCACACCACTGAGTGATCCCAGCCTCAAGCCTTACACGGACTTGTTTACTCCGGACGGCCAGGCTCCGGCAGCACCATCTTTAAGGCGCGGTCAGCTCTCCACAGTTCTCCCTTTTTGTTTTTATAAAAGGCTGATACCATTTGTTCAAACAAAACCCTTCATGAGTGGTCCTGTGATCAAGAATGGTTAGGCCAAGAAGTTGACCCACATTACTGGGTGCAATGCGCAAGAATCCCTCCAGGTGCAAAGGCTGGGCCACAAAGCAAATGGACACCCATCCACAGTAGAATGTGAACAATGTCACGTGGGGTGCAAGGGCAGTCCTATGCTCTAGAAATTGGGGAAAGGAGGTTAGCGCTTATCAAAACTCACCCAGAGCACAGGCCCCCAGCAGGGCAAGAGTCAACACTCCTATTCCTGCCCACTCCTTTAGGTGAGACATTGCTTGAAGAATCCAAGAAGAAAATCCTTCAGCAATCGAGGCATCCACACGTGGAGAATTAACCATGGTAATGGAGACATGCAATTCTTTAGAAAGATTTGCAGCTTGAGAATAATTATTATAATATACAGAAGTCACACACAATCCAGAAAACTTTGACTCACATCCCAATTGGGCTATCTGCCAGAGTGTATCTATTTGTTCTTGCACTAAGTCAATTCGCTGATTGACAACCATGAGGCCTCCCTTAATCTGCCCATTAATGGAGGCTTGTACATCGAGTGCTTATGCAACATTGGCAGATAGATTATTTAACGCGGCAGCATTTTGAATGCCCTGGGAAAGAGCCACACCAGCTGCAGCAGCTAATTTTTCAGAAGAGAGAGGCCACTGAGGAACCCACACTGGCTCCTCTATCTTCCAGGTGATAGGAATATTCTCAGAGGCCCCTAAGAAAAACCCAGTCCTTTTTTTAATCTCTTTTAGGGGTTGCCGTTACTGGATGTATATCCCCCTGAGAATCTTTACCCAATCTTTACCCAATCCTTGCCCAGGCTGCCATCCCATGTGCCACATCATCCGCTGTGAGGGTATTGAATATCCACTATTTGTCAACTGATATCCCATGAGTGTTAGCAGGTCTCTGCCCCAAAAGCTGATAGGCAACTCCAGCACATAAGGTTGGGATTGACCACTATGTCCTTCTTCATCCTTCCAAGAAAGGAGGGCTGCGCTCATATTAGGAACTTTTGCATACCCTTGGCCCTGCCGGGACTGAGCTGATGCCTATACCGGCCAGGCGGTAGGCCAATCCTCAGTGGCAATGATGCTATGATCAGCTCCAGTATCTAATAAACCCTAGATTTTCTTGCCATTAACTATTAATTGTAACATCGTCCAGATGTAAACTAAAAAATATAGCATCATTACCTTTTGAGACAAATCCGAGGATACCTTGGCGAGTTGTACGCACAGCAAATGAACTATGGCAACTGGTCAAAAGTAAAAGTTGGGCGATGCGATCTCCTGGAGTGATGGCCGTAACCCCCCTAGGAGAGGAAGCCATGATTTTAACAACCCCTTCATAATCAGAATCAATAACTCCTGGATGAATGATTGGACCCTTTAAGGCAGAAGAGGATCTCCCCAACAGCAACCCCACTGTTCCTGCTGGTAATGGACCTTTAAACTCCATAGGGATCAGCTGTACCCCCACCTGTGGTATTAATACGACTCGGGTGGTGCATAGGTGGTCCAACCCTGCGGATCCTGGGGTTGACCTTCTCGGTATCTCGGAAAGCCCAGTGTAGTTCCGGGGGCTGGCGCTGTCATGGCCCCATATATTTGTGGGCCCTGGGGTTGAGGGCCCCTCTGCACGTTTTTTCGCAGGGGGCCACCATAGCCCTGAGTTAAAGGCTGGCCATGGATGTCCTTGACCGACCTGCACTCATTGGCCCAGTGATTTCCTTTACAACACCTGGGGCAAATCCTCCTTTATTAGGGCATTGCTTCTTCAGGTGTCCTTGCTTACCACAAGAAAAGAAAGCTCCAGGAGATCTTTGTTTAGTTTTAGAATATTGAACTACTCCTTGCACAACAGCTGCTGCCGATCCAGCATTAGATAAAGGTCCTCCTATCTCGCGACATGCTTTCATCCAGGCCTGAAGTCCCTTCCCTTTCCATGGGGTAATGGCATTGCGGCATTCACGAGTGCACTGCTCAGAAATTAATTGTTGCACCAGTGGCATGGCCACATCGGCATCTCCAAAAATCCGATCTGCTGCCTCCATCATTCTGGCCACAAAAATCTGACAATGGCTGGGTAGCTGCTTGACGAATTTTGGCTGTTCCCAGAAACCTCTCCTTTATATGGGAGAGACTTCCAGGCCTTCTTGGCTATCTGTCTCACCTGATCATACACCTGGATGGGAAAGTTAATCTGATTGTTCAGCCACTGTCCCTTGCCCATGAGCATGTCATAAGTCTAAGCAGCCTGGCCATTAGCAACATTCTCCCTGGCTTGTTGTTGTACCAGTTCAGGGTATATGGACTTCCAGTCTAGGTATTGTCCCATAGTCAAACATGCCTTAACTGTGGATTGCCAATAAGAGGGCATCATAACATTCCCAGATATGCCCTCAACCAGCGCAAGGGTGAAAGATGCATTAATGCCATATGCTTGAACTGACTCTGCCAAATTGTTTAGGAGCTTGATGTCGGGCAGTTCATGAGATCTCACTTGATTAGCATCTTCATAGACTGGGAAAGCCATAGCGGCTTCTCTCCAAGTATTAGGGCAAAAGGTATGACATGCTTGGGCACCCTCTGCTGATCCTAGGGACAATGGGCCAGTGGACACTTCCGCATAGGGGGGAGGGGCTGTCTGCAACACCCTGTGTCTCACTTCCATGTTCTCCCCCTTTAACTCCTCGTCTTGCTTCTCCTTCTTCTCTTTCTTTTTTCTCCTTCATTCTACCTTTGCTAGGAGCTCCTGTATAGCTTCTTCTAGATCCTCCACATCTAGCTCACTCTCAGAGCTGCCATCTGTTCCTGAATCCTGCTCCCCCTCTATTCCTTTCAAGCTAGGATACAGGCACAGTGGTTTGCTAGGAGGCTCTTGAGATTTAACAGAGCGTGTATCAGAGCGGGCCTCTTTAACCTGCTCTAAGGCCTCAGCTGTAGCTGTATGGCAGGCAGGCAACTCTCACAAGTCAGACAGCTGCAGATAACTTTCCACAAATTCCGCACTCCCATTAAAAAGTTCTGAATAGTTGTGCCTTTGAACTTATGGCAACGGAGGCAAAAACAGCTGATTAAAGTTATCAGAACCACTGCCACAAACACCAGAATGACAATTAACGGGGGGGATTTCTCCAGGCATGAACATAATCTGCTGGCTGCTTTTACTTTCACTTTATGATGCCTCCTTCCAAGGACCTAAAAGGGATGAGGCCTCCTTCGGAGGACTTTCTAATGTGGGGCCCAACATACTGGCCACTTACCAAGCGCTTGCTCTGACTCTCAACAGGTTCTGGAACTCCCGGGGACGTGAAGAAAAAAGGGTGCCCGTACAGGCCACCAAATATGCCATGCCGGTTCCCTGACCTGCCGGAAGGAAGACTAGCACACCAGTTCCTTCCAGAGAGAGTTTACTCAGAATGAATGTTTAGTTACAGCTTGCTGGGTGTGCGCCCGAATCTCCCTAGAGCGTGACTGATATACCTTGGTTGAAATGCCCATGGTCCGAGATGACTCTTTGCTCTACCATTGGCCAAGAAACATGGAGTGAGATCACACCACTGAGTGATCCAAGCCTTATACAGGCTTGTTTACTCTGGATGGCCAGGCTAGGGCAGCGCCATCTTTAAGGCATGGTCAGCTCTACACACCTAATGAGGAGGGGAGATACATTTCTCTGTGGGTTTAATGACATTGTGTCATTTAAGAAAGCTCAGCCCTAACTTGGCAATTTGGGAGATTTGAAAATTCTCCTTGTTTCTACCCCATGGAGATTCCATTTTGCTCTTACTCCTGTGGAAGCATACAGGAAAACTCTTGAGGATAGCAGATGCCTGCCTTTAGGTGACGTGGTATAATGTTCAGCTGTAGCTGAATCTAATAAATACACACTAGAAATTATCCAAATGCAAAAATGCCCTGATTCTTCTTCCTTATGGAGAACAGATCTTTCCAAGATCAGGAAGAAGTGGGGTGAAGAGGAGGGGAAGAGCATCTGCACTGAGGAGCCACAGGGGGGAAACTTTCCAACCAAGCAATGGCACTACAAGTCCGAAATACAAGAAGCAGACTGGATTCCATGGCTGCCAAGGAAGAGCTAGGGCCTCTGGCTGCTGGGCTGAACACATGAGAAGGGGGAAGGGGTAACAGTTCTTGCACCCATGGTCTATCCCATGAGAGCACTACAAACTGGGGACTCTGGGTAAATAGATTTAAGTTTGGGTGTTCAGTAGACATGGGAAGAAAGCATATCACTGCACTAAAACATGTCAGAGTGAATTGTATACTTCGCTCACCTCCTCCTATCTCAAGATATTGCTGAGCCTCTGAAATCACAACAGCTAGAGTCCTGTATTTTGGGACTTGAAAAGGAAAGGAGCCCCAGATACAGTATCTCTGAGTAAAGATGCCTGCTGGGGGATATCAATTTGAGAGATTAAAATTGCTTCTACTGGTTGTTCATTATGATCCATAAGCCAGTGGTAATATCCTGTTGAGCCTGAAGTTGAGTGGCTCTTTTACTTTTTAAATTAATCATTTTATTTACATCCCAAATGCTGTCCCTTTCCCAGCTACCCCTCCCACAGTTTTAAACTTATATTAGTCCCCAAATAACTGCACTGAGAGACCAAGTTTTCTTTATTTATTTTATTGAAAATGGTCTAGTGGCACATACTTTTAATCCCAGCACAAAGGAGACGGAGGCAGGCAGATCTATCTCTGTAAGTTCAAGGACAGCCTAAGCTACATGGTGAGAATGGAAGGGGTCACAGAACAACATGAGAGCCTATATAGAACTCCTGTAGGCCTGACTGCCACAGTCAGTGACCTCTGCTTATGTTCTGAAGGAGATTAGTTTGAATTCTCTTTGGCATCGAAGGCTATGCAAACCCTGTTTGTGCTGGCATCTACAGTCAAGTGCCTGGCACCAGGTGTTCAAGAAATGCTGCAGGAAGGAACTGTTTTCCTCGCTGTGAATGTCATCAGATGAATGGAGATCTCCATCTCCTTTTCTTCCTGGTTCCTCCTAGCAGAGTTCAGGGCTGAGTGCATTTCGAAACGCATGTCGGGACTGTGCATCCATCCGATTAGGCAGTCCAGGAAATGAGTAGTGAATGGCTTCGCTTCCTACAGATGATCATTGTGGACCTTGTAGCTCTTGCTTTCATCATTTCTTTAGCAAGTTAATATGGTTCCTGAGAAGCCAGTGGATCCCAACATGACCAAAATTCATTATTATGGAAGGCTCTGAGATCTGCTGTCCTGGGTCAAATTTCTGAAGAAATGCTGCCTTAGCACAGGCATAACATCACATAGCTTTGGCTCACTCTCAAACTCTTCTTTTTATTATAGCCTTGTTCCCTAGACTGTCCAGTCCTCTCCTTGCTTGTTTTACTTTTCATGACTTGCTCTATCTTTTTTTGTACTTGTTGTTTCTGGTGTTTTTTGTTCTTCTCTCAGAGACCAGGAAGCTCAAGTGTTTATTTTACAGATGTTTTCTGCTAAGTCAGCATCTCCCGAAGTAGCTATGGCTGGCCTTGAAATGAAAACTTATTTCTCTTTCTTAATACTCAGATTGTGATTGATGAAAGGGTGACTGATGATCAAATCTTAGGTTGCTCCTGGAATACGATGGCATGCCAGGACTTCTCCAGAAATGTTAGTCAATGGAAATTTGTGTACCGTTAGGGGCACTTTTGAGCTTTTGCAGTCTCTGAATTTTCCTGTACTTAGCTCTTCTCATCTTAAACCACCGGTGCACTTCGGATTGTCCCATATACAGCTGTCTTGCAAGGATCTTCTTTGTGATCTCATTAGGGTACTGAACTTCTTGAAAAGCTTGCTCAAGTGTGCCTTGCTGCCAGGGTGTAAGACCTCTACGAATTCGTGGTCGAGTGCGCCGGGGCTGAGGTTTTGGAACTCTGGCAACTATGGTCTCCAATCCTTCCAACTGTAGATGTCTGGGGCTTTGATGACTCTCTTGGTTTGAGAAGGTGACATCACCACCAATGTCGTTCAAGCTGACTTCTAACTTCTTATCACCCTGTTGATTCAGGATACCATGGTGCTCGGGGTTGTCCAGAAAGCTTAGGGCATGTTCTAGGAGAACGCTGTTCTCTTCAGCAGCAAGTACTTGTGGTTGTTGAACTCTGGCATCTAAGGTGTCCAATACCTCCAACTGTACATGTCTGGGGTTTTGATGACTCTCGTGATTCCAGAAGGCGACATCAACACCAAGGTCATTGAAGCTGACTTCCAGGTTCTTATCACCCTGTTGGTTCAGGATACCCTGGTACTCGGGGTTGTCCACGAGGCCTAATGCAGGATCATGGAAAATGCTATTCTCTTCAGCAGCAATTACCTCTTGGTCATCTTTGATTTCCACCTCAATCTCAGGTTCTGCCATGTTGAGGATATTGGATGTAGAGTTATCTCTGAGGAGTTCCATTTCTTGAACTCTGTAGAAGAAGCCTTCTTTCATAGATAAGGACGTGGTCTGCATAATCCAACAGTCAGTGTCTTTCTCTATCTGAAAAAAGCTGACCATCCAGAGCTGCTCAGTGCACCAAGCTGGACTTCTCCACAGTCTCAATCTGGCATAGAAATCTGAACACAGTCCTGTTGTACTGTTGTACAGTCTTTGGTCTTTGGTGAAATCGCAAGGAACTTGGTCCTACTTCCAGTGATGGAGCAGCAAACAGCAGGACAAGGTAACTGACCAGCAAGAAGGAGGGCAAGTGGCAGAAAAGCAAACATTCCTTCCATCAAGTCCTTTTATACATATCCCAGGCAAAAGGCCCCGCCCACATTTAGGGAGGGCCTCACATCAAAAGGTCAATTACAGAAAACTCCTTGGTATGTGGGCATAGTAGCACACACCTTTAATCCAAGAATTCTGGAAGTAGAAGCAATGGGATTTCTTTGAGCTCCATGGGGACTTGTGTATATAGAAAGTTCTAGATGGAAGGATGGAGGTAGAGAGAGATATGCAACAGAGAGAGACAGAGAGACAGGGAGAGAGAGAGAGAGAGAGAGAGAGAGAGAGAGAGAGAGAGAGAGAGAGAGAGAGAGAAGCTGTGCATGACCTTGTTCAGGAATTTGTTTTTGATTCCAGATGCAATTAAAAGAACGGCCAATAATCCAATCAAAATTTTCTAGATGTAAACTCTTTTAGTGACAGAAGACTTACTTAGCATGTAACTTTTAGATATTCCTTTCTTCACTTCTTATCTAACTAAATATATAAGTTGAAACTGCTGCCTCAAAATTAAAAACAATTGGAGAAGATATCAGTCAAATTAGAAAGAAAATTTTGTAACCAGATTTATGGTGAAAATTTGAAGATTCATTTTTGTTTGGTTGGGTTTTTTGTTTGTTTGTTTGTTTGTATGGGCTTTGGTTTTCTGAAACAGGGTTTTACTATACAATTTTGGTTGTCCTGGAACTCACAGAATCTACCTTTCTTCTGACTCCTTAGTGCTGGGATTAAAGGTACACACCATTAACTGACCTTGAAAATTAAGATGTGTTTTTGCGTTTTGTTTTGATTTTGAGATAGCCTTTTTTGTGTAGTCCTGGTTGTTCTTAACCTGGATTTGTAGACCATTCTGGCCAAAAACTCAGAGACCCTACAACCTCTGACTCTAGAGTGCTGGGATTAAAAGCATTTGCTACCACTGCCTGGCTGATGACCAATTCTTTTTCTTTTTTTTTTATTCGATGTATTCTTTATTTGCATATCAAATGATTTCCCCTTTTCTTGGTCCCCACTCCGCACAAGTCCCATAAGCCCTCTTCCCTCCCTCTGTTCCTCCATCAACTCCTTCCCACTTCCCTGTTCTGGTATTCCCCTATACTGTTGCATTGAGTCTTTCCAGAACCAGGAGCCACTCCTCTGTTCTTTTTGGACATGGTTTACTATGTGGATTATTTCTTGGGTATTCAATGTTTTTAGGTTATTATCCACTTATCAGTGAGTTCATACCATGGCTGACCTTTTGAGACTGGGTTACCTCACTTACTATGATGTTCTCCAGCTCCATCCATTTGTCTACGAATTTCATGAATCCATTGTTTCTAATGGCTGAATAGTAAGTAGTCCATTATATAAATATACCACATTTTTTGTATCCATTCCTCTGTTGAGGGACACCTGGGTTGTTTACAGCTTCTGGCTACTACAAATAGGTCTGCTATGAACATAGTGGCACATGTGTCCTTATTAGATGCTGGGAAATCCTTTGGGTATATGCCCAGGAGTGGTATATCAAGGTCCTCTGGAAGTGCCATGCCCAGTTTTCTGAGGAACCACCAGATTGATTTCCAAAGTGGTTGCACCATCTTACAATCCCACCAGCAATGGAGCAGTTTTCCTCTTTCTCCACATCCTTGACAGCACCTGCTGTCTCCTGAGTTTTTGACCTTAGCCATTCAGACTGGTGTGAGGTGAAATCTCAGGGTTGTTTTGATTTGCATTTCCCTAATGATTAATGATGTTGAACATTTCTTAAGGTGTCTCTCAGCCCTCCGAAGTTCTTCATGTGGAAAATTTTGTTTAGCTCGGTACCCCACATTTTAATGGGGTTATTTCGTTCTCTAGGTTCTATCTTCTTGAATTCTCTGTATATATTAGATATTAGCCCTCTGGGATTGCTTCAAGTTTCTCTCCATTTAGTTTGATGTTGGCTACCAGTTTGCTGTATATTGCTTCCACTATGTTTAGATATGGGCCTTGAATTCCTGTCCTTTCCAAGACTTTTAGCATGAAAGGATGCTGAATTTGGTCAAATGCCCTTTCAGCATCTAATGAAATGATCATGTGGATATTTTCTTTGTGTTTGTTTGTACAGTGGTTTGCATTGATGGATTTCCTTATATTGAACCATCTCTGCATCCCTGGGATGAAGCCTATTTGATCCTGGTAGATGATCATTTTGATTCTTAAAGAACAAAGACACAGTACTTCCAGCCAGGAACAAAAAGCTTGAAATCACATCTAATTGCCTTGAAATTTTGAGTAGCCTCCTACCTCTGCAGACCTAATATTGGGAGTAAAAGGTAAGCCTGGAGCTATAAGCTTTTTGAGCATGGATTTTGATTTTAGCAATGTGTTTATGCCAGAGTCATGAACACTTGGGGGTGTTCAAGCTATGCTGAAGAGAAGAAATGGATGTGAAGCAGAACCAAGTTCACACAGATTACTCACTCCATGCAGTTACCCGGGCAATGATATCTGCACTCTTGGCATGAACTTGAGCAATGGCCTCCAGCTTTTCCAGGAAGGCGAAGATCTCATTGAGCTAAAACAGAAATAAACAGCACCACAGCATCTTTTAGCATCATTATAAAAATGGCCATTTATTAAAACCAGGACTTAACCTGTCTTAAAATGGATAGGAATATAGTACAAAGAGATTTAAGAGGCTTTGTCTCTATAAAAGATTTGTCAGGACTTACATACAGTTTGGACCAGTATCTGAGGAGCCTTCTCTCAGGCATCCAGATTGAATGGAGGAATTTTTCATTGAGCTTAGACATGGTACACTAGAATTCTTTTCAACAATTGCTCCAACAGCCCCCAAGGGCCTGGTCAAAGCTAACACACATATTCAAACTATTACTCTGAGTCTTTCAAGACAAAATTACCCTTACTCTCCACCAAGTTAAGAGTACTATTTTCTTGCATTTCCCATGATTGATTCAGGTTTATCAAAACTCATTCAAATCCATGATATTTCCTAGGAAAAGACAAACTGATACAAATATGACAGCCAAGCCAGTGCAACGTGCAGGAAGCCTACCTGATTCTATGAGGTAGACAAATGCACACTTTCACCAGGTTTATAAGAGGTTCAGAGACCAGCTTACTCTTATTCAAGCACCTTAGGTACCGAACCCATAACCTTCTTTAAAATGTAGTATGTACAGCAAGGTCTTCAATAAACGACCTGGCATATTGGCCACCCACAAGCAACCATAGTGGCTCATGTCCCAAAAGCCAGGTCAACAGCAACAATAGGAAACCCATGCAGACCATCCAAACCAGACAGCCTAATGGGTTGTTACCTCAGTGTTGAAAACTTGATATAAATCCTAGTTGGCCGTGCAAACCATGAAGGAATTTACACCTGCCAGGCAAGAAAAGGAAAAAAGTCATGAAAAAGTCATGATTCGCTATCAACATAGTCGTCTCATGTTTATCATATATACATAAAAAAACCGCAAGCACTCCCCCACTCCCCACACACAGATAGAGAGAGAGACAGAGACAGAGACAGAGACAGAGAGACAGAAAGACCCTGAGCACATGGCTCAGATGCCTGTCCAATAGAGGTGAAGACATGTGTAATGCTTTTATCCTATCATGTCCTTTCTTGTCCTGTAAAATCCATAGTTTGTTAGTAGTGTCTTGGCAGAATGGTGTCACCCGTCTACAGCTTTAGCTACTCTCAATTCCCAGCATTGCCAGAATTTAGAAGAGCAAAATTGATATTGTTTGAAGAAGCAGATACCAAGAAGTTACATTAACATACCAGCTGTGCAAAGACACTAGGGGTTGTAGAACATGAATGTTCCACCACACCATGATAACCTGGGAATGCTTCCCTTTGGGGCATCTGTTCCTCCAGCCTTGTAAATTGGAAAATAACACTCACCTCATGAGGAAGTAGTTCACCATTAAAGGAGCCAATGGTCTTTTAGTCCCTGTGAGGCGAGCATATGGTCTCCATGGTGTGGGTTTATTTCACTATTTGGTAAAAGACTGTTATATACTATGCTGCAGGCTGAAGTGCCAAAGAGGAGAAAGAATACAGTAAAAACTAACCTTAAAAACTACTTATGGGCTAGACCTGGCGATGGGAAAAGCTTATCATCCTATTATTGGGTTGGCTAAGGCAGGAAGATTACCTTGAATTTTCTTTCTATGACTTGGTGTATCCCATGAGTTTTGCCAGTAGCCTGGGCTACATAAAACTTATCTGGCCACCCAGTAAGGCTTTGCATCAAAATAAAATTAAAGCCAAATCTCTGAAAACCTTGTATCCTCCATAAAAACTATTTTATAATTTGTAGAATGTATATACTTATAGGATGTAATATTTTCTGCCATGGAACTTACACTTTTCAATACACACATACACAGCACATGTACACATGGATTCACACATACACAGCACACCTGCACAGTTTTTTCTAACTATATTATTTTCCCACCATTCTCTACAATTTGTTTGAAGAATAAAACAGGTGGTGGTGGCCCAAGCATACTTTTATCCCAGCACTAAAAAGGCAGAGACAGGCAACAATCTGTGAGTCCAAAGTCAGCCTGGTCCACAGAGCAAGATCCAGGACAACCAAGGCTACAGAGAAACCCTATCTCAGAAAGAAAAAATAATCTAGTTTTCCATGTAAGAATATCATGACTTTTATTAGAAAAGGGTGGATACTATCTACTCAGTGTGGCTCTTTGGATAGGAGTGACTCCCATAGGCTGACTTATTTAAATGGTCATTATGGAGTGGCAATGCTTGGCAGTGATTAAGATGTAGCCTTGTTGGGTTTAGTATGGCCTATTGAAGCAAACTTGTCACAGGTGGTGTGATTTGGAGTTTTCAATTGTAGATTTAGTGTTTTTCTCTCTTCCTCCTGCCTACAGATCTAAATGTCTAAGCCTCAGCTACATCTCCAGCCCCATGTCTGTCTGTGTAGTCCCATCCTTCCCAGCATGGGGATAAAGGAGTAAACCGCCAAATCTGTAAGGTGGCCTCAATGACATGTTTCAGTTTTATAAGAGTTGCTGTGCTCATGGTATATTCACAGCAAATAACATTGACTAAGAAAATGTTCAACAGTTTGAAGAATAACTCTTTCACGTGTGAAGTTTCTAAGCTCTGAATGCAGTTTCTAAATTTCAAATGTAGAAATAAAAATTAGATATGAAACCTGGCTTCAGTCAATTAACAGAGAGTACATATAGCAATTTGTGACTTGAATCCATGCTTTGTACTCTCATACCTAAGTCATCAGCATTATAGGAAAAGTTCTATTTGATTTTCAACCACATCAATAAGTAGTTGGGATGGTGGAACTCAGTGTGGGTCATCTCAGGGCAGTTTTACACAATATTCTCATTTCCAAAAGCCTCCAAGTAATTCTTAGAATGACCCAAGTTGTGTAATTTCCTTAAAACAGCTGAATTTTTACTACTATTAAAATTCTCTGTGTGTCAGGCAACAGAGAAGGAGGATGGGGCTAATTGTTGTTTTGTGTGCTCAAGGATTGGGCAAGGTTTATAGGGTGCAGGAAGGGATAGAAAGGAAGAGGCATCCTTTGAGAGATCATCCTCTCTCCTCCAACTTAGACACATAATATTTCCCTAAAGTTTTTGCAAAGTGGCAAAACAGAACTGGTACTTTGAAGCATCCTATCTGCTGCCATTACTTCAACTGCTTTACTTTGCACCACAACATCAACAGAGGCTGTTGTTTATCCATCTCTGATATTCTGGATCACTTTACAAAGCTAAGCACATGACTCATTTGCATAACTATGTGTGATCCTGTGGATGTACAGAGTCTAATGACAAGAACATAAGAAGAGACCAGAAGAATCTATTATGATAATGGTACCAAAATCATCATTGCAATGATAGGACGGACACACACACACACACACACACACACACACACACACACTGCATTTTTATTACTAACTATCAATCTATCCTTGCTCCTTGCATGTCTTAGACTTTCTTAAAGATGTGTCATTATTACATAATATTAACATTTGGTCTTAACATTTGGTCTTATAAAACAGATAGAGGTTAGAATCATTTGTTCTCAGATTTGTTAGGAATGTGACCTCAGGAAAGATTAGTCCCCTTGCTGCAAGTTCTGCCTTTGTAGTACTGGTATTGATGCATTGTGCTGGGTAGTTTCATGTCAATCTGATTCAAGCTAGAGTCATTTTGGAAGAGGGAACACAGACAGAGAAAATATTTCTACTATGGGCAAACCTGTAATATATTTTTCTTGAATTGTGGCTAATGTGGGAAATCTAGCTCACTGTGGACAGAGTCATCCCTGGGATGATTGTTCTATGTGCTGTAAGAGGCAGACTGAGCAAGCCATGAGGAGCAAGCCAGTAAGAGGTGCTTCTTCAAGGTCTATACTTCCACTCTGACCTCCAGGTTCCTGTCCTGCTTGAGTTCATGTCCTGCCTCCCTTCAGTGACAGACTACCAGCTGTAAGATGTAAGAAACCGTTTAGTCCTTGATTTGGTTTTTGTCATGGTTTTTAATCATAGCAATAATTAACTCAGATGCCCATGAAGGTGGAAATCATCATCTTTGTGCAAATCTGTTGCCGATTAAATGTCACCCCAGGCAGTTATCCTGACTTCCTGCCTTTTCCTTTTTTCTTTTTTTTTCTATTTATTTATTTATTTATTTATTTATTTATTTATTTATTTATTTATTTATTTATTTATTTTGGCTTTAAAAACAGCTTTTATTTAGCAAGGAAATTACAACTGTGTACATGTCTTTTTTTTGCTTTCTAGTGTCTGACCTTGTCTCAGCTGTACTTGATCTGGGGAAATGTCTGTCTCCCTGTGCTTGCTTGTACAGTCTTAGATGTGATGATCTTTAAATCCGTGAGCTCATAAATGATCTTCTTCAACTCTGGAACAAGTAAGAGACAGGACAGTGGGATTATATTTCTAAGAAATTCTTGACAAGGACCCTGCTAATACAACACAGACTTAACAATACATAAGTAAACCAGCCATTCTGTTCACTCTTACCAAGAAAAATGGCTCAAAAATATATTATGCATTCTTTTTTTCTGTTTTTTTAATATTTTTATTTTCTATATTCTTTGTTTTCATTCCAAATGATTTCCCCTTTACCGGATCCCCCCTCCCCATATGTCCCATAAACCCTCTTTTCTCCATCCCTTCGCCAATCACCTCCCTCCTTTTTCTTTTTCCTTATATTCCCTTCCAAGGCTAGATCAATCCTTTCCAGGATCAGGAGCCTCTCCATATTTCTTCATGGGAGTCATTGTTATGCTACTTGTGCCGTGGGTTTTCAGGGCTTCTGGGCTAATTAATATCCACTTATCAGAGATTTCATTCCATGTGTATTCTTTCGTGCTTGGGTTACCTTGCTTAGGATGATATTTTCCAGATCAAACCATTTGCCTAAAAATTTTGTGAATTCATTGTTTCTAATTGCTGAATAGTATTCCATTGTGTAAATATAACACATTTTCTCTATCCATTCCTCCTTTGAGGGGCATCTGGGTTCTTTCCAGCTTCTGGCTATTATAAATAAGGCTGCTATGAACATAATGGAGCATGTGTCTTTATTGCATGCTGGGGAATCCTTTGGGTATATGCCCAGGAGAGGTATAGCAGGGTCCTATGGAAGTCTCATGTCCACTTTTCTGAGGAACCTCCAGACTGATTTCCACAGTGGTTGTACCATATTGCAGCCCAACCAGCAGTGGAAGAGTGTTCCTCTTTCTCCACATCCTCGCCAACACCTGCTGTATCCTGAGTTTTTTACCTTAGCCATTCTGACTGGTGTAAGGTGAAATCTTAGGGTTGTTTTGATCTGCATTTCCCTAATGACTAATGATGTTGAGCACTTTTTAAGGTGCCTCTTGGCCCTCCGAATTTCTTCAGGTGAAAATTCTTTGTTTAGATCTGTACCCCATTTTAATAGCGTTATTTGGTTCCCTTGGTTCTAACTTCTTGAGTTCTTTGTATATGTTGGATATTAGCCCTCTATCAGATGTGGGGTTGGTGAATATCCTTTCCCAATTTGATGAGATAGTTTTAGCTATTCTGGGTTTCTTGTTATTCCAGATGAATTTGAGAATTGCTTTTTTAACTCTGTGAAGAACTGAGTTGGGATTTTGTCAGGGATTGCATTGAATCTGTAGATTGCTTTTGGCCAGATGGCCATTTTAACTATATTAATCCTGACAATCCAAGCACATGGCAGATTTTTCCATTTTCTGAGGTCTTCTTCAATTTCCTTCTTCAGAGACCTGAAGTTCTTTTCATATAGATCTTTCACTTGTTTGTTTAGAGTCACACCAAGATATTTTATATTGTTTGTGGCTATTTTGAAGGGTGTCATTTCCCTAACTTCTTTCTCAGCCTGCTTATCCTTTGAATATAGGAAGGCAACTGATTTGCTTTAGTTGATTTTATAACTAGCCACTCTGTGGAAGTTGTTTATCAGCTGTAGGAGGTCTCTGGTGGAGGTTTTCCGGTCACTTCAGTAGAGTATCATGTCATCTGAAAATAGTGATAATTTGACTTCTTCCTTTCCACTTTGTATCACCTTGACCTCCTTATGTTGTCTAATTGCTCTAGCTAGAACTTCAAGTACTGTATTAAAAAGATATGGAGAGAGGACAGCCTTGTCTAGTCCCTGATTTTAGTGGGATTGCTTCAAGTTTCTCTCCATTTAGTTTGATGTTGGCTACCGGTTTTCTGTATATTGCTTTAATGATGTTTAGGTATGGGCCATTGATGTTAAGAGATATTAAAGAATAATGATTGTTACTTCCTGTCATTTATGACGTTATTTTTTTTTTTACATTTGATTGGTTAACTTGTTTTGGGTTTGATGAAAGGTTACTATCTTGCTTTTTCCAGGGTGAAGTTTCCCTCCTTGTATTGCTGTTTTCCTCCCATTATCCTTTGTAGGGCTGGGTTTGTGGATAGATATAGGGTAAACTTGGTTTTGTCATGGAATATCTTAGTTTCTCCTTCTATGGTGATTGAGAGTTTTGCTGGATATCGTAGTTTTGGCTGGCATTTGTGTTCTCTTAGACTCTGCATGAGATCTGCCCAGGATCTTCTAGCCTTCATAGTCTCAGGTGAAAAGTCTGCTGTGAATCTGATAGGTCTTAATTTATATGTTACTTTTTCTCTTACTGCCTTTAATATTCTTTCTTTGTTTAGTACATTTGGTGTTTTGATTATGTGACGGGAATTATTTCTGTTCTGCTCCAGTCTGTTTGGCATTTTGTAGGCTTCTTGTATATTCATGGGCATCTCTCTCTTTAAGTTAGAGAAGTTTTCTTCCATAATTTTATTGAAGATATTTGCTAGCCCTTTAAGTTGTAAATCTTCACTCTCATCTATTCCTATAATCCTTAGGTTTGGTCTTCTCATTGTGTCCTGAATTTCCTGGATATTTTAGGTTACAAGCTTTTTGCATTTTGCATTTTCTTTAACTGTTGAGTCCATGGTTTCTATGGTATCTTCAGCATCTGAGATTCTTTCTTCTATCTCTTGTATTCTGTTGTTGATATTTACATCTATATCCCCTGATTTCTTCCCAAGGCTTTCTATCTCCAAAGTTGTCTCCCTTTGAGTTTTCTTAGTTGTTTCTACTTCTGATTTTAGATCCTGGATGGCTTTGCTTAGCTCCTTCTCTTGCTTGTTTGTGCTTTCCTCTAATTCTTTAAGAGATATTTGTGTTTCCTCTTTCATTACCTTGGCCTGTTGACCAAAGTTCTCCTGTATTTCATTAAGTGGTTTTTGCGTTTCCTCCTTATTGGCTTTTGTAATCTCCTGAATTTCTTTCAATGATTTTTGTGTTTCCCTTGCAAGGGCGTCTAACTTTTGATCCGTTTTCTCTTGAATTTCTTTAAGTATGTCCTTCATGTGTTCCTGTACCAGCATCATGACCAGTGATTTTAAATCCAAGTCTTGTTTTACTGGTGTGATGGGGTATCCAGGAAATGCTGTTAAAGGAAAATAGGGTTCAGATGTTGCCATATTGCCTTGATTTCTGTTAGTGTCTTTCCTGTGTTTGCCTTTTGCCATCTAGTTCTCACTTGTGTTAGTTGGTCTTGTCAATGCTGGACTCACCAGTGCAAGCTGCCTCTTCCCAGTTGGCCTTTGGTGCACAGCTTACCTCCTGCACTGCCTGGAGACAGGGTGCTGTTGCCCAGGCTGTTGAGATACCGAAGCAGACACCTGAAGGCTCCTGCTGGGGGCCCGCTGGATTCACCAGAGCACATTGACTACTCCCAGCTGGCCTCCCAGAAGCCCCTATTGCCTCTTGCAGGACCTGGAGATGTGTGTGGTGTTGACACCCAGGGTGATCTGGATCTGGAAGCAGAGCGATCTGAGGGCTCCCGCCAGAGGCCTCAGGACTGGAATGTAAGCTCCGTACCACCGGAGCAAGCTGTGTGCTCCTGGACTGCATCCTGGTGCACACCAGGTCTCCCGCACTTTCTGGAGACCGAGTGTTGTGGCCCAGGCTGTTCAGATCCCAACGTAGACCCCTGAATGCTCCTGTCGGCGCCTGCTGGGTTCACCAGAGCACACTAGAAGCAGACACCTGAAGGCTCCCACAGGGGCCCGCTGGATACCTTTCTGCGTTTTTCGTCTCCATAGTGACTATTTATCTCATGAAGATCCTACAAAAAGTAAAGTTTCATAAAAAGAAAGTGCCTGGAACAAGGTAAAAGCCCCTCAGGCATCCCTCATGTTTTAGTTATCAGACTCCAATCAAGAGTAATGACTCACATGCATGGGAAGTTGTGGGATGTGCAGACAAGGCAGCAGAGAGACAAGGCTGGTGAACTTGCTTTGGCTCACCTTTTGCTTTGCTAAGGTTCTGCACTTCCTACTAGACACTGTCATTCCAGTGTTTGATGTCCACATCACGCTATACAAAGCATAGTTGCAGCTGCTGTTAGCATCAGCCCACTTATGCCACTTTTCATAGGCCTCTGTCAGGTTAGACTCAGGTTCAGGCACCACATGGTCAACTGAAGACAGAGGGCAAAATGTGTGACTCAGACACAGCTTGGCCTCCCTGCCTCATTCCTGGTCCTTCCTGCTTAGTTGACTCCAGGACTTGGAACAAATTGCTAGCTTTCTGAAACCTAGGCTTTCTTTTCTTAAAAATGAGTGTTAAGTAAATAAGGAACATATTCTGACATTATTTTCCATCTAAGTTTGCCATTTGACTAAGTGAATAATGCATATATAAGGTGCTTCACCGATACCTGTTGCATGCTAAGTGTTCTGTAAATGTTAACACCACTATACTCTGCATCCTGCTGATACATATTTTTATATAATTGTGGGTGTATCTGCATCAATTTGTGTCAGCTGCTGGGTGGAGTGCCTCAGAGGACAGCCATGTTAGTCTTCTGTCTTAAGCATACCTGGGTATCATTAATAGTGTTGGAGATTGGTGCTTGCCGGTGGGATGGGTCTTCAGTTGGGCTGGTTATTTGTTGTCCTTTCCCTCAGTCTCTGCTCCATCCTCCATCCCTACATTTCTTGTTGACAGAATACATTTTGTGTCTAGAGTTTGGTGGGTGGGTTTGTGTCCCTATCACTCTATTGGAACTATTGTGAGAGGCTGTTACCAGCATGCGGGCAGTGACCAGTGTATAAAGTGCATAAGTTAACAAAAAAACTAAAACAATAATGGAGTTGTATTGTCAGATTTGTTGGTCAACTTAATAGAGGCTGGAGTTATTACAGAGAAAGGAGTCTCAGTTGAGGAAATGTCTCCATGAGATAATATTAGTATGGTTGCTCATCAGCTGTAAGGCATTTTCTCAATTAGTCATCAATGGTGGGAGGGCCAATTGTTGGTGGTGCTGTTCCTGGGCTGGTAGTCTTGGACTCTATAAGAAAGCAAGCTGAGCAAGTCAGGAGAACAATCCAGTAAGTCACATCCCTCCAAGAACTCTACATTAGCTCTTGCTTCCTGACCTGCTTGACTTCCAGCCCTGACTTGCTTTGGTGATGAACAACAGTGGGAAGTGTTAGATGATTAAAGCTAGCCAGGCAGTCCTGGCACAAATCTTTAATCCCAGCACTTGGGAGGTACAGGCAGATGGATTTCTGAGTTTGAGGCCAGCCTGCTCTACTGTCATTTCAGACAACTAGGGTTATAAAGCAAACCCTAGTTCGAAAAACCAAAATAACAACAACAACAACAACAACAACAAAAGCTATCTAGAGAGAAAAAGATGCTTGGTAATCTCCAAACTGAGCAAATTAAAAAAAAAAACAAAAACAAAAAAACAAAAACAAAAACAAAAAAAAAAACAAAAAAAACAAAAAAACAAAAACAAAAACAAAACAAAAAAAAAAAAAAAACAAGCAGTCTCCCAGCTGCCTTGAGCCAAACAGGTGATCAGCTTGGACAGCTGATTTGAGTTTGTTTTCAACCATTGACACACACCCCTTCTCTTAGAACCCCTCTTTAAGCCAAGGTTGGTCCTTGGCAGTTATAGATGACACTAATGATTTTCGAAAATTTTGTGGTTGTTTAAGCATTTATTCTAGCATAGAATTCTCTACTATATACTTTATTTGGATCAGAGCATTAGACTTCCATTGGATACTCAGTTTAGAACACTTAGTGGGTATCTGCATACTTGGTCCACCTGTCTGGCCTTCCTAGGAATAAAAATGCTTGTATATCATTGGCAGCTGCTTGAACCTAATCCAGACCAAAGCTGTTTTCACTTGACCGACATTCAGAATTTCCCTTACATGAGTGAAATGAACTGGGACACAGTCCTGCAGAAGAGGCTCATTCTAGGCTTTGTTCAACGTTGAGTCAAGACTTCCAAGTCCAAAACGTACCCACATTCTTTTCCCATTACTCTGTGCACAAGTCCACCCTGGGTAGCACTTGATGAGTACACCAGTAAAATAACACCCTGATGCTAGCTTTACAGAGAAGAAAATGGAGGCATATGTAGGGTAAGTTGAAAACCCTAAGTCACATGATTGGCAAGTCACTAAGCAGGATGTCAACATATGAACTTCTAGGCTTTAGCCACACATTTTTCTATAAGTGGTTCTAGTGTTCCTAATAGTCATTTTCAGAAATATTCTCATTGAAATAGAAGTTTCCTTATTGCAAAGAGGTACTCTTTAATGTCCATTGAAATCTATGATTTGGTTAATGGTAAAACTCCAGGATCATTCCTCCTCTTTTGTTAGTTTTATTGTACTGATCCATAGTTTTCCGGACTAATAGTAAAATTAATAATAATATAAATAAATTAATAAAAGTTAAAAAAAAGCTACTAGTGACAGAGAAATAATTTCCGTTGGTTCAGTACCCAATCAAGGGATATTGTGTCTCATGGAATATTGCTGGGTAAGTGTTAGGTTGGATCCCTACTGAAGCTCCTCTCTCTTTTTCTTTCCTTGGCATTTAAATTACTCTACAGGATTTAGGAATATTGGCAAGAGCAATATGCTCTGCAGAGGCGTATAGAGAGAAATCGGGGGTTTCTCTTCACGTCCAAGTGAGGCATTTGTCCTGGAGACATGGGCAACTGGCTGTTTCAATGAACAGCTGGAAAAGGTCCATTGTTAATATGTCAGATGAAAGCCTTGTGGAAGTTGGAACTGTGTGGTGGCCTTCAAGTATGTCAGTGTCTACTCTAGTGAGTAAGAGCAAAGTGTGGTGACTATGGGGGACCCTGGGTGCCACCTGCCACAGACAACAACTTCCTTCTTTTAGCTGTTCCTCACACCCTAAGAGAACATCCACCTTATAGATCTTGGCCCTTTCTGTAAATCTGACTCTTTGCAGAATTTATCAAGTTTCAAATTCTTGGCCTCACATTCTGAAATCCTGATATTGAAACCTGGTTGTGGAACTTGGATGGTGACCAAGCAATGGCCATGATACTGGTCTACTGAGAATAAGATAATTTCAAAACTTAGCAATATTGTTTTAGTATGGTCTGCTTCATTGCTCACCTAGGTATAGTTAGATATTTGTAAAATTAACTAAACTATACTATCAAAGAATGTAACAATGAATGCTGCCATTAAATGCTATAAATTCTGAGAGAGAGAGAGAAAGAGAGAGAGAGAGAGAGAGAGAGAGAGAGAGAGAACCTGTTATTATTCTTGGGCTACCCCATCAAGACTATTCATTACTCTCTCTGCTAGTCTTCTATGTTTTAGGAATGATACAGGGATCTGAGGACTGAGCCCTGCTTTCCCTCTTACAGAAAGGCAGGCTCAATTGTGATCCCACTTTGAACTGGAAGAAGTGATTTTGGAGTCTAAAACTCTTCACAAAAAAAAGAGGCTCCTGGCAAAAAAGGAGTAGGAAATGAGGAAAAGTGACTCCTCTCAGGTAGATAGGCTCCCAACCAAGCTAAGGGAAGGGCAGTTCATTTCAGATCTGCTAAGGCAGTACATCTTAGAAGCTTGCACCTGCATGAGGTTGGGGGCTTATAATAATAAGGGAGGCACAGCAACAGAGGACATTATGTTATTTGTCTTCAGCCCTGTGATGCAGCAACAATCAGCAAGCAGAAGACAGTTTCCCAGGATTTAAAAGATATTGTCACAATTTCCCATCTGTAAGGTGTGGTACAGGTTTCTGAAGGTACATGTACAGGATTCCTCTCAGAGACACAATGGGTGGAATAACCTCTACAGTATTAGCAGTGAAATTGCAATTTATCTGCACCTACTCATGGAAGTTATGCGTGATTACACACACACACACACACACACACACACAATATGTATGTCTATATTCTAGAGTTCCAAAAACATTGTACCTAATTCTGATAGAGCAATGATCCAACGTTGAGAACTATCTTAGTTAGGCTTTTAGTGCTGTGAACAGACACCATGACCAAGGCAATGCTTATAAGGACAACATTTTATTGGGGCTTGCTTAAAGGTTCAGAGGTTCAGTCCATTATCATCAAGGCAGGGACATGGTAGCACCCAGGCAGGCATGGGGCTGGAGGAGCTGAAGTTCTACATCTTCTTTTGAAGGCTGCTACCAGAATTCGCACTTCTGGGCAGCTAGGATGAGGGTCTTACAGCACACACCCACATTGACATACCTACTGCAAAAGGGCCACAATTTCTAGTCGTGCCATTCCCTTTGCCAATTAATTTGGCCAAGGTTATATATATATATATATATATATATATATATATATATATATATATATATACATATATACATATATGTCAGACACTTTGTGCATCTGGAAACAGGTATTCCTCTATATATGGTGCTCACTGAATGCTCTATGGTTTATGGGACATTTGAGGTCCCCATGTGTCAAGTAAGTGTGCCTCTGTTTCTTTGTCATGTTCCCCTTGAAGACATGCCGTCTTCAAGTGCATCTTGATGCTGTTCTGAAAGAATTTATTATTTTCAACAAAGAAAAGTAAGTAACTCTGGGCTGTATACCAGTGACTTAAAAGGATATCATATAGGCAGATTTTGTTTGCAGGGATTTCATATATGTTATAGACCAAAGTCTGCCACAAGATAACCAGGATTCTTTGGTCCAGGAAGTCACAGGTCCAGGGTGATGACAAACTGACAGGACCACAGAAGCAGTGTGAAATAAGAATGTATATTTCTGGATGTCCCCTAGTCCAGTCTGAAGGACTTTCGTCACCAGGATGAAGGGGCTTAAAAGGGGGGAGTATAGGTGGTTAGGTTAGTGTGGCTAGGAGGCATCCTGGGCACCTCTGCCCATGAGGGACCATAGACACACATACATGGTATAGAATAGAGTTTATTCAGAATGGGGGATGGAAGTTAGTGGTAGAGAGACAGGGTGGAGAGTGAGGGAGAGAGAGAGAGAGAGAGAGAGAGAGAGAGAGAGAGAGAGAGAGAGAGGAGAGAGAGAGTGTGGAGGCCTGCCATGACCACGTGGAAGGTGGAAGAGCCCCAGGGGCAGAGAGGTGAGAGAGTGTGGGAGCAGAGAAAGCAAAGAGAGAGAGGAGGATCAAGTAGCCCCTCTTATAGTGGGCCAGATCTCTGGGGCAGGGAATACCTGGCTATTGCCAGGTAGGTGTTGGGTGGAGCTTAGACAAAACCCCAACATACCTCAAGGTTTGGTTAATTAATTAAAGAAAAAGAAAAAAGAAAAGAAGGGACGGAGAATACAGTGAAGCAGGAATAGGGTCGTTGTTGAGATCTGGCTGCTTCATGCTGACATTAGGGCGACGTGTCTCTGCGGAACCTAGAGAAAGCGGTATGGGGGGTGATGGTCCAGTCTCAGGAGGACAGGCTGCTTCTTTGCTGTCCAGGGTTTGTAGAGCCATTTGAAGATAGGTCAGGAGAACAGGTCCAGTAGAAGCTGTCTGCATTCGGAGAAGCTGAGAGAAGATTGGAGCATCTGAAGGTTGCTTCTCTGGAGCTGTCCTGGATATGGCAAGGGCCTGGACTTAACAAGATGTTGGAACACAGTAGTATAGTTAGGGAATAAGACTAAGTACATTTGGGAGAAAGGAAAATTTTCTTAAGATGTACAATTGAAACCCAGAGGAATCCCACCCTTTGAAAAGGTAGTAAAGTGGGAACTTGTGCAGATGTACTTATATGGATGGAGCCTACTTGGTCCATGAGCAGTAGGTTTCCTGTAGCTAACAAGTTTATTAAAGAGATAACAACATGAGTTAACCACATGAACAGTCTTTAAGATGAGCCTTTGTGGATCAGAAGGAATAGAATTGAAGGTTGGGACAGTGACAGAGCAAAAGGGGAAATATGAAGCATTTAATGGAAACAGAGTTTAGGTAAGGAGATAACTGTCTAGCTGTCAATGTGGTCAGAAGTCTGAGGAATAAACAATAACTTAGCAGTTATATTATTAAAGAATGACAGATTTCAGTAGCCAGCAGTTCTCTGTGGTCTCTGGTCTCCATGGCAGCTTTGGTTGTCAGTCTGGCTTTCAAGCACAGAAGATGCACAGCTTTTTCTGTGGAATGGATACCCATGCCATGAGAAATGGCTTACTTTTGTTTAGCTAAGTCATTTGACTCAAGGTATCCAGTTTTGTCCACTGCACTCTTTCAGGCAGCATCCTGTTGCGGTGTCCATCTTTCTTCTGAGACCTCCTGGGAGAAGCTGTCAGGCATTTGGGAATTCTGTCTGTCTTATATCTAATAACAAATGTCTGACAAGATTGAGCACAAGAGAGGAGAGCAATAGTTAAGAGAGAATAGGAATGGAAATCTTTAGTAATTTGACAGGTTGCATAGGTAGAGGAAAGTATATTGCCTTGGTTAGTAAAGATGCTATGATCAGAGTAAGAAAGCTGGCAGCAATGGATAAAATTGTGGTGACAGAAAATTAGTTTGTCTAGGCCGATTTAGGCTTGTTTTGAGCACGCAAGCTATAGGAGCAAATGAGTTAAGGGTGTGAGAACACAGAATAGGTGAGGTTCAGATTCTTTATCATTTACCAGACTGTTAATTTTAAAAGTATACAGTCGAAGACAAGTAGCACCCACTGGGTAGGGGAGGGAGTTGTTCTGCAAACTTAGCGTCCTAAAGAGTGCAGAAACAACTGAAAGGCAGCTAAGCCAAAGAGTCCAGACCGTCATGAGGACCCTTGGGAGCCAGGGCTAGAAAAGCCGGAGCTTTAAAAGCGGGAGGAAGCATCCCGCCTGGACCAGGATTTTCGAGGACAGCTGCAAAAGCCAAAGAGAGACTCAGGATCACTTCCAGATTAGGATACACCTGAGGGTGGGTCTAGAAGTCCTAAGCAGGAGTGTCGACTAGGCATGAGAGGAAACCCTTCGTTCCAAAAGAGGTTGGCCAGACTTCATTTGAAAGCTAAGGGTTATTTACTATTATGGTTAATGTTTATTTAAATTTTTAATCTGCTAGAGGGAAGAACTGACATGTAGCACACATCAGTGGAAGCCAGTGTAGACCGCTTGACTGTGGGACCCGGTCCCCCAACCTTGCTTCTCCTGCCTGTGTGTGGCTGCAAGACCAGTCATGGCCTGCTCTATTAACAGTAGAGGACATTGGGAGTGGTGGGACCTCGCAGTGAAGAAGAAGAAAGACAGGGTGGTAGGGAGAACCCATAGAGCTGTGAGAGAATCGGGTAGTAGAAATGATGGGGCATCCCAGCAGCCAATGCAGAGCTGGGCATGGTCTGTGGCTAGGCTTTTGCAGGTAAAGGCCCTATAAATCTGCATTGTAGCCAGCAGAGCGGGACAGTATGGTGGTGGGGGGGTGCAGCAACGAGAAAGGAGTGCATGCTTGTTGTGGCGAGGAGGCAGCATCGCTCGGCAGGGATGAAGCACAGCCGATTCAGAGAGCCTGGAGAGACCTCGCCATGGGTAGCAGTCACTGTCCCAACTCTGCAGCGGTTCTGATGAAAGTTAGTGATCGCGCATGCACAGGGCAGAACTTCCTGTCAGCAGCGGAAGTAGGAAGTTAGGTAGCTTGCAGTGGCTGGGAAGTAGCTTGTTTCTTATCCTAGCAATGGCGCAGGAGGGGCAGAGCTGCCAAGGATGTGGCAGCAGCCACAGCAGCTTCGTCAGCAGTTCTGGAGCAGGAGGGGGTCTGGCGTGGGCTGCAGCAGCCACAGCCAAGGCCGGGGCTTGGCCACCTTGCCATGATCCCCGCGTGCCACAAAGCCAGCACGCGGGAAAACAAGGGGAACCAGTAGAATAAATGATGCTGTCATATCAATAAGATGCAGGAGTGAATTAGATAGCTGAGCCTGGTGGCACTCGCCTGGCAGGGCACTGCCTCTGCACACTGCTGAGTTCCACCCGGATAGAGGGAGGGAACAGAACAGCAGCGGGGAAATGCGGGAAGTGCAGAGACTATTGCTCTCACCAGTGGGGGTGTAAGACTTACACAGAGGCTTAATATCCCATGGTGTTTCTCATTCCTAGGTTTCAGCACCAAGTGAAGGACTTTCGGCAGCAAGATGAAGGGGCTTAAAAGGGGGGAGTATAGGGGGTTAGGTGAGTGTGGCTAGGCGGCGTGGGGGAAGGTGTCCAGGCAGGCCCTTGCCTGGGCATCTCTGCCCCTGAGGGACCACACACACACATACATGGTATAGAATAGAGTTTATTCAGACTAGGGGATGGGAGTTAGTGGTACAGAGAGAGAGAGAGAGAGAGAGAGAGAGAGAGAGAGAGAGAGAGAGAGTTAGAGAGAGAGAGAGAGAGAGAGAGAGAGAGAGAGAGAGAGAGTGGAGGCCAGCCATGACCACGTGGAGGGGGGAAGAGCCCCAGGGGCAGAGAGGTGAGAGAGTTTGGGAGATCGGAGAGCAAAGAGAGAAAGGAGGAGCAAGTAGCACCTCTTATAGTGGGCCAGATCTCTGGGGCGGGGCATAACAGGCTATTGCCAGATAGGTGTGGGGTGGAGCTTAGACAAAACCCCAACACAGTCTAGTTAACATCTCAAATTAAACATCACATTCCTCTGTAAAATGCTAGGGTTTCTACGGCAATATAGGATGTTTACCCAAAGTCCAGGGCACATGCAGTTAAAGGGTTTCCTCACCTTGGCTCCACCGTCATGCTATCCTGGGAGCTGAAGAAGGATGGTTCCCATGTCTGCTCTTCCAGACAAAGATGGCAGTATTGTAAAGTTTGGGAAGCTGCCTGGCTCGAGCTGTCTTCAAAGAGCACTTATGCCTAGTCCGCCAATTGTATTCTTCTCTGTGCCATGCCCGGTGCCACCATAGGCCTCTGAGGCCCCTGATGATCAGCTCTGATAGCAGCCTCTAGCCCCCAGCCTGATGAACTCACCAGCTGTAGCCCTAAGTCCCAGCCTGGTAAACTAACCAGCTGCAACCCTTAGGCTCAGCTTGGTGTGCTAACTAATTCACTGCTACTCCAATTATCTCTCTGAGTTAAAAGTACCTACTGTCTCCTGAATCTCACATGGATAAGGTAAAAATATTGTTTTGGTCAAAAACTCCCTAGGTGGAGTCTGCAACACAAAAGCAGTTCTTCACAAACTTCCCTTGCCATCCAGGTGGGCCTTGGTAGACATATCCTGTCTGCATAACAAGCAAGCTCAAGAGTTAAAAGCAGAACAGGTTTAACATGTCAGTGGATGTCCCTGGGATATCCAAATTCAGTTGCAAGACAGAAAGCCTGGCCTCTGGAATGGGGGAAGGTAGCTATGAGCCAGGTACCAACTCAAATGTAAAATCTTTCTATTTTGTCCAATATCCATTCATATAGCAAGAACCTTGTAAGGTTTTTCTGATGTAAATACCCTTAGTCTGGACCTATTGTTTGTAATCTACCTGCTCTTATGAGAGAAAGAACAAAAGAAAGAAAGTAAGAAAGAAAGAAAGAAAGTAAGAGAAGAAAGAAAGAGAAGAAAGAATAAAACAAAGAAAGAAAGAAAGAAATAAGAAAGAAAGAAAGAAAGAAAGAAAGAAAGAAAGAAAGAAAGAAAGAAAGAAAAAAAGAAAGAAAGAAAGAAAAGAAAGGAAGAAAGAAAGAAAGAACCTGTGATTTAGAGTTCCTGGAATTTTTTTTACAGTGATTACATAAATGATTAGAACAAAGCTTAGCAGAATTTTGGCTACAATATGGATTCTTATATATCTATATTTGCTTGGTTATACTATTTCCCTGTCACTAGGAAGGAGGAGAGTTTTCAGAAGTATAGTAAATTGCCAAGTGAGATTTTCATCTTATGAATATACAGGGAGTTCCACTTTTTCCTAGGATACTTTTCTCACCTCTGTCTGTAAAATATGATTTTCCAGGTTTCACAGGGCCATCATGGCAATATATTTTTAAGTTTTTATTTTTATGGCAATAAAAAAGGATGCAATTCCAGGATGGAGATTTTGAAATAGCAGGAGCCTTTTTTTGTCCTTGTATTTTAATTGTTAAATTACCCCTGTGTAGTATATTTGTGAACTGGAATGTAAGCATGGTGACTATTTATAAAGTCTTAACATTATCAGGCATGAGATGAATGAGAGGGTAGCCACTGGACAAGGTGCAGGAGCCAGTTCTCCCCTTTCTACCATTTGTGGGCCCTTGGAATTAACGTCAGGCTTATTCATCAATGGCTCTAACTACTGAGCCCAACATGATGACTTGTAAAAGCTTTCTTAGCTCAGACTTCGTTATAAATTGAGGCAACAGTGAATGAACTTTAGTGTTAAATTCATATAGTTATTCATTTATTTATTCATGTAGAGCTTACATTCATATATTTATTTATTTACTTTTGTAACAACAATGATTAAAGACAAGAAGGCCGTGGATTTGGGAGGGGCTGGGTCAGACAAGAAATGGGTAGTAGTGAGAAAATGGACATAGAAATGTTTTAATTATCTTTTAATTACATTTTTAAAGAATGAAAAATTTTGGATTATATGCTATCATTTCAAAAGTTTAAATTCCTTTCTCCTTTAATGAATGATACTCTCTCCCACCATCCCTCTCTCTCCATACTTTTTTCCATTAAGAGTAAAAAGAGAATCTAATCAAAGAAACGGAAATGTAGCCTTGGAACAAACCAAAAACAACACAGAAGAGGACGATTGGCAGAATAACAACCCATAAAATGCTTCGTAGGACAGTGTTTGGCACCTGGCTGGAAACTCCTGATTACCACAACAGAAGACCTGACAGCAGTTCTTGCCACTCCTGTACCTCATGACTTAGAGAATGTGATTGAAAAGTCCTCAAAAGTGGTGCCAATCTGCAGCAACAGGAGAGGAAGTGAATTCCTGGTTCTGAGCACTTCAGTTCTGGCTTCTGTACACACTGAGTCTGTGACCTTAAGGGAATCATTTAACTACTTCCTCTGTTTTAGTTCCCCACTGAAAAGGTAGAGGGTTATTTCAGAAGAACTGGCCTTTGCTCTTTTAATGCTACAGTTGTTCTAAACAGCCTTCATTCTTATTTTTAAATGAATATTTGATGTAGATTTATTCTTTATTCCTTTTGATGACACTGTGAAACATGAACACTCTGTACACAGTGAGCCGCTTCAGGACTAGAGAATATCACACAATGGCCAGAATTCCAAAGCTTGATTGTGGAGGAATAAAGATGTTCAATCAGGAATAAATACATAGGTCAGATTAGAAGTAGGACCTTGCAGTGGGAGACTGCATCTGCAAGGAATATGTTTGCAAGTGCCTCCTGTACATGTGGCCTCTCCCCTTCTCTTCTGCCTTTGAGGTGGCCTTGATCAATTGAACAAAATTCCACTGAGAGGAGTCACACACACAGAAGTTGAGCAAATGCTGCGGGTTGGGAAACATTTTTTTTTTCAGCATGGCAGTTGCAAAATATCATATGCCAGTATTTTTCTACCTTGAGGGCAAATGTCCCTCAAGATTATCAGAGACCAGCTTCTGCAGAGGATCAGACAGTACTGCTGAACTAAAGGGTTACTTGCACCTGTTCAGTGATGTTACACCATATAGTAGAGTTTTGCATGCTACATTTGGAAGCCAGCAAACTTTTCATTGAGAAACTTCTAGCTCTCCAAAGTGAAAGGGAAAAAAGTTAATAGCTTTTTGTTGTCAAGAAACATCAACATGATTTTGTATTCTTTGGACCTTTGTTTTTCATAGAGCTTAACTAAAATATGGAACAATTTTACATATGCCTACATGTCTTCCCTCCTGAGTTACATTTAAAGCAGCAAGATGGCTTATAGATCCCAGAGGTCAAATTCAGGGATACTCGTGCCCTCACACTATATAATCACTGTGAGAAGGCTGGCAGAATCGTCTTGCTACTAAAAATATTGTTGAGGTCTGACTCTTTGTTGTCTGTGTATTTCAGTTATGTGCAAAGTATAATTCACCTAACTGTTCATATGTTGTAACTTTACTGAGCTCATGAATATGAGATGTTTGAAGAACTTGTTCAGGTGCCCCACTGGTTACAGTGGGTAAAACCAAGATATAGATAGTTGTACAGAGTACTGTTTCCAACTCGTGGGAAACCGAGGCCATCTAATGGTGTTCCCTATGGATAGTACAGGCATAACCATGGTGACAGCACTCTGGTCCAAAGGGCCAGCTTGATTAACAGATGTCCTTTGGAAAAGGTAGACAGGTGGAAGTAATTGGTCGACACCTAGGAAAGAAAGCTTGTGTAGAGAAACAAGAAATGAAGGTGAGACTAGCATTTATAAATCTCCATATTCTAGTGTGACTGGGACATGGTGCTTCTCTACTAAGAGAAAAAACACAGACACACACACACACACACACACACACACACACACCCACACACATGTAGAAACATATAAAGACTCAAATCCCACTTCTTTCATTCAGCCCCTGTCTCTGAAGTTCTCAAATGTTATTTGTGACATTTTGGTTGTACTCCATCACTGTTTAACTCAGAGCATTTCCCTGACCTTCAGAGGTGTGAATGGGTGAAACATAGCAACCCAGAGATGAGCCTGCAAGTGTCAGGGTCCATGTGCATGCTCCAGATTCCACCTTTTGTTCTTCTGTATGGATGACACCATGTGATGGATGTGTTATGCATTTAACTTCCCTCATCTGGCCACTCCTGCTCTTGGACCTTGTGAACATGCTCCAAAACAGGAGCCTAAAGGCCTGCAGGGCCAACAGGTCTCCACAGGGTGATTTGGACTGTTTGGTTTTGTGTCTTTAAACATTTAGATGAGGGTAGGAGCTCATGTGACCTCAAAAATTTAAATCTCTAGATTGTATTCCCATTTTGCATCTTTCTGAGCACTGTTGCTTCCAGAAGTGGGGATATGCTGGTTACCATACTGGGTAGGAGTTGGGTAAATGACTGGTACACAGTGTGTGGCTAGTTAGAAAGAAAAACAAACAGAAACAAATGCAGTGGGTTGTGCTGTGAATCAGTAGAAGAATATGTGCTCAGCATGAGTGAAAACCTGGGTAGATTCCCAGCACACACACAGAGATAGAATCACTGAATCTGGCTGTGTAGAATAGCTGGTTCTGAGCAGGACTTACTGCTGTGCATTTTAAGAAGAGGAAAAACATCAGGAAAACAAACCAAGCAAGCAAGCAAACAAACAGCAACTTTTCCAAAAACTGGTAATTGCTTCTTTGTTTTACTTCCTAATTTGGGCTAAAAGTTAGCACCCACCAGATGAAATATATTTATTTCTGAGAAGGATTAGTTCTGAGAACTTCAGAAACCACTGGGACTACTTTATCCTTTCTTCTGTTCCCAGTGAAATCTGTCCAAGCAGGTTCCTACCCCCGCCCCTTATTCTACAGAGCATCTCAAAGGCCTGAGCTGTGTTTGAAAATCAAAATGTCCTGGATGTAAATCACTCTGGGCACTGCAGTCAGAAATCTTCAGGGCATTCCCACCTACTCTTCGTGGAGGGATGGTGCAGGTAGCTAACTTTGGGCAACCCTGGTAAGATCCTGACTCCCTAGAATGATGCATCCGCCTAAGAGCCAATGATCCTATTGCAACCCTGGTGATAGGCATGAATCTCAAGCAGAATATAGCATTTTTTTGAGACAGGGTTTCTCTGTGTAGCCCTGGCTGTCCTGTAACTCAACTTCTAGTCCAGGCTGGCCTTGAATTCAGAAATCTGCTTGCCTTTGCCTCACAAGTGCTGGGATTGAAAGTGTGTGCCACAACAGCCTGGGCCAGCATTTCTAAATTAACCCCAGTGATCTAATTAATTAGTGGAAGTCCAGAAATGCCTGGATTTCCTATCTTTATGGCTGCCTTGGTGACTCTTGAATTAGTAATTAGGAAGGCAGCTGTTGGTATTATTACAGCTATTGATACTCTTGTTGCTGCTCAAGGTTGACAGGGATTCTGGGCTTCAGTGTTTCATATGCTCAGTTGCCAAGCATGGAAATTGCTTGGCTCAGCCCCTCCGTGTTCCTGTGTTCTGTCCTCAAGATATCTGTCTTTTACTCCTGTTCACCTGTGATTTCTAGTCACTGCAATTTCAGTGTGCCTGCTCAATATGACACACTGAGTTTCTGTATTTCATTCTGTGTGCTGTTCTCAACTGGTGGCCGATTAAAAAGCTCCCACACCAAAAGAAAAGTTATATGTATAAATATATATGTGTGCTTCTGTTGAGCTATAGCATATGTGATAAAAACGTGCATTCATGGATTAAAATGTCTTCTGTAACAGTGTTCCCTTGGTCTTCCTTTGTCAATTTTGTGTGTCTCTGGCCCTCACAGGGTTTCTGCTCTTACTTCCATTTCCATTAAACAGAAAGTCTCTTTAGCACGGATGGCACTGTCACTCTGTAGCTGGAACAGGAACAGTGAAAACAGGAACAGTGCAGGAACATATAAAGGCCTGCATAGATGCCTCACCAGCCATAGTGCAAGGAATGGCATATGCTGCAGCTACGAAAGGACAGAAATTCAGCACCTATGTTAAACAATCCTATGGTAGAGGAGGAAAAGGAACCTCCAAGCCTACTTGTTTTAAATGTAGAGAGTCAGGACATATGCAAAGGCAATGTCTAGGAAATAATAAGAGCAACTCCAATAAAAGGAGTGCTCCTCCAGGAGTTTGCGCTCATTGCCAAAAAGGCAAGCATTGGAATGATGAACTGAAATCAAAGCTCCACAAGGATCGACCACCCCTTATAGGGGAAAAGAAAGGAAAACTCAACTTAGATTTTTTAAATCAGAGGCAGCCCCTCAGCCACAAACTTGAAAGAGAGGAAACTGCTGTTAATATGGACATAGAACTAGTAACCTCAGACAAGCAAAATAAACAGCATTTTTCATAAGGGCCAATAAAGGCTCTTTTAATATAGATAAGGTGAAATAAAAATGAAAAAAATCCTATATGGCTCAATTATGGCCCCTAACGGAAGAAAAAAATACAGGCTATAAATAAACTTGTACAAAAACAATTGGCAAAGAAACATATTAAGACAAATAACAGTCCTTTAAATACTTACATATCTGTAATAAAGAAAGTCAACTCTGTACCCCATTTTTAATAGGTTTACTTGGTTTTCTGGGGTCTACTTTCTTGAGTTCTTTGTATATATTGGATATTGGCCCTCTTTCTGATGTAGGGGTTGATGATCTTCTCCCAATTTGGTGGTTGCTAATTTGTCCTTTTGATGGTGTCCTTTGCTTTACAGAAACTTTGTAATTTCATGAGGTCCCATTTCTTAATTCTTGATCTTAGCGCAAGTTCTAAGAGCAAGTTCTATTAGTGTTCTGTTCAGGAACTTTCCCCCTGTACCGATGTCCTTAAGGGTCTTCCCCAGTTTCTTTTCTATTAGCTTCAGGGTGTCTGGCTTTATGTGGAGGTCCTTCAGCAATTTGGAGTTGAGTTTAGTACAAGGAGACAAGGATGGATCAATTCACATTCTTCTGCATGCTGGTTTCCAGTTGAACCAGCACCATTTGTTGAAAAGGCTATCTTTTTTTCCATTGGATGTTTTCAGCCCCTTTGTCGAGGATCAAGTGGCCATAGGTGTGTGGGTTCATTTCTGGATCTTCAATCCTGTTCCATTGATCTGCCTGCCTGTCACTGTACCAATACCATGCAGTTTTTAACACTGTTTTTCTGTAGTATTGCTTGAGGTCAGGGATACTGATTCCCCCAGAGTTTCTTTTGTTGTTGAGAATAGTTTTAGCTATCCTGGGTTTTTTGTTATTCCGGATGAATTTGAGAATTGCTCTTTATAACTCTATGAAGAATTGCGTTGGGATTTTGATGGGTATTGCGTTGAATCTGTATATTGCTTTGGCAAAATGAAAATTTTAACTATATTAATCCTGCCAATCCATGACCTTGGGAGGTTTTACCATTTTTTGAGGTCTTCTTCTGTTTCGTTTTTCAGAGTCTTGACATTCTTGTGATACAGATCTTTCACATGTTTGGTAATAATCACCCCAAGGTACTTTATAGTGTTTGTGGCTATTGTGAAGGGTGTTATTTCCCTAATTTCTTTCGCGGCCTGCTTATCCTTTCAGTATAGGAAAGCTACTGATTTGCTGGTGTTGATTTTATAACCTGCCACTTGTCTGAAGTTGTTTATCAGCTGTACGAGTTCTCTAGTGGAGTTTTTGGGTCACTTAAGTAGACTATCATGTCATCTGCAAATAATGATAGTTTGACTTCTTCCTTTAAAATTTGTATCCCTTTGACGTCCTTATGTTGTCTAATTGCCCGAGCTATTACCTCATGTACAATATTGAAAAGATAAGTAGATTTTAGTGGGATTTTAGTGGGATTGCTTCAAGTTTCTCTCCATTTAGTTTGATGCTGGTTACCAGTTTGCTGCATTTTGCTTTTACTATGTTTAAGTATGGGCCTTAAATTCCTGTCCTTTAGGCAGAGAGCCTAAAAAGGACCAAATACTTTAATCTCCTTCAAGAGGAGATATTCATATATGTCTCCACAGGATACTAACTCCTCACTTGAGATCCCTGAGCAGCATGTGTGATCTACAGCTGTTCAGAGAGACGGCAGAGAAAAGAAAAGCAAGAGAGACAGAAGACAAAAGAGAAGCTACAAAAGCTTTCACTGGCTCCAAAGAGACTGCTGACTGCTGACATGGACGCAGCTAAAGAAGCTAACAAGAGAAGCTATAGAGTTGGTGACTGTTCAGTAGCAGCCACAAACTCTTAAATTTATTTTCCTTGCATTGTATGATTAATTGCTATGCATGTAGCCTTACCAATTGTGTGGATTCTGACATAGATAAATATATAACAGTCATGATTCTAGAATCATACAACATATGATTCTACATATGTTATGCTTCCTATAGATTTCTAAGATGCTTGGTTTAACAAGGAAATTTTACAGCTATTTAAAAGATTGAAGGGGCTTATTAGACCAAAGCATTTTATGGCATCCCTGATATTTAATATTAGTGCTTTGATTACAATTATAACTTCATTTAAAGCTTCATCAGTGACTCTAGTCTCAGAAATGAAGCCTGCATACCTCGTTAATGATTTAAATAAAAATATTTCTTTGATGCTACTAAAGCAACAAATTATACATAAGAAAGTAGAAGCAAAGTTTGATGCTTTAGTGGATGTAGTTTTAGGATTAGGACAAGAGGTAGAAAATATTAAGATTCAGCTTTCTACCAGGTGCCATGCAAGCATTCGATACATATGCACAATGCCATTAGCCTATGATAAACAACATAATTGGACTCTTATTAAAAATCATGTGTTGGGAATTTGGAAAGATAATAGTATTACTCATGATATGGCTCAATTACAAACTCAAATTTCAGCTATGAGCAAGGCATATGATGGGTCCACAAATCTAGAAGACTTAGCTCAATCTATTAGTCTTGGTCTGCAGTCTCTGAACGCTCTAAGTTGTTTACATTGCATCATTGTCATCACTATGGCTACAGGAATAACCCTTTTTTTCCTCCTTATTCTTCCATTCATTTTCAGACTCGTCTTCTCCTCCATTTCTGCCAAAAGAGATATTTATGAGCTTCAATTAAAAAACTAGAAAAGGGAGAGATGCCACACCAACCCCAGTATATTCTGTGTGGCAAAAATTTTCCACAGAATGAGGCATTTGACTCAGAGGAGAAAGTCTCCTGGAAAGTCTGTGGAAATCTCCAGTTGGAGAATAATTCTGTGCCTTTGTTCTCAAAATCAGTTTTCTCTAAAATTTCCTCTTTTCCTCTCTCACAAGTTGATCCTAAGAGTCCTGGCCGATACTCCATATTTTGAAGTGGAATCACTGACTGCAAACTGTTTTTAAGAACTACAACATTTTGCCTCATAGTCATTTACATAATTACAACCCCCAACATCATGCAGGTTTATATGGCTATGCATATGTAGAAGAGGGTGGCTCTGACACTGTACTAAGGAAAGCATTGATTAAGTTTATAAGTTTTTACAAGTTAAAAGGTAAATGTTAGATAAGAATTTCACCTGGGAACTCATTAAGCCCCAGGGTGTATAAGAAACTTGAAACTCTTTTTAAAGGTTTGCTGTTAACTACAAGTAGCTCTGTATTCTAATCAGGAAGATACTACCAAGTATCTACAGATACTATCAAGTATCTGTAAATTGACCCTCTAAATCTGTTACATGAGAAGCATTGTGCCTGATTGATTTTGCATTTCCTTGTGCCAAATGCTTATAATAATTGTGCCTGACTTACTTGCTACATCTTTTGAAATGGTAATGGCAACTCTTCTTGTATAAAAATCCTTATTTATAGCTCCTAGATACATTCAGATTCAAACCACCTCTGCTGTTCTTTCTGTTTGCCACCACTGAACCTATATCTCTCCTGAAATCCAAAGTCTGCCCTCAGATTAGAATCCTCCAGGCTGGGATTCTTCTCTACCCCCCTGGGTCCTGCTTCTTTTCCACAGCCATAGGTGGATGTTCCAAGGCCCATAATCTGAACTAGACAGACAACAGAATCTTTGGGAACTTTCAACTAACTCATAGGCTCATCACAGCTCCACAGTTAGAAAACTGGGAGATCCAGGGCCTGTTCTGGAGTTAGTGGGCTTGGAATCTCTGCTCACCAACTGCCTTGTAGCCCCTGCCACACTAATTTCCTATATGCTTTTGCCATTAGCCAAAGGTTGGGTTTCAGCACCCTAGGTTCTGAAGAGCAGAAGCCTCAGGTGTATGCTCTCATTTTTCAGGTTGCACTGGTCCCTTTCTCCTCTATCTTCTCCTCAGATGTAAGTTTCTTCCGTGATGGATTGGTGTGAGAAGAGCGACTTCTCAAAAGTTCTTTGGGACCAGACTGCTTTTGTTACTCCTAACACTGTTCAGTGTCCTCACTCCTGACCTGTCCAAGTGTGACGATCACGTACTGGAGGCTTCATTGGTATGAAAGTTAGCCAATGCATCAATACTTCAAATAGCTGTTTCCAACTTCCTCTATGCTCCATCCCAGTAAAGATCATTGTAAGTGACTACCACCCATTTAGAAGCCAATCAAACATTTAGCAGGCTTAACTGGCTGTTCCTAGGTCATGAGAAGGGAAATATCTTTGACCACTCCTGAGGTTAGTGAAAATTAATCTCTTTGGCTGAATATATTGAGGGAATCTCTCTCCTCCTGAGTTTCCAAGGCAGATAAAATGAAAGTTTAGAGAGATGCCAATGACCAGTATAGCCTTGACAAGGAATGAGCTTTACTGGGGCAGAAGCACTTAGTTGGGAAGGCTGGATTGAGATGGAAACTGCCTGGGTTAATTATTTCCATTCAGCAATCTCGTTTGCCCTATTTTATCTGAGCTCTTTAGACATCCTAAAACCCCACTTCCAGACCTGCCCATGTACCCATCTTGCCATATGCAAACGAGAACTGGATTCAGGAATGTTTCCCAACACAGGGAGAGAAATGATGGAGGTTAATAGCCAAAGGATCTAAAAGACCTGACTTAAGCTTTGATCTCCTTGTTCGTGGGGGGTTTTATGTTTCTGTTTTTACAGTTCTGGGGATCGAAACTAGGGACTTTTTCCCGCTAGGTAAACAAATGCTCTGCCCACAAGCTTCATCCCCAATGATGGACGACCTATAAACACTCATAACACAAGTCAAAACTTCCAACTTTCTAATATGCACAGTGAAGCTCCCAGAAGTGAGGGCATGGCCAGGAGCTTTTTTCAGACATTTTTCAGACTCTTAGAGATCACTTGCTGAAGGATACATCTGGTGTGCATTTAGATGGGGGCTTTTGCTCCATGCCTAGACTTTAGCGACTAAGATGATGGTGTGTACAGAAGGGCATAATAACCTCTGTTTGGAGAAGACACGTACATGCACACACACACACACACAAACCCAAAAAATACATAAAGGCACAACTTAAAAAAACCCTTTTTAAAGTTCTGTTTCAAAATCACCTAGACTTATTCCCAATAAACATTTTTTTACTCTTATTTTAAATGTTATTGCTTATTAGAAATCTTAAGTGATTTCCAAGGTTTCACCTTTCATTGTCAGGTCAGTGGCTCACAGTTCAATGTCAATGAAGGGAAATAGACATTTCTTCTTTTGTCTTGTATGGTATGTGAGTGTGAGTGTGTGTATGTGTGTGTGTGTGTGTATGTGTGTGTGTTTGTGTGTGCGCGTGTATGTGTTTGTGTGTGTGAAACATATACATCTAGATATGGCTGTGCAACCGTGTGCATGATGCGTGATCCTGGGAAGCAGGAAAGGACATCATATGTTCCTCTGTAACAATTTTCACCACTGAATCAAAATCTCTACCTGAACTTGAATCTACCAAACCCAGCTTTCCTTCTGTCTCTACCTCATCCCCAGCACCATGGTTATGGGTACATATGTTAGTCATATCTAGGTTTTTAGGTGTGCACTGAGATTGGAACTCAGGTCTTCTTTCTTATACTGTGAGCTCTCCTACCCACTGAAACATTTCCTAGACTCCCAGATTTTCAATATATTAGGTGAAATGGTTTTCCTCACACAAACTACTGGAGAGCAAAGGTGGTCACTTTGTAATTATTTAAGTATCCAGGTTTACATTAACAGTCAGTTGGTGAGCTATTTTGCTTGATTCTTTAATCTCAGCTAACTCAATACACAGTTTTCTTCATGGTTCAAACCAAATAACTCTTCAATCTCCAAGCTGCCTCACTATTAGTACAGGTCACAGGGGGACTCACTATCTTTCCAAAGCCACAAGACACAGAACTGAACACAAAAACACCATATCTCAATGGGGAATTTCGAGGAATGTTGGCTGCCTGGACCAGCACATGACTTGCATTACAACTCAAGCTGGGCTGTCTAGGGGAGAAGCTGTGAGGCTTGGGGCAAGAAAAAATGTCAGGAAGCACTCGCATTTTGGAAGGGACTTAGCAGAAAGAGCAGAAATGTTTCCAGGGTTAGGACTCAGGCCTTGGGAGATAGACCTCTGTATATCACAATAAAGAAAATCCAAAGTGCTACTGAACTTTGAAGATGGAGTGAGGCTATTTTGGCACATAACTATAATCCTATTAGTTTTAGAAAAACAACCCCCCCCCCAAAAAAAAAACTTTGAGATCTCAGATTTTCCTCTGGAGAAGCTGCTTTAATTGATCCAGAGAGACCATATCAACCTCTTCAATCTGTGGCCATTTCAGAAAGAATGTTGACAAATAGATTGCCACTGCGATCTCAGAAATAACTTGGCAGTTGGAGATTGCAGGGTTTTCTTAGAGGGGGATTGGTGAAAAACCCAGAAGAAAAAGCCTCTTAAGAGAGCATACTTGCCCGAGCTTCACTCACGTGCCAGCAATCTTGGAGAGCAACCCTAGAGCAAAATGCAACTCCCTGTCATTTTCCTCCCTGATACCCACTGACTGGGGCTGTCTTGTCTATGAAGCAGAACCAATTTGCATTTAAACTTGTAATTCAATAACACAGTTGCCAAGAAAAATTCCAGTTGTGGAGCTGCTCAGGAATGCTAAGGATTTACTATCCTTGGTGCTACTTATAGTGAATGAAGATAGGGGCACATCCTGAGATGGCACCTTGAGGACTTGGAGAAGCTAGCTGCTCCTTGCTTGAGTGGAATATAAGGTTTTCGGGATACATTGGAAGTGCCAAGTGCAGTGCCGATGACCCAGCTGAATTCATTTTTCATGACCAGGGAGACCCTGGAGGGCCTCAGGTATGGGCAACCAGACAATGCTGGAGGCCCAGAATTGCAATTCATTTACATGTCTCTTCCCCATCATGTGGCCAGTGGTGGTAGTATATCCTGTACTGCTGCCAAACCTGGCTATTGAGGTATTTAGTTTACCTGCTGCAGAACTGGCAAACACTGTTTGCATCTAAAAGTCCTTCTGTTTTCCTGGATATGTCCCCAAATTTGAACTGTAGTTCAAAACTTCATTCCAGTCTTTTTCTGCTAATGTTGCCTTTAGAATGAAAGCACCATGAGACCTTTAAAGTAACAAGATTCCTATTATGAGTTAAAAGAGTCTTTTCCATGATTAGAACGGAAGGGAGCTTTCTTAAGGAAATTCCATTCTCTGCTACTTCCAAGTCCTTATATATCCAAACTGCTCATATTTCTCTAGTTTTCAGTTTTATTACAGCCTACAGTCAGGGCTCGGGGCAATGTCACAGTGGCAGAGTTTTGCCTAGCATTCAAGCGGCCCTGGACTCAGTTGTCCAGCATCACAAAATGAAATAAACAATAATTGCCCACCTCAAAAACAATACCCAAAACATAATCCACACATCAAATGACTTACAAGAACAGAGGAGTGGCCCCTGGTTCTGGAAAGACTCAGTATAGAAGTATAGGGCAAAACCAGAACAGGGAATAGGGAAGGGGTGGATGGGAGAACAGGGTGAGGGAAGGGAGCTAATGTGACTTTCGGGGTGTGGGTGGCCAGAAAAGGGAAAATCATTTGAAATATAAATAAAAAATATATCGAATAAAAAAGATAACTTAGCAAAAACAAACAATACCTGCAGGCAGAGATAGTGGTTTTCCATAAGTAAGTAGAAAGTGTATGAGGCCTGCTTTGTTCCTCAGGATAATTAATGCTCAGTGCAATAGTTCTCACCAAGATGGCCCCCAGAGCACAGAAGTCTGAGCCAAGGTGGCTGCCATGTCTTCTGCAGGAGAGTAGCTGGCTAATAAAGTCCTCTGCCTTTCTCACAGAATCTGGGTCATGATTGATTCTGGAAATGGTATGAGAGGAACATGGGCTTCCACCTCTGACAGACAGCCCTGATCAGCAAGGCAGGCAACAGGGTTCCTGGAGCTACCTAAAACAAGGGCAGAAGGGCAAAGACATGAAGAGACTGACAGCAAGTCTAATCCTGATCAAGCTCGCAAATTTTATGTTTTACATAAGCCAATATAAAGGGAAGCTCACACGGTTTGGGAGGGGTAAAGGGGGGAACAATGTCAGGGGGTTGGCATCATTCTAAGAAACATAATTTCTGGGTAAAGTTAGTTATTGATGCTGGAATTTTGGCATGATAAAGGGGGTCAGGAGGAGGTAAAGTTGAAAAGGGTTACTATAGTAACCTATCCATAGAAGAGCTTAGAAAGGAAGGGGTATCGACATCTATGTAAGAATGGTTCCTGTGATGGAGATCTAAATGAGAATGACCACTGTTATCAAGGTCTCCTGGCATTGAGATCTGGGTGGGGATGGCTTCTGGTATGGAGATTTCTTGGCATTGAGATCTAAGTGAGGATGGCTCCTGACATCTCCACCTTCTCTGTATAGTAGAGACCAGAGTTCAGACAGCCATTGATGTAAAGCAGATAAGGAATCGAAATAATGGGACAGTGCTTGTCTTAACAATCGACCCAGTCATCCAACATCCTGTTCCCATTAGGATGTCTCTGCCAGTCTCCAGAAACTCCTGTCTTAAGTGGGACTGGATCTGGGAAGTTGCGAGTCATTGGCTAACTACCCAGAAATTTAATTGTTACTGATGCCTTCAGCTTGTGGGGTTCCTTCTGGAATCCCAGCTGGAATGGCTGTGACAAAAACGCACTCTCTGTAAAGGTACTAGAGTGTGCTGTTTGGGCTGTTTTGCACTGGGGTATAGGTAGCCATCTCTCAATCCTACAAAGCCAAACGATGGTAATGTACCTGAATAGGCTTGGCTGCCAAGTCATCTTCCTGCTTCTTAATTAGGGCAGTGACACATTTAAAAGCCCATGGTCCTGATGAAAATAACAGTAATATTCCTACAAAGAGACCTAATATACTGGGTAAATGTGTATTGAGCCATGGAAAGGTGGAAAACCAATTTTCATACCAACTTTCTTTCTGTTCTCTTTCTCCTTTATGTTTTTCTAGTCCATTTCTATTTTCATGCTATTGTTTACAACTCCTGTCTTACTAGCATAAAAACAGAACACTTCTTTCAAAGCTGCACAAAGTGCACCCTGTTGGAAGAACATTAGATCAAGTCCTTGCCTATTTTGGAGGACAACCTCAGCTAGGGAATCAATGGAGTCAGAGAGATCAATTATCCCGTACTGAAGGTGTTGGACATCTTGATCGATGGTGGCACTTAGCTCTGTGTACCTAGAGTTGCAAAGAACAAGGGAAGAAATACCTGTCCCCACTCTCACAGATCCAAGGCCAAGTAGGACAGAGAGAGTAATAGCAGAGATAGGTTCTCTGCAAGGGCGGCTAAAAGAAGTGGATACTTCAGTGGATGTGGATTGATCCCACAAGTGAAAAAATTCTTCAGAGTGATAATAAACTAAGTGAGGAATCATCTTAATAAGGATGAAAAACACAGGCCTCACACCATTCTTTTGATTTTGAAAAACTGAGGTGGTGAGGCAAGGTATAAGGCCATCAAGGCATGCCAACCATGTTCCTTCTGGGGGGGAGAATAAAATAATTGCCAGGAGGGGGAAATTAGGTTTGATTACACATGTGAGCATAAACTGAGGGGTCATTTGTTTCACTAGAAATCACACAAAATGTCGCAGGATATATATTTGGGTTAATGAAAGACCTGTACAAGTGCCCTTTTGCCAATGGCAGCGCTGTGGATCATCAGCATGGGGGGTATCACCAAGAACAGCAGTCCCTTCATAAAAGTGTGGTTTGGAATGATAGTACAACCAGCAGTCCTCAACAAGTTCAGAGGAAATGTCATTTAAGTTGAGATATATCTGATTAACTAAAGAAGGTACAAGATTTTTAGTGGAAGCTGGCTGTACAGGCAATTTAGTGTTTGATGCCTTAGCTGCTGGTTGGAGAGGAAATACAGAAGGTAGGGAGGTGCATTTAAAATCAGGAGCATGGGTGGTGTCTTGATCAATTCCTTTAGGAGGAACAGGGTTAGGTATCAAAATAGAATTAGGTCCCATTGGGACTGGCTGGGCATGATATAAAGGCTCTTTAAGGAGCTTAATAGAGAAAATAATACCTGCATCAAAGCCAAGTACATAGAGGCGAAGACCCCATTCATAGCCTATTTGCCAGTGTAGATTGGGAGATTTTGCATGGGTATGTAGTTCATAAAGGTGTGCACCATACTTTTGTAGAAGGATTAGAGGGACTCATCATATTTTTGAGATCTAGCTGAGCATGTAACATTATGCTTTACTTGAATATAATCTCACAAGAAGTTTAAAGGCTCTCTCAAGGGTCCCAAACAACCAAAGTAAATCCTGTGGATGTCTTAAAGAAAATAAATGGCAGGCCACCTTCTATCTTGTCTACACCTGAAATTTGTAATATTTAAATATACAGCCTTATGACACCCTGAAGGAGGGGCAATCAGCAATAGCCAATATCTCCCCTTTAATCTGTTTATAATTTGTTTAATTTTGAGCTAAATAAAATTGCCATGCAAAGAGGGATGTTGATGTCTGTGGTGTAAGCATTAGTAGGAGACATCCAAAGGTGTTGAGGACTGTATCCATTTTTAATGATTATAATCGGCATCATTATTTGTCTCAGCATTAGCATAGTTTGACAGCTAGCATGTTCCTTCTGCATCCTGTAGAAAAAACAAAAGTATGCCCTCTTTTCTACACTCAGAGTGTTCCCTGGCATTAAAATTTTAAAATTTTTGTGGTATATAAAGATATGATTCTCCCCTCTTTTATTTATTAAAATATTGTTGTAAAGTTTTATGGGCCTGTACCATAATATTTTGTCCTTGAGGGTTATAAGGAATCTCAGTAATATGAATAATAATAAATAAATAATAAAACATCTTACTGACTTTAATAATCAGTTATAATATTTGTCTTACTGATATGGAACATTCAGTATAGAAAAAATAACATATGTAATGACTAATTTTAATTTTTGTTGTTGTTTCTTCTGTAAAACATTTATAACTAGAATCCCTGAAAAGCTGTTAATAATCATATGTATATCTTTAATTAAACTTTTTAAATTGTATATTTATAAATAGTTAAAAGGTAAGAATTAGTAGTATTAAAAAATTTCAAGCAATTATAAGCCACGAGCTATATATATTATTAATATATAAATAAAAAGTTTGATTTTTAACATTGTAAAAAGAGCAGCTACCACACCCAATTCAGTTATCTGTGCTAAAAGGAGGGGAAGCTCAAAGGAATAACGATGTGATCTAATTATATTTGCTTTACTCCCACAGTAGATGCATTTTTATAGGATGCATGTATAAGTCTATAAATATATAAAAACATGTATGGAGGCACATTTTAAACAATTCATCTTTCAGAAAACAATTATTAATTTTATCAAGAAAGGCTTGCCATATAATAGATTAACAGTTAATAATAATCAATTTGATTGCTGTTTAAATTAAGGAACAAACATTTCATCATGCTCTTAAAACATTCCTTTTAAATATTTTTTTATAATTTTATCTTGCAACACTTTATTATTACACCAAATCATTATTTGAGATGTTAGAACTTTATTGGGAGAGATTTTACATTAAAGTTCTCTTTGTCAAGCAATGGAAATGAAGATATATCATAAGCTGGAAACAAATACTTATTGTAGCTTTCTCAAAGTTTTGTTTCTCAATATTTATTTTGCATTTACGTTGAGAACATCAGAGGCAAACTCTTATGGCAAACTTAAAGCAGTGTCTAAGCCAAAGAAATTATCTTAACATTTTTGAAAATCATTTACTTAAAAATTTTTGAAGCCCATTGTTAAGAGCAAACCATTTCTTGAGGAAGAACTTTTTAATGAAATTACTTTATTGTATTTTTTTAAAGTTAGCTTCTATAAAGCCATATTAACCTTTCACAGATCTTAGTTTGAATTTATTTTGAACTACATCTGTATGAATCTGTTAAAAAGGTTCTTTTGGACAGAAACTCTCTAGGTGAGGCCTGCAAGAGGAAAGTTGCATCTATCAAGCCTCTGCTTAGACAGCTCTGAGATTTGTATTAAATCAAATGTAAAACTTCTGATCTGAGTTGATTATCTTTAAAACCAGACCTACACCCATCAGTCTGGCAAGGAGTAGCCTGTAACTAGACCCCACTGTATGAAGGACAAATAACAAAAGGAACCTGTAATATCAAAGCATAACTACAAGTTTTTGAAAGCAAAACCCAGTTTTAAACAATCTCTTCTTCTCAAAATTAATGTCAAACACATCACTTTCACATTGCAAAGTTTGTCCATCATCTTGTATGTTTGAATGTATGACAGTGTAACTAATATTTTAAATCTTATTTTTATAAGTCTGATTTCTAGAATAAGAACCACTTAAAATAGTATGCCAATTTAGAAATACTCAGAGGTCTGTTTATCTTGGGTTGTGTCATGTCACATGCTGCTTAAGATAGCTCTAACCCTGAATTATCAGTTTTAAACTTTCCTTTTGTGACCATCATTATATTTTTTAAATGATGTCCAATAACTTATGAGCCAATACTCTATAGTCAAGGCACATAAAACATTTATACCTTTAAGATCAATTAGAAATAAAGAAAAGTGATCACACAAATCTCATAAATTTAAAACAAATACATTTTTTTCCAGCTGTAATTTCAGGGGAATGACGCACTTTGAAACCAATCATCACCATGGTAGAATTTTTTCTAGGAGAATTAACCATTCCTAATTGTCCTAGAGGTTGAGACTGTTGGCCCTTTAAGAAGTAGCTTTTGTTCAGCTG